>NC_137635.1:41376685-41874185 GCF_963383615.2 Lipophrys pholis | reverse complement strand
AGCACTTTTCAGTGAGTAGTCACAAAGGGCTTCACAAAGGTATGTGAGGAAAAAGGTCCCAGCAATCACCGGTGTTCCATGAAACTTTGTGCACTCATTTAAATACCACTCAGAGTGAATTGTAATCACTTCTGCAAACAGTATCAATGCTCAACTTTGGTAGGTTAACATTGCTGCTTTATTACAAACTTTCATGACGTGGAAAAGCAAATATGTGTTCATGATGATGGAGAGCCCACAAAAGAAATCTGTTATAGACGATTTCCTTCCATCCATCCAGTCATCATTCCATCTCCTATGCCTGCTCTGCCAAAATCACAAGGACTGAAGTCCACCCTGGCTGATAATGGATGAAGGGTAGATCACTGTTTCATGGCAGAGATGAAGAAGAAAGACCCTCAATTACAGACACACACTCCTCCATTCCTATGGGCAATTGATAGGCATCAATGAATCTATTATGGATGCGTTTTTTGTAGTGGGAGGACGAAGTGCCTCAAAATAAAATACAAAAGGAGAACATGCAAATCTTCTACAGAAAATCACCTGGTTTCAAACACATGTGCTTTGGATGTGAAGTGATACTGCACCACCTTTTCAGTCTGCAGCTTTATTTGTAAACTGCTTGGGTACAATTTGCCATACAGAGAAGATAACGTGTAACCCCTTGGTACAGTCTCTCATAGTGATGGGTAAACAGCAGATGTGTCTGAGGCTTTGAAAGTGGGTCAAAACTTTCAGGGTTTTTTCACCAAAAAAAACAGACGACAAAGGTTGTGGAGTCGACAAGACTATTGTGTTGGCGAGGTGACAGAGAAGCTCCAGAAGTGAATGTTTAGTCCATGTGAATTGCTGATGAGCAAGGAGAACTTGTATCAGGCTGAACAAGAGCCTAAATGTTTCATAGAGAGACAATGGGGGATATTCTGGTTTTAATGTTTCATAACTGTTCGTTCATGAGGGCTTGAAGGCCGCAATGTTATGTCGGCGTGCGAGGGTGCAGGTGTGCGCGCACCAGTCTTAGTTTTTAATGTTTAATGGAAGTTCAAGGAGGGAGGTGTTGAGTGGCTGTTTATGCCTCGATGCGTCTCATCGGGTTTATCCGCAAGAGAGTGACCTGTGAGCTCCAAAAGTGTGGCAGGCATCTGAGTGTATATGTTGCAGTGTGCTTTCAGTGTGTGAGCTTTTCAGTGGGTGGGAAAGGGGGGTCGGCTTTGGGTGGGTGTTTTGGGGGTAAGCGGAGACATAAAAGATTTATTTCCTCTGGCTGTATTGTAGTGGAGATAACAAATGTTTCCATTTTGTGATCATGCATGAGTTATAACTCCCAGGACATAGCTTACACTGTTGGTATGGGCGTGTGTCTGGATTTGTGTGTCCTCACGCCTCCACAGCCTCCACATAGCTAACGAGTGGCCAGAAAGAGGACAGAGTGGAGTAAGTGTATTGTGTACTCGGAGTACAAAAGAGCCCTGCACGCTGTGACAAGGTCTTTTTGTGCCTCAGGTGAGCACAAAGACACATTTCTGCTGGCTGTATCAGAGAGTTCTGTACGATTCGTCACATTCAGCTCAATTCTTCACACGCTGATGTAAAGACAGAACGAGGCGGATAAAAACACAGATGCACACACATGCACAGGGAGCTCTATTATGCAGTAGAGCTCTCCATCCAATTGATCACAGACCTGAATTTCAGAACAAAAGGGAACTATTCCACCTCAAAGACCACAGAATTTCTAACAGAATGCCTAAATGCAGTGCACCACCCTCACCATATACTTCTGAAGCCTTCGTAGCACTGAATGAGTTATAAAGACAGTGTCAAACTATGTGTACGCATGTGTGTGTTCACATCCATAAGGGTGAGCACTTCAAACCGAAGGCCTCATCAGCAGCACCCCATAGCCCACCCACGCAACTATTCTCTCTCTATATCTCTCCTTCTGCTGCACATCTTATTTTCATGCCCTCTCCCACTCCCAGAGACTTTCCTCTGCGTTTCTTTTTTGCTAATGTTCCCCCCTTCGTGCACCTCCCCTGAGATGGCAGCGGCGGCAGAAGTGGTGGTGATGGGTGGATGGATGATGGAGGAGAGCGCGGGACCCCTGGGAATGCTGGGCATGGCGGTGCGAGGTCAGCCGAGCGTTTCCCTGACGTCCTGGTGGAGATGCTGTAGGGTGAGGACAAGCCGGGCACATCTCGGATCTGCACCCCCGGGGAGCAAGCAGTGACAAGGCCGCTGGCGAATGCTATGACGCTGCTGAAATATTAAAGCTAATGGGATTGCGGTGCCGCGTGCCTGCATACGTGTGCGTGAGTGTATCAGCGTGAGCGTGTGTTGCTCATAAGTTGCAGCTACTTGAAATGAAGTGGAGTGAACAAAGTGGAATGGAGATGGATAATGCATTACACTCTAAACAACGGCACGAAACAGAGAGTTTGGGTCATAATAGAACAAGTGCAAAATATGGTGGTGGAGGGGAGACAAGAGAGAGAAACAGAGGAAAAGAGGGATGGTGAAAGAAACAAAGTGGGAAGAGGAGAGGAGAGCAGATACATAGGGAGAAAATTGAGAGGAAAAGCGATTGGTGGAGAGGGAACAAGAGAGAAAGGGAAAGTGAGATGGGAGAGCAGCACATGAAAATTAGAAAAAAAAAATGAGAGCCCGTTAAGATCCCTCAGCTGCCAATAAGTAGGCACACACACACACACACACACACACACACACACACACACACGCACACACACACACACACACGCACCCTTTATGCACACACACAGCAGCTTCAAGCTATCATACACATCGCCTGGAGCACAATACAGCTCGTTAGTGGGTACAAGCTCAAAATGAGTCCCTCTCCCTCTCTCAACCCCTCCATCTCTCAAGCAGTTGTCAATGTTATTATTTCCAAATGAATACACACAAATGCACTACATTGTCTGACAGAATATGCTATAAATACACCCTATGACAAACACACAGAGTGAAAGAATAGGGAGAGAGAGCCGCAAAACACTCAACTCTGAGATGCTATATGTTTGGGGGAGGGAGAACATGAACAACAATTAAAAATACAGTAGCGAGGCTAAGCTGTGTGTGTGTGTGTGTGTGTGTGTGTGTGTGTGTGTGTGTGTGTGTGTGTGTGTGTGTGTGTGTGTGTGTGTGTGTGTGTGTGTGTGTGTGTGTGTGTGTGTGTGTGTGTGTGTGTGTGTGTGTGTGTGTGTGTGTGAGTGCGCACATGTGAGTGAGTGTGTATTAGGAAACACCCACAGCGACACTTGTTCATGTGAGACCTGAGCGGAGCGTGTTGAAATCAGTGTTGCCATGTGCAGCTCGTAGGCATTTGGTTAAATTATGGATTTCAGCTCTCAGCCTCTCTCTCTCTCTCTCTCTCTCTCTCTCTCTCTCTCTCTCTCTCTCTCTCTCTCTCTCTCTCTCTCTCTCTCTCTCTCTGACACACACAAACATATACACACAGACACATACGGAAGGCGGATGCTGGATCCCATTGCTGTGAGATATAGACAGAGTGCTGCTTTATCATAACGAGTGCGATGTTAATTAAAATCAGACAGACATTTGCAAAGAAATAAGTTGAGCAAGCCCAGTTCCGTTCTGTGTGGAAGTGGGAAAGTAGGCCACGCTTGGGAGGCACGCCACCTTCGCTGTCCTACGGATGAGAAATGACTGACAAGCCAGTAGAGGAGAGGAGAGGAGAGGAGAGGAGAGGAGAGGAGGGGTCAGAAGTCGATGGCTCCCCCTTGTTTGTTATCCCCTGGCATGCCAATGTGTCAATGCACTTTGGTTGTCACCTATCAACTTTAAAAGGGAAGAAGTGGGCCACAGACTTGACTGCCGCTAATTCTTCCCACTGCACCTCATCCCCAGGTTCAGCGGGGGCCTCCGTGTCGCCTCACATAACGCCCCTGGACTTGTCTGACGCTTGTGAACGCTCCTGCTCAGTCCTGCTGGTGCACCGTGCCTTGTTAGTCTCAGGTGAAACGCTGGCAGAGCCACACACTAACACTGCGTGCGGCGCTGTCGTGGTCCCTCGAGTTGGTCGCATGAGCTCATTTGCATAAGCTTCCATTTATTTAAACGACACGCATGCATGTAACCACCTACAACCAGCGTGCATGTACACATGCAATCCTCTTATCAGCCCTCAGGGACACACACGCGCTTGCGCGCACACACACACACACACACACACACATATACCTCATTTCCCAAAAGCTACCCCTACGTGCCTTGCGAGATGCAAGGATTTAAGAGAATTTGCCTGCCAACGGGAACTGTGCTTGATTTCATCATTCAAATATGTTATTCCTACGCCCCAGGACAACTTGGCTTGTAATAGTGAACCGTCACAACTGTCTCCCATTGCTAGAAACAAGATAGAAAGTTTTCTGCTTCCATGCATCGGTACATTCACACTGATGTAGGAAAATAAAGTGGAAAAGGTCACTCTTGCATTATAAAGGGAGGAATCTCTCCGCATAACAGATAATTTTTTTTGTCTTCCAGAAGTGATGGATGATGTAAATTTCATTCAGATGAAAAGATATTCCATTATCCTACCAAGTCCGTATTTTCTGTGCTCTATCAAGGACGTGGCTTCAGGTGGTTTGCTGGTGTAATATGTACCAGAGGAACTGTTTCTGTAGTTTCTGGATTTGACAGAGAATGATTCATAATAAAAAAAATTTTTAAAAAGTGTTGAAAGCCAATGACAATTCTCACATATTTGAAAATATTCATATTAAGATGGCCTGAATTGAAAATATAAGACTTTTAGAGACAGGCATTTAGCAATTGTTTTATACCACTTTATGACTTGTCTTACATATAGCCTACATACTAAATACAGCTCCATACCAAGGTTTAATAGTGACAATTAGATCGTCGTCTTTAACATGTGGAAAGGCACTATCAATGCTAAAAAAAATCTCAGAACAACATATGTGAACACAGTCTTCTCAGGACCTAAGCTTATCGAGACTGAGGCGGAATGTTTCTGGAGTCTAATAAATCAAAATTTCTAATTCTTTTTGGAAACTGTGGAGACCATGACCTGCTGACTGAGGAGGAGAAGGACCAGCTGGCTTGTTATCGGCACACAGTTCAAAAAGTCTGCCCCGCTCATGGTATGGGGTTACACGTGTGGGCAGCTTCCGTCGGATAATTCACCACCAATGCTGAATGCGACCAATTCTGGCAGAAAGACCATTTAGTGTGAAAACTAACCAAGCAAATTGCAATTACTTGTTTTGTCAGCCCCTGTAAAAATGTAGCTGCCACATAGACTGGAAGACTAGATGTACAGTTGTTAAAAGAAGAGAACACTATATTAAATAATAAGCATGAGCTGATATTTGGTAGGAAACTTTGAAATGTTGTAACATCTTATACGTTGTTCATGTTTTATTGTGAATACAATGTGGATTTATGAGATTTGGGAATCATTCCATTTTGTATCATACTCGGATTTGTAATAGTTAGGATCTGCACATGTTCGCTATACTCAGATGGAGCAGAGCAGTGGCGGACCTGGCTGAAAGATTTGATTGTATTTTTCACCAGAAACAATCACTGAAATGAGGTTTTTGTTGGAATTGTAATGTTCCGTAGTAAAGAAAAAACACTTTAAGGTTGAAATTTGAAGGTTATCGTGGCACTATTTACCAGTCTGGCTCATTAAATTGATCTGCATGTGGCTCCTGAACTAAAATATGTTTGGCACCCCTGCTCTGGGACATCACGGCCCTTTTCTCTCGGGGGTTTAATGTGGCTCATGTTTTACAAGACACTGTTTTACCACACTTTGAGAGCACCTGATTTCAGTAAATATATATATCAGATGTCTCAAATATATAGTTCAGTTAAATTTTTGCAAAATGTGTGCCCACCAATGTCTTAATCACCAAAAGAATTGGAAGCTGAGTTTGTCACTGCCGTGAATTGTGTTTATAAAGGGATAGATATTTTTTAAATTTGTGGAAAAAAATTTTCAGCCATTGGCTTTCCTGACTTTGTAGCCTCTTTGGTAATATAAAATATAAGTCTAAAAGCCTTTGGTCAAGTATAATTATACCAGTAAACTCATAATTCATGCCAAACCCCTTCAGACATATGTTTGTGGGCATCATTACTTTCTCTTTATTTAGATAAGTGTAACTTTGCACAGACTGCATGGTGCTCTGGCCAATAGTAGACGTTTCATCTGTCTCGTTAGAGCCTCCACTCATCAGACTTGGCTGCTTAGCCCGGTGCAGTCTGCGGGGGTTTGCGGCTACAATATAACTCCCGCTGCTCGGACCCATTCTGCACCGTTTAGCGAGGAAAAGTCTCTGATGGCTTTTGTCTAGTATGGACTAATGGTAGAAAGGCTCAGCACGGCGCGTCTTTGATGCTTTTGATGCGCCTCATTAACAGTTTAAATTTACACCTGCCTCGTGCATTCCTGCGGGATCCCTCCTCGCATGTGAGAGGGAATGTTTGTTCTGTATAACGAGCATCCAGAACATTTCAGCCTCTGATGTCTTAATGAACTCGCAGCTTCTGGGCTTTTTCCAACATTTTTGCATAGGTATAGCTCTATATGTCGCCCCGAGTGGTCCCTCGTTGTCACACGCTGGTGTTTTTCAGCTTTAGTGTGAATTCATTCCTCTTTACTGATACACAATATCCCCGTTATACTGTCAGAGAATAAGAACTGGCTTGGTAAAGGCTAATTAGTCCTGATTGATGTAGATAGACTGCCCCGCAGCCTAACTAATATATAAAACTGAAGGAAATTTCAAACATGCTCAAGAAGTCAACCCAAAGGGGAAAAGCAGGGGTTCACTGCTGGGAGCTATTATGCTCAGTTAATAAATGCAAACATTTGTTCCTGATGGCTCACTTAACCTCTTAATTTATGTATGACCACCAGAGCCCCATTCAGGCGAGATCCATCGGTCAAGCAGGCCTGCGCAGAGAGGCACCGCATGGCCCCTTCCCCTCTTTCATCGCTGCGTGTTTCACGCAGCAACGAGCACCGCCGCGCAGCCGGAACCGCCGCGCGAACGCGTCTAATTGTCCCGCGTATTGACAAGTCGGTTCCGGTGTATTACTGATTTTCCACTGCTCTGTGACGGAGCTCCGGCAGGGGCTTGGGACATCTGTGGGGGGTCAGGGGTGAGGGCAGCCCCCGAGCTCCGTCCATCTGCCCAACAAATATCCTCATCTTCAGACACAGGACTACTGAACACCCCTAATAGGATGTGCGCCATTTGCATCATTAGCCCCTAATGAGGACAGAAAATACGCCTATTATGTTATCAATAAAAATACCGCCTATAATAAATGATTTACACGGTGTAAGATGAAAATAAAATAATGACACAGTGCAAAATTCTCTGCCATTATCTCGGCCCACAGCACAGCAGCCTGAGTGGTTCTCTTTGTGCAATCAAAGGAAATCAAGTCGAATCTAGGACACAGACATTAAACAGCAACTTCGAGATGGTTTCCTAATCCTCTAATCTTTTTTAGGAGGACAACTCTGAGATGTGTCCTTAAACTCAGGCAGTGATTTATTTTATTTATTTATCTTTTAATATTCATTGCCAATGCCTGCTGGAATTAGAGCTACCCTCTAAAATATAGAAAATGTAAAAAAAAATAAAAAAATAAGCCCTGTAAGTAACTTGACGGGGGCTTATCTAAATCAGCAACCATACACTATCACAATGTTGTCCTGTGGCTGAAAGTGGGATATCAAACTGGTGAATAAAAATGCAAGCAATTCAAGATGTCTCATCAAAAGCCGGCCACCAAATGGTTGGATCAAAGTTTTAAATGCAAGATTATACAAATAGAATGGCTATGAGCTTTTCATAAATTGATCTCTAAATGCTGTCAACAATTTATTTATTTATTCTTTTTAACACACTGCACATGTCACCAAACTGTTTTTGAGCTGCAGATTGGACTTCAGAAGGTTTTTTTGTTCATGTAATGAATGTGAAAAACCTTCCATCTACCTCTCTGGTGCATTGACTTAATGTTTTATCTGGTGATTGTCAAACCAGAGTTCAAATCACATTTGTGACAAGGCACAAAAACCAGTCAATTGTAATGACCAACTGTGGGGACCACTGTAAAGAGGAACATCTGAATAGACCTGTTTTCTTCACCAAATGTGAGGAAAATTGTATTTGGTATCTATTTCTTGCTAAAATATTTCTTCACAATTGGGAGATCATGCAACAAGCCTGTTTTGTTGTTGTTGTTGTTGTTGTTGTTGTTGTTGTTGTTTTTTCTTTCAAATCTCGGTGGAACACGCCATTGTGGGATGAACAGCTGAAGATCCTCTGCTTGATCCATTCCAGTGCATTGGATGACTGAAGCCTGAAGAAACCATTTATTTATTTAATAAACGGGAGCATCAGTAGCCGTAACAGCCTGACACTTTCTTATCATGGAGCACCTTCCTGCTCACACTGCTGTGAGATTTATTTACATTCTCCAACATGGATTTATCTCAAAGTTTGATAAGTGAGTTGTGATGGACCTAAGCTGAAGGCACAAGTGTTCAGTGGGACTGAGTCAACACAGCTGGCAGCTTGCTCCATCTTCTCCACTCCCAATGTCTGGAGGTTGTTTCTGATGCACCTCCACCTGTGTCACTTTGAAGGACAGACTTTTGGTCCCAGACTGTGGAGACATGCGGTTTCCACTGGTAGCAGAATCCCATCTTGATAGGCGTGTTAGGTAGCAGAAGCTCTTACAAATGTGTCACCAATCAAAACTAAACAATCAGGCTTCCCAATGTCCTGACTTGTTGTTTCTATGTTCATGTGGCTGCTGTTGTGTCGAAATAACATTGCCTAAAATGAAAGGAATCGGCTAAAGCCTGATAAAATGCAAATGTACACGTGGTAACTGTGTTGATTTCTCACTATTAAGGCTCAGGTTATCACTACTATGTGTTCATGGGATCACTTGCTAATATAGCAATATTTGTTACTGTAGTTTCTTGTTTAGTTTTTTACAATAAGGGATTCTCTTTCAATTTAGTTGGTCAGAATTAAACAGTTTTTCCTAATGAACCGCTGTGATTTTGTAAATGTCGCATTTTGGAAACAAATGTGAGACCACAATGAGTATTGCCAGCATGGCCATAAATGTTATAGATCAGCGGAATTTTTCTAAAATGAAGGCTAATTGTAAAATTATTACTCCAACTGTCTCTTGTCTTCATTAAAAACTATCTTCTGAACTTTGGTACAACATATTTTATTTTGTTGTTGTGTAAGTACTTTTTTGTCTTGTGCTAATAATTAAGAAAAATACTGTTACAGCTGACAGATATGACAGCAAAACAACTAAAATCCAGACACAAGCAGAAATAAATCAATTTTATTCCTTCATGTATCACCAAAGATAAATATTGGACTTCAATGAGGTCTTAAATCTCAGAATCTGTAAAAGAAATCACTCAGTCAGCCATTATTTTTTATCACAAACCCCAGTGAGGATAATGGTTCCTTTGTAATGTGTCGTGGGAAAAATAATGATGTGACAGCTGCATGTGCAGTACATTTCACTTGGTGGCAGATCTCAGTCTCTACAGTGATGCGGCTAACTGGATTAGATCATTTAAGGATAAGCTGTAACTGAAAACCTACAGGGATTTTGATGTAGACCATTACATACACTCTCCACCGAATGCAGACGGCATTGAAATCCAGGTTTCCAAGAGCTGGTCTGGCCCCCGTAGCCCAGCCAACCCCACCCACAGACAAAAAGGCCCTTGCTCTGGCGGAACGAACCGAGTTTGGCCCACTCATTGCGTTTGTTAGCCCCACAGAGACCCTGAATATAGAACAGCTATTCTATCTAATGAGGCAGAACTTCATGGCTGCCTCAATAAAACTTTGTCAGCCTTCTGTTCTCTGGCAACAAAAGCTGAATTTTTAAAAGTTTCACCCATTTCTTTTTTTTTTTTTCTTCTTCCCAGTGACACACAAACTGTTAAGATGAATCGAACGCGCGCTTTTTCCTCTCTGTGACGCGAGACAAGTGTTGCAAACAAAGATGACTATGTGGAGAAATAGGGCGCTTAGACGGGAGGAGGGATCAAGAATAACGCCTCCGCAGGGAGAGCTTTGATGACACGGGGTTGTAGTTTTATGAAATAGCCTACATTTGGCTTTGTGTCGAGGGTCTGTGAGGAATTGCGAGTGAGCATGTTTCCCCCTGCTTTTTATATTTTAATCTATGGAGATGCTTCCTAGACCCAATAATAATTTGAGTATGTCTCATTTATTGTGAGAAAAGATAATTGGGTGCTGCCCGCTGTGTGTGTGTGTGTGTGTGTGTGTGTGTGTGTGTGTGTGTGTGTGTGTGTGCGTGTGCGTGTGCGTGTGCGTGTGCGTGTGTGTGTGTGTGTGTGTGTGTGTTTGTGTGTGTGTGTGTGTGTGTGTGTGTGTGTGTGTGTTTACATACTTTGTTTTTTTCTCTTTGATGGCCGCAGAGACTCGAAATGCAGCACGATAACGGTGTTTTATAACTTTATCACTTCAATTGATAGTCCCACGACTATAAGAGTTCATTTCAGCATTTCATCACAGATGATGCTCTCTGGATGCAGTATGGATCTGGGAACCAAGATGAAACGTCACATTCAGAGAGTGTGACTTTCTGGAGGAAAAAAAAATAAAACAACCACGATCCTGATGAAGAGACTGAATTATTTATTGCTCTTACTGTGGGACTCCGAAGCTTGTTTTTGTTGCTGTTAGGCAAGACAAAGTAGTTATTTTAAATAGCGCAGGGAGTATTAATGTTTCAGCACATACAAAACAGATCAAATATGACCTATAAATATCTATCTGGTATTTCTAGTATTGGGTTTGTGCTACTTTCCACGGTGCAGGTCACGCTCATAAAATGTACTGAGTGGATGTAAAACAATCTATGATCTCATGAATTATATTCCTGCTGACAAAAGGTGGCAGATCATTTTCATTCAAGGAAAGAAAGGGACATTTTACTGTGTGTGTGAGTGAAGATGATTCTTATTTTGATGATTTGTTAATATTCTCAGATTAGATAAATACAACTTGACTAAATGTCCTGTTCAAGATAAACAAGGAGAAACATTCAATCTCCAACAAGTCAACCAGTACTGAGCCTTGACAGTGCATCAAGCACATTAGAGGTGAGTCTACAGGTTTGACTGAGTTTCTGCAATATGACATTATGAGGGCAAGACTTACAACAAAGGGATGGATAGATGGATGTGACACGTTCTACCACAACGTTCATACATACATACAGCATTATACGTATTTAGCAGTAGAAGTCCAACTTTCATTAGAATTGTGCATTTTGTTGAGAAGCATACATGGTGGATTATTCCCCGTGCAGGTGTAGACTGAATTTCTTTGAACTGCATCATTCCTATAGCAATGTGATGCTGATCAAACTGCGGCATATTGGATAATGATGGTGAGATATTCTAAAGCGGTGAACTTATCAGCAAATTCTGAAATGTAAAATGGCGCCAAAAGAGTCCACATCGGCCATTGTTTACGGCAGATATGTCTTGTCTTTGGTCAGTTTAGTGAAAATCGTGTTGGATTCACACTTAAACTGAACTTCACTTGAACCACTTAAGTGTTTGTTAGCAGGCTGCACAGTGCTGAAGACTCTTGTCTCATGATGAGAGGGTCTCTGGTTCAAGCTGGAGTTGAGCCAGGAGGCTTTTCTGTGCAAAATGTGCACGTTCTCCCTGTGCGCCTGTGGATTTTCTCCAGGTACAGTCCAAAAATAGGTATTTCAGGTGAAAGTATGAATATCTTTCTGTGTTAGCCCGTCTTAAAGGTACTCAAACGCCTGGAAAAACACACAGAAAAAAAAAGCACACCCCAAAACTGACTTAGTTAATGATAATCAAAGAGCCTTTTGTTCTTTATCTGCACACAGCCCCTAAATGAACCATGCCGCAAGTGAACGGTGACCTCTTGATATAACTATTCATGTCACTTCCAATAAAGAAAAAGTTAAATCAAGATAGGAAAATAGCAGGTAAACAAGTCAGACAATGCCACTTTCAAAAGAAAAACAAAAATGCCCTCTTTCTCTTTGTCGACCCATTAAAATAATTTGCTCTGTCCCTTTGTGCAAATGTCTTTTAAAATATTCAAACCCGTGGCTACCAACTTCAGGCTCTCAATTCAGGGTGAACCTGTCAAGCACCATTACCAGGCGCTCCACGTTTCCCACATAAAGTACAATTCAAAGTACAGACAACAAACAGCATATGAGGCGTGAGGACTTTGACACACCAGATCAGAGAGAACCACATCTGCGCTCCCTCAGACAGATATGCCTACTCATAAGCTGTCATGCAGCGGAAGGTCTCGAGTGGCTCACTTCATAGCTTCTCATCCTGGGCAGAGTGCGAAACGATCCAGGAGATCTGAAAGCTAATTTTGTCCTTTAGTCGACAGCCTACTTTGGCGAGCACAGTGTCTTTGCAGCCTCGCTTCATTAGCCCTCGCATGGCCTGCATGAACAATCAAGAATGGGCTGTTGAAATATTGATTAGCTCCATACTGGGAGAGAAGATTTTTCTTATTTTTGCTTGTGTGGGAGGGGCCTTTTTGGTGTGTATAGACTATTTGTTGAATATAGTTATTTGTCTTCTGTAGCTGCTTACTCCCAAGGGAACACAATGCCTCCCCTTCAAAGTCCCTCTGGCACATGCAGAGCGGACGCACTGATCACATAATGCTGCAGTTGTGTGAAAGTGCGCTGCAGCCCGCCTGGTGTGTGTGTGTGTGTGTGTGTGTGTGTGTGTGTTCGTACTATACAATGTTTTATATGAGGCATGAGCTGTGGCGTTCAAAGAGAATTATAAAGTATTGTTTATGGGGGGGGGGGGGGGGGGGGGGGGGACTCCATAAACAGGGGGGGGCTCTGTGAGGAGCCACACCGCCGAGTGTAGCGCCAGCTGGACTGGTGGTACCTGTACAAGTCTCTTTAGTCACATTAATATAGCTCTGTGGCATGCTCTAAATAGTGATGTAGGGACTTGAAACAGTGCGAAAAAGTGGAGGGGTGTAGAGGGAAATAGGAACAGGTAAGATGGAAGAGGAGTGGGAGACGAGAGAAGAGAGAAGAATTACAAAGTAAGTGAGAGTGGGAGTTCTGTTGCCTTTCAAATAGTCAAGTTAAGAAAGCGCCTCCACCTTGGCTGCTAATGCACTCTGATTGTCTTCTGTGACTCATGGAGTCTACAAAGTAGGTTAGTGGGTTATTGCTCAACGTTAAAGAGCTAATAAGCCACAAAATGTTTTTATTCATGATGGGGATCACCCCACAGAAAAGTTTGTCTACGATATTGAAACATATCATTAAAATAAAATGTTATAATCCCAAACTGTGAAAACGGACTTGTTTGTTAGGCAGAAGAAGAAGTGTTTTGATCTTATACCAAGGAACTGGTCATTTGTAGATTGTATGTCGACACGTCAAGACGTTTGAGCAAAGCAATGCTTTGAATTTCTTACACAAGTATCAGGTCACTGTCTGCATTGACTGGATATAATCCACAAGTGGCGAAGCAAATCAGTAAGTCAGATCACTCAATAAGCCAGATATTGATATTACAACATGACGAATGAGACACGTGGTTAAAAGCTGTTAAAATTGATGGTTCACAATTTGCTGTTATTTAGATAAAGAAAAATGCCCATGTTGGAATACATGATAGCTTATATATTATCTAGCTGGACTTATTAACATGATCATGCACTTTGAGTTGAGTTATTGGTCATATAGTAAGAGCAATGCACAGTTATTTAGACTGTGACCATGTTATATGAGAATCAAACAGATTGTTTTTATGTTTTTTTTGCAGATGTATCCTGCAGCTATGCTTATGATCACTTTATCTGAGTCAGGGTCATGGGAGGGACTGTATTCTTTCCGGGTTGACTCTGGGCAAAGGCATCACACACTGTGAACAGGTTACCAGTCCATCACAGGGCGAACACAGAGAAACCGTCACTCACAAAGTCACTCACATTCACATAATTCTATGGGAGGAAACCAGAGTACAAGAAATAAACCCATGCATCCACAGCTGATAGCAAGCTAGCAAAGGTCCTCAATGTGACTCAGACCAGAAATTCAACAGTGTAAATCACTACTCCACCAAACAAACGTAAATAGCTTTTGAGCATCTGACCAACGGTCGTGGGTTTGAATACTGGCCGGGTCTTTCTCCTCCAGGTGCCCCCTGCGCTCACAAAATGAGCCACATCAACAGAACAATCACATGGGAGCTTTCTTCCTCCAACTAAACTTACCAACTGTGAAAACACCCCCAGACACAGTTATATCTATTGTGGTATATTCACCAGTTGTTTTTAAATCCAAAACAAATGTTACGAGCATGCTCACTAGGACCTGTTTAGACGACATATGTACTTACCATTATTATCTTATAGCACGCTGGTTTTAACTTGTTGCTCCTAATGGCATTTTGATTGTTTGAAGTGATGAAAAGAACAGATGTTTATGTTATTCTGTTATTAGTCGACGTCTGAGTTGCATGAATTCCCAGGTGTGTGTAGCATCAACTAAAAACATATGTTAAATGTAAATGTAGAAGTAAATGTCAATGGCGTGATGGTCCTCCAGAAGAAGGGTCACGAGAGTCAATATAATTTATCCTCATGGGGCCCTGAATGACCAAAAATTTAAGCAAATCCATATTCATTACATGTTTGAATGTGTCAGTGACATTGCAGACTTAATAGTTGCTTTTGAGGGGAAACTTGGGAAAACACTAAAAACATTAGGATTCATTGATGGTCAGTAAAGAGAATCAGTCTTGACCAAAGAATGAATCTATCTACTGACATTATTGTGCATGAATAAAAAATGTGTTACAGAATGTATTTTTTCACACTTGTCAGCTCCAAATAAATCTGTGCGCTGTTCAAACTATCTTGAAAGTAACTTTAACATCACTGTCCTTGTGTGTGTGCACATTTCAACCAAATCTACGTCTTTTTCATGTATGTAATTATATTTCAGATCATCAGGATGCTGAAACATTTTTCCAGAGAAACATCTTCACCATAGATTGTGGTAAGCCTCAAACAATGTCCTTTTGATTGACGGATTATCACAAACACTTTTGGATCCCAACCTGGTTTTGGTCAAATTAGATGCAGCCAATTATCTGCATGCATTTTTCAATGCACAGGGAGCGTGCAAAGCGCAGGGGAGGTGAAGGGAGACATAACTTCACATGAGGGATATCCAGACTTCTGCCATCCCCTCCCTCCATGCTTCTCTTAACTCATCTACTCCCATCTGTTCCTCTGAATCAAGGCACAATCTGGCTCAGTGCAACCATCAGGTGTGCGCACACAGAGCCCTCAAGCTTTTCATTAACTTTTGCACTAAGTTTTCAGTTCCTGTTTGTCTTCAAAAAGGAGGGGGGGAAATTCATTTGGAGAAACTTGTATTCTCGAAACACCAAGGGACACAAGCCCTCAACTCTTTCTCTCAGATTCTCCCACTGTAGTAGACTGAGACCGGGGCCACGGTTGGTGCCATGTAACTCCCCCATATATCGTCTCTTTATTCAAGGGTGATGTGTGAATCTTTATGTGCGCTCCTCCTGACCTCCCCTCAGTCCCGCCCAGAATGCAGAGTGACACAAACAGCTCCAGACAAAAGCGGATGGAACTGAAAAGCAGTGAAAGGAAGAATGAGAGGGGAGGTGGGAGGGGTTTGGAAGGGAAAGGAGGCAGCCTTTAAATCATCGTTGGAAACTCATTAGAAAGCTGGCGGGGCCGGGCGGAGACGGCCGCACAGATTGCGCGCTCCCGACCACAATACTGGTAATGAAGTGGAAGCGAAGTGGGAGTGTCTCCGGACAGATTTCTTTACACTAGTTACTCCGCTGGCCCTAAAGTTTCCCCACAATCTGTGTGCGGGGTGTAAAAGCGGTATTCATGAGATGTTAACCGTTTTGTTTGTCGGGAGGAATTTATTCAAAGTGTTGCAGCGATCAGCGACAGATGGGCTGGAAGGTGATGGATAGGAGCAGAAGTTAACTAAGAGAAAAAGAGACGGGGAGAGGAGAATAAACGCTTAATGTAACTGGACGTTATCAATCTGGTGGTATCCTGGTGCCAGTCCACGCCTGCTGCTGCATTCAGACCTGACTCACTTTCTTTATTGCAGCATCCCAGATGCCTGCAAAAGTCAACCATCATACCCATTTATTCTGCTATAATCGATTATTGCTTCCTTTTACAGTTTGGTGCACATATATACGAGTGACTACATCAAAGGTTTACTTATTTAAACTTAAAACAGTTTTTGAGACCTTGTATTTTGTTGTCCTATATGTCATTTAAACAGAAATGTGAACATGATTCTTAATTGTGCGACCAATACTAACGGCCATTCATTAATATGTACATTAAAGTTCTATAAATATTTTAAGCATTAATTTGCAATAAAATATCAGCTAAGAATGAGCGATATTATACAGTAATAAAGGCTGTTGTAGTTTTCCCCACAAAAGAGAGCACAAAAACAGTGGGCTAACACAAACAAAACAACAGATTGAGACCAAAGTGCGTCTTCACACGTCTCCTTTGTCTGCAACCAGCAGCCCAAATCTCACGGCAGTTCATCAAGAAAAGCTGCATATACTCTTGTTAAGCTGCAACAAATGCTTGGCACGCAGTCGGTATGTTTTACCTTCTAAGGGCCACACAAGAGGTCCAAATTAACCTGCACATCACTTAACCATGTTTTCAATTTCCACAAGGGTTTAGCCTGAATGGAAGCGTCTACCTTCAATAAAAGTGAAGTGCTATTCTCACTTTCACTGGGCAGTGACACAAGTTACTCAAGTGTTGCACTCCGGAGCTGATGGGCGCATTCACTCCTAATCATTTCCATCCACAGTGTGAAAGGAGTGCGACCAGACGAGATCTGGAGTGCGCTCCTCTTGTGGAGAGGCGATAATTGGATAATTAGTGCTGGGAACCAATTAGGGCTTCGTGCTTGTGATGGCACGCGAGTTAAGCAAAAAAAAAAAAAAAAAGGTTAGATGGTGGTGGTGGGGGGGGGGGGGGGGGGGGCGAGAGGGACAGGGGGTCAGAGCCCTGATCGATTATCTTAGACACCCCTCTGTCAAACACGCACACACACACACACATCTTTTCTGTCTCAGCCTCCCACTCTGTCTCCCCACTCTCCCCTTCTTCCAGCGCTTATCTGGCGGACAAAAGCGACCAAATCGCCTATTTCCATCTCAAAGAGTTAAGCCCAAACAAGAGGCACGGATCGGGCGACCGGCTTCAGACCCCAAATACCCGGCGATCACTAGAGCAAATGGAAGCACAATGCTGAAGAAAAGAAAGAAAGGCGCATAAAGACGAGGAGGGGGTTGTTCTCTAAAGATATATTTATATATGTTAAAGAAAATGCTAATACGTCCCGTGAAGAATGGAGAGGATTTTGGAGACTCTCTCTAATTCTGCTTTTGTTGAACTCGCGTGCAGACGGGTGAGATTGACACGGTGATCACGTGAGAGACTTATTCTTTTTTTTTGGGGGGGGGGGGGGGGGGGGGTCCTTCAAATGACAGCTTTGCTTGGTTGAGGGGGTTCTGTAAGGATCTTGTCTAACATTGTTTTCTTTTCTTTTGTTTTTGAACATTACGTCTCTCCGATGCACGTGCTCGTGCATAGGTATTGTGCACGCAAAAAGTGCTAATGTGATTTCAAATAAAAAAAAAAAAAAAAAAAAAAGCCTCCTTCAATCTGAACGGAATTGAGTTTTCACAAGGCTGCATGGTGGGAAACTCTTGAGTTGAGTCTTGCTGCTACTGTAAACCCGTCAGAATACTTTGCTATGGAACATGTAGCTGTTTTCTTTTTATTGACACCAGTCATAGAAATTAACTTGTGTGGCAATATTTTCCAACTATCCAACCTGGCAACCCAACACACAACATTTTCTAAATTGTTTGTAAAGTGACCCGATCATAGGGGTTCTCACTTATTTGGAAAACATAAGTTATTTGGTACCACAGCAGTTTTCTTTTCATTCAGAATGGCCATAATGGTGTTATTCTATAACTTTCTTTAGGGAATAATTAGTCACTGTACACATTGGGTAGTGCTGTAGTTTGTCATAAAGTAGAGTTATTATGACATCTGTAAAAAAAAACAACGTTTGGGACTGAAAGCTTTGCAGTGACGTCCGTGATCAATCCCCGGGTGATTTCAGCTTATCGTTCAGGACAGGCCTGACTGTGTCTAACTATGCAAGCCACTTTGACTAGATGTTGTCCATTCAGGTGTCTTCTATTTGACTTTCTGTGGCAGATGGGCTCTTTATAGAACATGCCAACTGATATTAGCTTCTACTGAGAGGCAAGAGTTGCCCCTGAAAAAGCTGGGAGCGTGCGTGTGAGAATGAGAGGAGGGGGGGTCCAGTGGAAAGAATAAGAGAATCTCTTCATGAGCCGTGACGGAGCCCGGGTTCTCTCTCTCTCTCTCTCTCTCTCTCTCTGCCTCTCTTTCTAAATGTATTTTAATAGGAGGGACCCTGATGTCCGGGGCAATTCATCTCCCATCTCTCTGTAATGAAAGGAGTGTTGGCCGGGGCAAGGGCGAGGGCCGGTCTGGGTGGGTGGGGGTGGGGGTGGGGGGCTACAAAGGCTACATGTGGCTTTGCCTCATTATGCTGCAGTTAGGCAAAGGGCTGCGCACAGGCAGCAGGGGTGGGGGTCCCCACAGACCGGCTCAGGGGCCACAATGCCGGCATGGACGGCTGCAAAGGGAGGCCCTGCCATGCCATTATCCCGCCGCTACTAACGAGGGCTTCATAGGCCTTTGATATAATCTCACTATTGAAATCCTGATAAATCCCTCCTGCGTTTACAGCCAAATCCCATTTGTAACGGGTTTGTGGAAGGTTGTGTGAGTGCTGGAAGGACTGCCAATGTGTGTGTATGTGTGTGTCTCTTCTTCACCTGCGCCTGTTCTGTCTGTTCTGGCAGCCGAGGCCAAGGAGAGGAACATGTTAAACTGGGCCGTTACACTGGCTTTAATTTAGAAAAAAGAAGAAAAAAAAAACCCTCTATGGCTCTCGAGACATCTCGTGAGCCGATCTGAGCTGAGACCGAATGAGAATGAAATCAATGTTTAAGTGGATATTGTTCCCCTTTCTTCCCTCAGATATGATCTGATAGGCAAACAATTACTGGATTACAACTCACTGGGGGGATGAATGAAATAAAGTCAGAGCAAATTTATTGAAATTATCACTGAGAATAGAATGAGGACTTAAAATGATGCTGTTACCACCAGTTACACCACATTCTTCTGCGCGTCTTGTTCAGCTGTCTCAGCATTATGAGATGACAACGTGAAATCTTATCTGTCTGGCTGAGTCGATCAGGGCGTCCTCGGGCTGAGGAAAAGGACAAACCTTTCATATGTGTCTCATATCAGAGGTGGCGAGGTCACTGGGACAACTCAGGATGCCTTGGCTGCTTAAACTCACGGGGGTTACACATGGACACGTGCTTGGGGGTCCAACAGAACAGTGTTCAAGCATAAATCTCTTTATGCTGAAAGAGCGCTTAGAGGTAACGCATCATGAACAGACATTCCTATTCAAATGCTTTGTCCTCTAGCTCAGGGACACTGCGCATCTCTGTGCTCCCCCCTTACGTGTCGGTGCGCAGACTCATTTAGGAGCCCGAGAAACACAAACAAGCAACGGAAACTATTGCTGTATTAAATCAAGCTCTGCGTTTAGCCCACATATTGAGCGCCAACTTTCGCCGCACAGTCCAGGAATCTCTAAACAGGGTTTAGAGGTCTTTCAGAAGTCCCCCTTTTTTTCCCCCATCTCAAAGCCCGGATTGGTCACAGCGCGGCTCATTTGCATGCCTCGCCGTATAAACCCTCCTGCAGACACTGCAGCCCTCTTGCGCTGAGAGCAGCACACCTCCAGTCGAGAGGGAGAAAGAGAGCGGAGCGCATCCTGAGTGCGCATTGAAAGACATATGGAATATTTATTACTGGGTTTATATTAAAAAGAATAGCCGCGGAGAGTTGACAAGAGGGCGAAACAGCTTTTTTTTTTTCTTCTGGTGCGTCTCATTGAAACTGTAAAGTGGACTCACTGAGGACAGTTTGCTGAATTGAACATTGTTTGGAGTGAAGGCGTTAAGATGGGAAAAACAGGGTGGAACGGGCTGTGGGTGCTACTGTGCGTCTCTTTGACAAGCCTGGTTGCTGCCACACAGGGAAAGACGGTGAAATATCAGACATTTGAGGAAGACGCACCGGGGACAGTGATTGGAAACTTAGCCAAGGACATCTCTTCCACTCCTTCTTCATCGGGGAGCTCCAGGAACAATTTCAGGATGATGAAACAGTTTAACTCGTCTTTTATCCGTCTGAGGGAGAGCGATGGGCAGCTGACCATAGGAGAGAGAATAGACAGAGAGCGGATCTGCAAACACACCCTGCACTGCCTCATCGCTTTCGACGTGGTCAGCTTCTCCAAAGAGCAGTTCAAACTCATCCACGTCGAGGTGGAGGTCAAGGACATCAACGACAACTCCCCCGAGTTTCCCCGGAAAGAGTCGAGTCTGGAGATCTCCGAGAACACAGCAGTGGGCACACGGATACCTCTGGACTTTGCCGTGGACGATGATGTTGGCGCAAACTACATCCAAAGCTACCAGATCTCCGTCAACAGCCACTTTTCTATAGACGTGCTGAGCAGGGCCGACGGGGTTAAATATGCGGAGCTGGTACTTATGAAGGAGTTGGACCGAGAGACGCAGGCTACTTACGCGCTGGAGCTGGTCGCCATGGACGGCGGCAACCCGTCCCGCACAGGAACAACGCGCATCAACATCAAGGTGAAAGACTACAATGATAACAGCCCGGTGTTTGACCGGAACAGCTTTTCCGTGGACCTGCCCGAGGACGCACCGGTGGGCTCGCTCCTGCTGGACCTCAACGCCGAGGACCCTGACGAGGGACTCAACGGTGAGGTGGTGTACGGGTTCGGTCCCCAGGTCCCTAATGAAATAAGGCAGCTGTTCAGAGTGGACAGAAAAACCGGGAGGCTCACTTTGGAGAGTCCAGTTGACTTTGAAAGTAAGAACACGTACGAGTTTGACGTGCAGGCCACCGATTTGGGTCCGAACCCGAGTCCGGCCATCTGCAAAATCGTTGTCCAGGTACAGGACGTGAACGACAACGCACCGGAGATTTCAATCACACCAATGACCTCGATCACGGCGGGCATAGCGTACATCACTGAAGCAGCGGCGAGAGAGAGTTTTGTGGCGCTGGTCAGCACCTCGGACAGAGACTCCGGCGCTAACGGGCAGGTGCACTGCACGCTGTACGGACACGACCACTTCAGACTGCAGCAGGCGTACGAGGACAGTTTCATGATTGTCAGTACGAATCCTTTAGACCGGGAGAAGATCCCTGAGTACAACCTGACAGTGGTGGCTGAGGATCTGGGCTCCCCTCCGTTCAGAACCATCACTCAGTACACCATCCGGCTGACGGATGAGAACGATAACGCGCCGGTGTTCAGTAAGCCTGTGTATGAAGTGGCCGTGGTGGAGAATAACGCGCCGGGCGCCTACATCACCACTGTGGTGGCGCGGGACTTGGACATGGGGTCAAACGGGAAGGTCAGCTATAAACTAGCTGACACTTATTTCATGGGCTCCCCCATCTCCACCTTCGTGTCTCTGGACCCCGCCAGCGGGTCGCTTTACGCGCTCCGGAGCTTCAACTACGAGGTGATGAAGCAGCTGGATCTCCGCATCACGGCCAGCGACAGCGGCTCACCGCCGCTGTCCGGCAGCGCCAATGTCTATGTGAGGATTGTGGACCAGAATGACAACGCACCGATCATCACACAGCCGGCTCTAAACAACGGCTCCGCGGAAGTGCTTCTGCCCCGGGACTCACCGGCCGGGTACGTCATCACCCGGGTGGAGGCGCGGGACGCGGACGAGGGCGTGAACTCAGAGTTGTCCTTCGGGCTCGCCACCGGCGAACCTTCCGTGTTCTCCGTGAACAAAGCCACAGGAGAGATCTACCTCAACCAGGTGCTGAGCCACGACGTGGACGAAACGCTGAGCGTGACCGTGACGGTGAGCGACAGCGGGCGGCCAGCGCTCACCTCCACCGCTGCGCTCCATTTCCTCATCATCGCGGGCTCCCCGCCGAGCGACCGGACCCTGTACCAGCCGGGGGGCGGGGACGAGGTCCACGCGCAGTGGGACCTGTCCGTGGTGATTATCGTTGTGCTCGCGGGGAGCTGCACCCTCCTGCTGCTTGCCATCATCCTCATCGCCACCACCTGCAACCGGCGCAAGCGGGACAAGAGCGGAGAGGACAGCGACTCGTACGGGGAGAAGGGCACGCTGGAGCGGGGGAGGACCCACGTGGTGGACAACCCGCTCCTGCCCCTCCACGGCACCGGGGCCGAGGCGGCCTTTGACGGACACTCCTACAGCAGCCAGCCCGGCGGGTTCACCTCCACTCACCCCGGGGGCAGCGACATGTGCTCGGCCTCAGAGGACGGGAGTGAGGTGCCCTGCGTGTATGACTCAGACAACAACAGCAAGCCTCGAGGGGCCAAGCATGAGGTGAGATGCACTTCTGGGACTCTGTGATGTGCAGGGGAAGGGGGGAGGGGGATATGTGCAAGGTTGACTAGAAGCAATGAGGAATGTGCAGTGTGTTGATGGGAGTAGACACTAACTTTATTTTTCTCTCTCCCTGCAGGGCTATTCCACTCTGCCTGGCTACGGGAATGGAAAAGAGGCTGTAAGGCCTATCACCATCTGGAAGGGCAACTCCTACACCACCATCTCTGCCAGAGACCCTGCCTTTAGTGGCAAAGACAGTGGCAAGGGAGACAGCGACTTCAATGATAGCGACAGTGATGTCAGTGGGGACACCGGCCTGAAGAAAGATGGGGCAGTAGTTGTGCCTCCTATGGCCAACCAAAATGGTCAGTATAAAACAAAAGAAGCTCATATCTGTTAGTTGTTAAAGGTACATGCTTTGTTCTAACTCATTTCTCATTCTTTCAGCTCTGTGGGCCTGCACCAGTGAGTGTAAAGTTCTAGGTCACTCAGATCGTTGCTGGAGTCCCTCAGCAGTCCGAGCAAATGCGGCCCCCTCTCCAGCCCCGACCCTCTCCTCCTTCAGCAGCCTGCCCAAGACTGCATCACTGCCTCGGGACCCCAACCGCAGGGACAATTACTACCAGGCCCAAATCCCCAAAACTGTGGGGCTGCAGAGCGTGTATGAGAAGGTGCTGCACAGAGAGTATGACTATGTTCTGGTCACCCCACCACGACCTGTGAGGGTCCAGGAAATCAGTGACATAGCCATCCCTGTTTACAACCCCACTCCTACACACTGTCCAAACAATGATGTCTAGAAGAGACAAATGCACACACACACACACACACACACACCTGAGCTCATTCTCAAAGAAATGTACAGTGTATTCAGATTTTTAATTTATGATTCATGAACAATGAGAATAATGTAACTATTTCAACTTATTTGTTGTGGAGAGATGTGCACATAAGTTTATATCCAAATGTTCCTGTGTTTTTGTTTCACTGTTGACAGCACATTTGAGGTCCATTCAATCACTTTGGGACATTTTGTTGGACATGAAATGTATTATATGGAAGATTTGTACATACAGAGATTTTATTTTTTTATAAAAGTAAAGATAAAGCAAATATGTGTACATACAAATTGTAGATATTGATCTTTAAAGCATGCTTACTATTTAAAATGGCCCCCAGAAACTGCAGTATGAGGGCTGGTGACCCACAATGTATCAAGTTGATAACGATGTATGAAATTATCTGAATGCAATAATAATTATTGTACAGGATTTTTTAAAATTATTATTCACAATATTCAAAAAGAAAATAAACTTTGAAATACTGTTCTGAACATGGGACTCAAGTGTCTGTTTGTAAAGAGGGACGCTGGTGAGTGCCTTGGAAGCCAACAGGCGTCGCTGTTAATGCAGTTGTGAGCGTCTGTCCTTGCAGCCTACAGAAGAAGGTCAGTTAAGTTTTTTTTTTCCTCCTCGGCGGATACGATTTTGCTGGTGAGATGCCAGAGTAGACGCCAAGGTTTTTGAGCAAATCACTCCACCACTTCATGCATATCAGACAGAAACCTTCAAACTTATTCTTTTCGTGTTTATGCACTTAATAACTGCATGTATTTGCACCCGACAACGGCTTTAATGCAGGAATTTAACATATGCTCAGGGTTTCGTTTGATTAATCATTTAAAAAAAACAACCTATAAATGTGCGTATAGCAGAAGCATACATAAGCACAAATACGCATTTACATAGTTTCATTGTTTGTTTTTTAAGGAGAATCAGCATAAATTTGACTGGGCACATGGGCATCCAGACGCACATGTGCTTTTTGTCAGAGGACGCGAAGTCCTTGTGAGAAAATCTTCCTGTTATCCTGTCGGGATGTTTTTTGTCGATCTGCCAAATGCGCACCGTGCGCCCCTTACGTAATCCCGTCATTATCATTCATGGATTCAGGGCATTTTTAATAACGGCAAAGACTGTTCTGGACGAGGATACAGGAGATGTAGGGGGAAACGCTGCCTAAATCTGTTCAACAAGCTGGAGCTATTACACACTGCCATGTAAATATGCAGTCTCTGAGGTGGAAAGAAAAATAAAAAACATGCGACATTCCGTCAGAGTCACCTCTGACCTGCAGCAGTCTGTGGAGGCTTTGAGAAATACAGAGGGAGGGCGCAAGGGAGGGGAGGTGCGCAAAGGTAATGTGAGGAGACAACCTTATCCTCCCTCCCGCTTCTTTGTAATTTCTCTATAGATCCAAGGTATCTATAAATCCTAATGGTGTGGAATTATGAAGATCACAGCAGGAATCAAACTCATGCAAGTATATGATCTTGAACGAAGAAACTTTCTGATTATTGGCAGAAAGAATAAAATGTCTGGCTCAACGTGGCTCATAATGTGGTGTATCTTTTATGTCACTCTTTATTCAAAGCCACAAAGCCTGAGGAAGTCAAACTTCAGTAAGGTGGTACAAAAAAATAGATGGGTGTGGAATGGGCTGTTCCCCTTAGAGAGAGAGAGAGAGAGAGCGAGAGAGAGAGTGGGTGGAGGGTGAGGGTAGTTAGAATATTTCGGTGGACTGGCTGGGGTTTCCTCAGGTGTTTGGCTGTACAGACATGTCCGGGAGCTCAGAGAAAGTACCGATCGCCTCGGCGGGACCAGAGGACCTGCATCAGTTTATGCCCCCGGTGAGTCTCCCCAGGCTACTTGAGTAATCCAGACGAATGGTTTGACATCACTGTACATCTGGAGGGGCCAGTCAATAGCCCACTCCTGAGTCCCTGAGTGGACCTTTAAGAAGTTGAGCAGAAGAGAGCCACCAACAGCTCAACTCATAGATATAATTGGCTGCCAACAGTTGTTTGTGTTGAAGGTATGTTCAGAGGAGTCACTTCTTTGTGTGTTGTCTTACCGTAGGCCTACTCGGCTGTGGCGGTCAAGCCTACCGCCACCGGCCGGCTCCTGAAGGCCGGGATTGCTGTGCTCATTGCTGGAGCCCTGTTGCTTCTCCTGGGAGCAGTGGGAGCCTTCTACTTTTGGAACAACAATGAGAAACACGTGAGAGTGACTTTTAATCATGTCTCATATGTCTGTGATTGTCTGATTGGCAGTGCAGTTTGCAAAAAAAGTAAGCATTATTAAGTGATTATATGAGAATGTTTGATTGCAACAGAAGTATACTCATCTGCCACTTAAACAGCGATTCAAGTCAGTTCTACCACAAATTCTGCCTTTAATCACATTAATGTTACTTTTTCTTTTTTTTTTTTTTTGCTTGAGATCGTCAGAGAGTTTGTAATTCAACTGTATGTTAAAGTCAAATGTTTCACTGGACTACAATAACCTATGTGGTCAAGTGTTTCTAGTATTTGACCACCACATTAACATGCATGAGAGGAGCAGAAGATTTAGAACCATCTATCAATATAATAAAACTTAGCTGAAGAACAGTGCAAACAACAACCTTTAAAATAAACACACATTTAAGTTAAATTGAAAGCTCTCTGAACACTATTACCTTTGTAGAAGCAGAATTCGGCACAGAGCTGTTGTACTATATTGCATTAGATTCTACAAGGGCATAGAGTAATTGCATGCAAGCGATAGATTAATGACAAAACTACTTTATTTATATATTTTCATCATACCCAGTTCTTAAAGGGACCACGTCTCTGTTGAACATTTAAGTGGTTGAAGTATATGAATAATGAATGTTGACCAACCGTTGTATCATTGCCACATTTTGAGTCAAGAGGATTAAAAATGTTGACACAACCTTTTGTAGGGGAATTTCTTGTACATAAAATAACATGTAAGATTCAAAACAGCGCTCTACAGTCCCTTAGGATGTTCAATCTAAAAATCTAATTAGTACTGCAAGATTATTGCATTTGTTCCAGCGCTGTTTCACTTGACCTCTCTAAAATAAGAAGCACTACCAATGAAGAAAACAGCGTTAAATATGTCATTTAATTAATTGAAGATGCAGTTGGAATGAAATATTTTGAACTGGAAACAAGGAAAATGTAGTTGTCAATGGGAGATTTCTAAAACTTTCTTAAATTAAAAGTCTCAGTTGACTAAAGCAGTTTTTTTTTTTTTCCTTCTTCCAAGATGGATCTTTTCTTGCAGCATCGGCAAACAGTAAAATGTAAATTAAACACTCAATTTCCATGGTACAGTCTGAGGCAGAGCCTGGTGAATAGAGGCGTTGTGTGTTGGAGGATCCGGTCGGGGTGGAGAGGGAAGGGGTGAGGTGGGGTGGAGCGGGGGAGTTCTTTGGTCCAGCGGATGCTCCAGGGGCAAGAGGTGAAAGAAATGAGAGGCAAAATGTAGCTTTTTCCGAGCGTGTTTTTCCAATAAGAAGCCAGAAAATGTTATTAAGACATGACGGAAAGGCTCTGTAGACTTGTAATGACATCACTGGGAGCTGTAAGGATTGTATTCTTCGGACCAAGTTTGATTGAATGTGTGTGTCTGAAAGAGTATTTGAGAGAAGACAGGGTGTACTTGTGAGGGAAAGTCACGGGGTACGATTGGAAAAGCAGTGTGAGAATGAAAGAGAGAACGCGAGAGGAGAAGGGGGGGGGGGGGTGACTCTCAGGACTCTCATACCTTACATGCCAGTCTGAAACCTTGTGTGTGTGTGTGTGTGTGTGTGTGTGTGTGTGTGTGTGTGTGTGTGTGTGTGTGTGTGTGTGTGTGTGTGTGTGTGTGTGTGTGTGTGTGTGCAGGTCTACAATGTCCACTACAGCATGAGCATCAATGGCAAAGTGGAGGAGGGTTCAATGGAGATCGACACGGCCAATAACATGGAGAGATTCAGCACCGGCAGCGGGGCCGACGAGGCCGTGGAGGTCCATGACTTTGAGATTGTGAGTTCGATCCAAAGTAATCGAAAATTATCAGGAGGGTGTTCAGAGTGTTGGAGAGGAAATCAATCAGATTGGTTGAAGCTTTAAAGACCCTTGTGGGGAGACCGGCTCATTACTGCAGCGGAGAAATTAAGAGCAAGTAGACATGTTATCCCCTTAAGGGCAATCAGTGTCGAGATGCATTGTCCCTCCAATTTTCATTACATTCAGACTGGTGGTTTTTGACCTTTAATTAAAGTGCCCCAATCAGGCCAATCAGACTAGTGAAGCAGCAGTTTTAGCCTTTTAACTATTAAAATTATGACCTTTATTCACTGTGTCCCCATGACTGTATTATTCTTTTATCTAGAATAGTGCAAAAAATGCAGACCTACCTACCCTAAGATTTGACCCAGATCAGAAATAATACATTTTAATATCTTGGGACACGTTAACAGCTTTCCTTGCGGATTTTCTTTCCAGGGGATCACTGGGATCCGGTTTTCAGGAGGGGAGAAGTGCTACATTAAGACCCAGGTGAAAGCTCGACTGCCTGATGTGGAGGCTCTCAACAAGGACTCGCTGACCTTCGACCTGGTCGGTTGATTTGGTTTGTTTCAAATTCCTCAGAAGTGTCGCATCTCTATGACGGCTGAATGTTTTTAGAGCGAGTTCTTTTACATATAAAGTAGGTTTACATGTTGTGATATGAATAGACTTATGTCATTAGATTTATAGGATTTCAGCTAAACCAGCTCCATGTGGAAGTATAAGTTAGCACTGTTATAAGTTCTAAAAAAAATTTTTCCTTCATACACAAGTGACAGGATTTTTAATTGAAAAATGTCTGCCTGGAGATAGTTCAAAGCTTCATGGGATGAATTGCCTTGAGAGATTAAGGTCAGACCTTTATGACGGCCTGGTGAATCGATATGTGCCACATGTGGTCATTCTCTGGCTTTTCTCTCTTATCAGAAGTGAAATCTTTGAAACTGCGAGAAAGCAGCACAAAAATGTGACATGGGCACGTCATGAAACCAGTTTTAATCACATCGACGTTCCTTTAAGCACGGTCTCTGGTGTTTTAATGTTGATGCAATAAGTGTCTTCTTATATTCTAGATGACAGATCATGAAACAAATAAGCAATCGGCCTCATACAAATGCAGACAAATAAAGTTTGATATGTCACAAGCTTCAGTTACTGCGAGGTGGAGCGAATCCATACACATTCTGCTGTGGGTGTGTTTTTATTCTTTGTAGTGAGTGAGTTTAAAATCCATGGCCATGCAGGCACATTGAATTACCAGCGACCCGCAGGTGAACTCAAAGGTTGAACGATTAAGCCAATGTGAATGAAGGCAAAGGTAAAGAATTATATCCAACCGAGTGCGAGGCATTATAAGATTGTGTGTCTCTGGATAAAGATGAAATTTTAATGAAGGGAGTTTGAGAATGTGCGGGGTCTAATCATCGTCTGCTGAAAGCCTTTGCCTTTTCTCTGAGCACCATCAAGTTTAATTTTTGATTTGATGAATCATTTGGTCAGATGTCTGTTAAACTAATGATGTTCCCATTAGCCTACCACACATTTTATGCAAATTAGTAAATGTTGGCACGTTAACACGCAAAGCTATCGTCATGCCGGCTGCACATCAGCTGACAAGCGTCGCCACTGTACGCATGTTAGCGCACGGTTGTTCATATTTAGCTCAAGTAACTGTTGTGATCGCTGTGGGTAAAGTTATCCAGCTCTTCAATTATTCAGGAATTGCCCACTTTGGTTCTTTAAAGAGAGCTGCATGTTCTTTATTTCGTAATAAAAAAAAGACACCTAAAGAAGTTTTTCAAGAGGAGAATGAGGTGAATGGAGATTTTCAACCCGACAAACCAAAGATTGGTCTTAAATGAATGCCTTTTGTACACGCTTATAGGGCAATAACGCATATTTAAGCAGCCAATTCAAGCTGTAAATTACAATATTTAAACCTCCTCTGACAAATTTCTTGTCAGAGTTGTATCAATGCTTTAGTAACACCTTCCATTTAATATGAATGCAAGCTGCAGCGTCCAAACAAATGACCTACCGAGAACACAAACAGGGTTTTTTTGTGCGTGACTTCCCATCGTGTGACAGCTTGATAAACTCTATTAGATTAAAAATGATACACACAGTAGTTACGTACACTCGGTATGCAGTAAATGTGTGTGGATAGTTGTCACAAAACACACCAACGCCACAGCTTGTGATTGCTCAATTGGGGCGGCCTGATAATTAAAATCATTTAGTTCTGCGTAAGCTTCACATCCACATAAATCCACATCACCGGAATTGCTCTCGCGAACGCGTGTGCACTCACACACACACACACACACACACACACACACACACACACACACACACACACACACACACACACACACACACACACACACACACACACACGAGAACACAATTAATTATCACGCAGGGCTGCTCTTATTGCCTCTGTCTGCCTCATAAACGATCATTTATTTCACGTTTGTGCTTTTGTGTGTGTTTGTGTGATTGCCTCTCTTTGCCTCATAAACGATCATTTGTACCACTGTGTGTGTGTGTGTGTGTGTGTGTGTGTGTGTGTGTGTGTGTGTGGGTGTGTGAGAGAGAGAGAGAGAGAGAGAGAGAGAGAGAGAGAGAGAGAGAGAGAGAGAGAGAGAGAGAGAGAGAGAGAGAGAGAGAGAGAGACTGTGTGCGTGTGTGCGTGGAGACATGGAGATGTTGTTATAATGGTTGCTGCAGGCTGGTCATTTGCTATAATTTAGACTGATGGCAAATATGGGTTAGATAAGCACACACAGACACACAGACACACAGACACACAGACACACACGGCTACACACAAACATGCATCTCCATGCAGAGAGAGTGGGTCAGATAAACTCTTATCTGTCAGTGGAGCAGTGAAGAAGGACCCCCGCTTTTATTTGTCCCTCCAGCAAATCATTTGAGCTGGAAAAAAAATAATAAAAAAATTGCTACAGCATTTCTGAAAGGTTGGGAGATAACATTCCCTAAACATGGCTGTGGCTAGTACAGTGCAGCCCTCAGGAACAAATGCCTCTGGGCAAAATCTTCCCCACAGACTTCCCCCTATACCTGCAGGCCGTGGATTCAGAGCATGTATGTTTACACAGTCTCTCTCCCCTGGAAACCTCATTAGGCCGTCTGCAGAAAGTTGTTCCATTTAGGACATTTAATCTCTCCCTCTCTTCGGATGCTGATGAGACCTGACATTGTGTATTCAGCTAAATGTTGGCACAAAAATAATCTGTGTACCGAAGCCTCAAGGGCTTCCATTTTACTACTTCATTTTATGTTCTTATAGAAAGCATTAACAGCGCAGCGATACTGCAGATTAGACAAGAGCTTGATGAAAACGGTGTGGGCTCTTCAAATGAGAAGGCGAGGAACAAGATACATAAACAAGTGTGATGTTATGCCTTCAGCAGCCTCACATTTTGTTGTTTGTGATGTCAGCTTGGGCACCGTTCTCACTAACTTGTTCCCCCAAGGAGGATGAAGTGATGCCGGCCAAGTTTGAGGAAGACCTGATCTGGGTGGCGGCTGACACGCCCCTCTCGGACTCCGCCTTCCTCAGCAGCAAGATCAAGGACTTGTGTGGAGACCTACCAATCTTCTGGCTCCGTCCCACCTACTCAACCAGTAAGCTGTCACACAACGCATGGCAGAGAGTTAAAATTGTACATTAAAAGGAAGTCGAGAACGCTTTGTTTGTAAATGAGCTTTTGAGGAAAAAAGAAAACAAAGACGATCCGGGTCAAATGGTCTCAAGTATTTCCGTTTAACATCGCAGCTGCTTAAGCTACAGAGAGAAGAAACGGGCAAAAAAAAAAAAAAAAAAAAAAAAAGCACAAGCGCTTTTGAAGTTCCACAGCGACTGAGTGTACAATTTTTAGCATGCCGCAAGGTCACAAGTTCTCAAAACACAATTTTATTCTACTTCATCTGAGGACTTCAAAATGCTGCCAGAGAAACGGCTGTGCAATCAGGAGCCGTGCCACATTAGTGCCACTCGGCTCCTAAATTTGGGCCGCCGTCAGACTCTAAGACTGTGATGTGTGCAGGCGGCCAGAGGAAGAGGAGGGCCATCCTCCGCCAACGCCGCCAGGCACCCGGAGCCGGGGAGGAGGAAGAGGATGTGGAGGCAGAGTTCAACCCGGAGAACCCCTATCAGGTGAGTCACACAAACAAATTCATGCATTTCTCTCTCTCCTCCTTGTGTTTACGTCCGGCCATGGGGTTTAAAGCTGTCCGTTCCAATCGGAGGACTACCTGAGGAGGCTTTTCCCGAGGAGAGTTTCTCACAGTTGCGAGAGCGGCAGCAGATGTCGAGGTCACGGCGGAGGTGCCGGGATTGTCACTGCAAATCTGAGTGTGCTCTGTGTGCATGTGTTTTTATTTGTGCGTGGCTGTCCAAAGCTTTCCTTTCAACATTGAGGCTGTATGAATAATTCCACAACATCTCCCCGCCTCCTCCTCCTCCTCCTCCTCCTCCTCCTCCTCCTCCTCCTCTGTGGCCTCTTCGGCCCTGCTAAGCACACACAGGCTCCCATACATATACACCACCGCCCCCTCCCATGCCCTCCATCCTCACCCCGTCTGCTGGGCCCCACTTCTTCTAATCCCTCTCCCGCCTTTTCCATCCCTCACAGTGGAGCATCCCCCAACACACTGCTGACAACTGCAGAGGGGGGTAAACAGAGAGTGCTACGTTGAAAAAGAAAATATTTGACAACAAAAACCAACATCTGACAACATCCCCGCCTCCCCATCCCGCCTGTCGGAAATCCATTTTTAATTGGTTTGAAATGAGCTTTCTGTGCTGCTATAGATGTACAGTGGGACACGTCTGACAGTCCTTCTCTTTTCTCCTCTTAGAGAGGTCTGGAGGGCGAGCAGAACACCATGACCCATGATCCCATGCTGGACCACCAGGGAGTGTGCTGCACCGAGTGCCGCCGTGGCTACACTCACTGCCAGAGGATCTGCGAGCCGCTGGGGGGCTACCACCCATGGCCGTACCACTACAGGGGCTGCAGGGTGGCATGTAGAGTCATCATGCCCTGCAACTGGTGGGTGGCACGCATCATGGGGTTGGTTTAGGGACCTTGTCCCATCCCACCTGGAAGATTGCAGGAGGTAGAAAAGGAAGCCTGGGTGGGAGGTTATTGCTTCCGAAGGGAGAAAAAGTTTCAGACAGGGAGACAGTGGTTTCCAGTTCTCATCTACTGGAAGCTCCTGCTAGTCCGAGCAGATTTGTACAAAATCAAAGAGCATCTGTAAAGTATGTCCGCACATTATGAATACATGGCGGAGAATCTAGGACAGTCGTGATTTCCCATGTAAAGGTAGGCTGAGCTGCACACTGCACCGCTTGTCTTATTAAAAAAACATAGCAGCAACTGATTTAGAAGCTTCTGAACTAGGCGCTGTCAAGAGAACATACAGCGAGTTATGATATGCAGCATCTCACAGCTCCATTCGACTGAAATCAAGTCTGTAAAATGACACTTTTATTCTTATAGGAGAAGCAGGTATGCTTGTATTTAGTCTCTTTCATTCTTCCTTTGCTGTATGTAAATAAACGTGAAGGGCATTTCAAACACAGTCAGCTTGAATAGTATCTATTGCTTGCTCCACTCTTCATCACTCTGGTGAGAAATACTTTGGACTTCCGTTTTTAAACTCTGTTTTTCCCTTCTTCCTTCACGGGTAACTCGGATCAAAATCATTGTACTGTGGGCTTCTTCTCAGAAACTTTCATCGTAATGTATGTTTTTGATCTGCATTCCAGTCTCAAAGTGCAATATCAAGGAATAAACTTTTTTTTTTAAGTAAACTTTAAAGCGTCATCCCTCTATTCCGTTATCGGCCAAATGACTGTATTCTGTCTGTAAATATGTGATGCCATAGTTCAGGATCGACTTCGCTCTTTCTCTTTCAGCCAAAGTCACTTGAGTTTTGAGTGTCACATGTGGCTGCTGCTCCAAAGGGAAGAGCAGAGAGAAGTTTCCAGAGTTCTTTAATGTGAGAGTTGCAGCTCTAGAACTCTTTAATGAGACTAAAGACTCTGTAGCCGTCACGCTCCCAGATCTTACTCACGATGCAAAGCGCTTAGCTCCTTTTGATGTCACAGAGCCGCCTCGGGCGGGGGTAGGGGGTAAGGATGGGGGCGGTGTGTTTGTGTGTGTGTGTGTGTGTGTGTCAGGGATAGTGCAGGAGTTTTTGTGTGTGAAGGGGGGGAAAAAAAAAAAAAGTGTAGCTAAGAGTTCCATCCAGAGCCACAAATGGGCGTTTGATCGTCACGAGAGATGAAACGACGTGTGATGAATTTAACACTTAACTCAGTGTGAGAGGCTTGATGATGCGGTTAGCAGTCTGATCCATATTAATGCTCTCTTGCCTCGGCAGGACGCCCCCTCACAGTTACAGCTGCTGCATATATGTGGTTGGAGAGCAGAATAAGCGTCTGCTCTCCTGCATCTGCAGCTGTAAATCACCGCTCCACCTCCGGGCTGTGTCCTCGCCTGTCGGCCAAACAACTCAGGGCTTCTTCGGCTTGATACCAATCGAACTGCAACACGTAAACCACATCCTCCAGGTGTCAACCGTATCCGAAGTGCCTGCACTCGTATCAGTAGTACCACATTTCATTGCTCCCAGCACACAATCACAGAGCAAGGCTCCCCTGTTGTAATGTATTGCTGTTTTTGTGTCTGAGTGATCTATTCCGTGGATTTCCAGCCCGTTCACAAGAGGTTCCAGAGACGACAAACTGCAAAACACCAGACAAAGTTTGCGAGCCAAACAACAAATCTTTTATTTACACTTGAAGCTTGAGTCACACTGAGGGAACAGCTGGCGCGGCGCCACCGGCTGACGGGTCACACGGATTCCAGGCAAGTCAGAGTTCAGAGTATTGCGGCTGACTTTTTTTGTTTTTTTTTTACCGAGTATACGGGAAAGGAAACCGTGATTCCGAAAAATGCATCACGAGTCAACAATTAAAGATATTCTTACTCTTAGCAACTCTACATTTTTGTGCAGGTGCTGACAACAGGCAGTCATTAAAAAAACAACACCCTTCATATTAAATGTCTTAGGGCATTTTGAGAAAAGACATAAAATAACAACAGAAAAACAAATCTAGATCCAAGGGTTGAGTTGGAGCATTTCAGGTCTGTTAGTCACCCCTTATTCCCAGGCTATAGTCTCCTTACAAGTCCAGTGGCCTTTCAAAAAAAAAAAAAAAAAGACGAATCAGATAGTGTAAATTATTCAAATTAAACAACTCCATCGGATCATGAGTTATTGCGGAGGAGAGGCCATTTGTGGTTTTGTTGAGTGATCGTGGGAACTCTGTAGCTCCCCGCACTTAGTGAAAACACTGGAGCGGCAAGACAGGGTGGAGGTGGACGAGCGAGCAGAGCGGATCTCAGAGACAGCTACCCGATGCAAAGATGTGAAGAGAGTTGATGTGGAACAGAGGTGAGGTGGGGTGGGTGGGAGGGGGGGTTAGTACTTCTTGAACTCGACGTCATCCGGTGGGCTCATGTCCACTTTTCTCTTTCCTACGTCCGTCCAGTTGGTGCTCAGGACCGTACCACCAGACTCCATCTGCAAAGGGAGGAGGCAGAGATGAGGACAGTGGAATGATCCGTCCTTTCATTAGTAGTTACGAAACATCTTCCATCTGCTTAAAAATTCTCATCGCTAAGATAAATTCACTGCAGCATCTTTGGCTTTCATCAAGTATTGATGATCAAGGTGACTGGTCACCACTCCTCAGCTGTGGGAAGAAGATGAAAAGTCAGAGAATTCAATTTCACTGTACACCGACCTTTACTCCCCGAAAGGTCACATGCTCTGGGATGCTTAAGCCTAATGCAGATATGAGTACTCGACATGAATGTTAAAGCATCGGCAGCGTTACTTTGTATTCGGGAAACAGCGGCGAATCGTCTTTCCAAGTCGCGCTTCAGCGCCAGGAGATCATGTCGCTAATAACACTGAACGCTGACACACTTCAATCATCAATCAACATTTAATTGTAATCACACACACACACTTCCTTCCTTACACTTAAAATACACAGACGGAAGCTCATTAAATAGACAATCTGTTCCTGCCGCATCAGTCAACACTGAATGTGTTGCACACCTTTCACTTAAAATTACCCCAGCGGTGTAAATAAAGACCAGCACGGCGACTGTTTTCTCAGCTCAGACTTTCAGTGAGGGGAAATTACAGACTCCGAATTCAGCGTCTTAATTCTCACGGCTGCTGTTGCTACTGTGGATTAAGCTGACTGTGCAAGCGCCGCATTCAACACCTCCGCTGTAGAGATCTATAAAGACGTTGCGGGTAAAAAAGAAAAAGTAATGAGATGAAACAGCAAATGAATGTTTGTATATATATGTGTGTGTGTGTGTGTGTGTGTGTGTGTGAGGCTGTGGGCAAAGTACACTCCTTTGCCACTTCAGTCTCAGTCAAGGGTGGACAGTTTTATTTTCCTCAGGGGTTCCATAAGAAAAGTTGCAATGATTTGGAGTGTGGATCTTGAAATTGAACCCAATGCTGCTCAACATCACTGATTATTCTTTATAGAATGAAATATGTTTAGTTTCTTGACCTTTGACCTTTGACCTTTAAAAATAGCTACTTAGAAATCAAAGTAGTTTTTGTTTTTTTAAACTCTGCATTCAGGTATGCCAATAAGCTTCAATTAAATACATTAAAAATAAACACAAAACTACTTTATTGCGTCATTTGAACTACTTTTTATTCATCATAATGGTCTAAATATATGGTCCACCCTTTTTTTTATTTTTATAAAGGTTGATATTTAGAAGGTTTCTTTGTCCTGAAATATGCATTCTAATCCTGAAAATGAAGAGACTAAAATTGGAGTGAATTAATCAGCTAAACTGCGTCAGCGGTTGCACCGGCTTCTCCCACTGTGATTGGTCCTCACAGCCAAGTGAAGCATTTAAAAGCCAAAAGCCAAAAAAACCCACCCTCAACATTCTTCTTTAGTACAGTAATGGAGTATTTTTTACTTGGATCCATCAGTTATTACGGTCAGAATGCGTCTGGTGTCTAAAACCAACCAGAAAGAGTTTCTTCGAGTCAAATAATGTCATGATGAAGCCGTAAAATCCGTTCAACAGAAAGGAGAGGAAACTCAGCTTCTCTTAGTGCCCGAATGCACCTTTATTGATGAACAAACTCCAGCTCACATTAACATTTGAAGAGGGAGCAAAGACCAACGCTGGCTCCAGCCAAATGTCATCTTTTCACATGGCAGGTAAAGAGGTGACACAACCCCTCGAAAGCAATTAAAGCATTTTCAGGACATTTATAGCCCCACTAACTGTGTCTGCCTGATAAAAGAATACTTTGTTCTACACTGAAAGAACAACTACAGGATGGATCGCTATTAAATATCAGAGAAATATTAAAAGGTTGATGGCGAATACAGTCGCCTAACTTTCAGAATCCTCTGGACTTTTCTCTTGCATTTGGAGTATGAACTAAAAATGTCTCAGGGATTTTTGATTGGAATGATTGGTTACAACTCTGGTAATCGTTCGTCTTTAAATCTCAATTTCTAATCAATACATCGACTTCTGAGTTCCAAAACCAACTCCCTTCAGCCTCAGCTGTGTCTAATAATTACTGCAGATATCACTACAGCTGTCGTTATCTATTATATTGATTTAAATATTTTTATGTCACTGAAAACATAAATTAAAAGCAATATAACTTGTGCGGGAGAGGAAAAACAAAGTGACAGCGCCAGCCAAGGCTCCCCATGTCAGTTACAAAGCGCATTAGTGCAAAAATAAAGAAACCCACATTCATAATTAATGAGTGAGAAAGAAAAACACTTCACTAATGCAAGCTGTCACCATTTTAGGCTGAGATGATGGTTCTTTTATTCTGGCTCAGGAAGTATTTGACCTTTTAAAGTCTGCGATAATTACTCTAGGTGGGTTTTCGGCTCTCAGTATATAAAAGGTTTGTGTTTGTTGTTCTCTTCCAGTTGATGTTTTTTCCCGCTCGCTCGGTGTATCCACACATTCTTTACGTTCAGCGAGAGGGTTCACGGTGACAAACTGAAGATGTATACAGCCTGTACATACACGGTGGGGGGGGGGGGGGGGGAGAAAAAAAGCTCCCCAGCTGACGAACAAAGGAATGCAGAAATCACAGGTGCCGTTTCAGTCTCTCGGGTAGCTCAGTCAATGCCTGACGAGCTCTTGCTCAATTCCATTTGTGAAGCCAGCCGACCATTTTCTCTGGTTCAGGTGCCATCATTCAAGACTGCGACAGAAACCTTGAGATGTCGGTGGAAAATAATGACAAGGAAAACATTAAGCTTAAAAATTCAAGAGGCGAGAAAGAGCGTGAAGAATAGAACCGTTAAAAATAGCCATTCTGAGAATCACTCTATTGGTCCGAGTATAACACATCCTTTTTTGTTTTCCCTCTGAGAAATCGGTCCGAGAAGTTGAGGTCATCTTGTATTCGGGGTCAGGAATAGACGGAGGAAACTAGAAAATTGTGGACAGTTTATAAAACTGTGTGTAGATTAGCAAAGCTGCACTGTTATGGATGCGTGAACGTCCACACCCCATTACCGGTATTTCAAAGTGTTCACAACAGCTGTTTGATTGTTGTTGTTTTTTTTAAATACATTTTTCAAACACGTTTGAACTTAATGATGCTTCAGAATATAACTCATCTCAAAGACGTTGCTGCTGTGCTAGACTGTGACAATGATTTACAGCATCAGCTGTAGTGCAGCAACCCTCAAACTGGCCTCAACAAGTAACGCAAGTGCTGCTGAAGCGAAGAGAAAACTCAGTCAGTCCGCCTTACTGGCTCTGAAGGACAATCAGCAGGAAGACCATGGGGCGCGAAAAAAGAAAACAGCAGGTTTTTGACCCAGCAACACTGGGTGGAGTTCCTTCCACCAATTTGTGGAGACAAATACGTGCTCCGGAGGGATCGCAGAGAAAAGCAACCAAGGATATCGATACAGCGCTTCAACTTCTTACGTCACAGTTTTAGGCTCGTGTCTCTTCGGGGAAACACTTGAGACTGAACCCTGTTGTGAACAGATATATAACCCTGATGAAGCACTATTTGCTTTGTGTCTGCCAAGTATATTTTGTTAACTTCAGCATATTGTACTTGAACGCAGCTGGAGGCTCTGAATTAGTTTATTATGTCTGAAAAGAGACTTAATTACGTGGTAGATGCATGATATAACATCATGTTATACAACGTGAGTTTGCGGCGACGAACCGGTAGATTGTGGGTTCAACCCCCACTCTGGGCATAAGAGGGATGTGTTACTGACTCTTTAGCACTCTCTCTCTTAGATGCACAAAGCAGTGAATCGAAGCTCCTGCTGCATGACACTGGAAGCTGGAGTTGTGCTGTTTTTACAAGTTTAGCTGAAATGGAGAATCCAACTGAATATGAAAGTGATGCATGTGGCTGTTGCGTTCCAATGGGGAATCATCTCGACATTTGCTGCTAGTGAATCAGTAGCATCTCAAAAGAGGCTAAAAGAAGGCTGGAGGCAAATCTGAAAGTTTGTCTTAACTCTCTTCAAAGCCCTACAGCGTGGGATCCAAAAATATTTTGGGGATATTATTAAAGACCCTGAGCTGATTGCTCCAACTATACGCTAAACAAAATTCAGGACACAATGAGCTCCGAAGAAAACTGCCCTATGAAGAGAAAGAATAAGGAATTCCTTATGTATCAATAAAAGAATGATTGATCAAATGCTTGCGTGAACTCAAAAGACTCATAGCAGCGCCTCACAGAAGAGTACTCTAAATAAAATAAGCATTTTTGCTTCAGGCCTTCACCACATCAAAACCAGTGACTCAGAGTCCCTCTCAAACAGAAGCCCAACTGATGAAAATAGCTTCTCCTTCATCTGCACAATCTGAACCCTTACAGAACGTGGAATACTTTTAGTGCCAAGTCAAAGGAGGAGCAGAGTTTTTGCACTCTTCTACTTGCATGAAAAAGCCGACCCTCAAACTCAACACAAGCCTCCCTGCTCCTGCAGCCTGTGAGACACTTTTCAGTCCTGCTTCTGTATGCTGTGAAAATATCACAGCGTCACTCCAATAATCTCCAGAGCCAGCGACTTCTGAAGCCTTACGACTGATTAGTCACTACACAGATAAGCACAAACGTCACCAGCAACACATGCACAAACCTTTGTGTGCACTGAATATCAAGTGCTGGGTAAATAAGCGCGGTGGTGCTGCTGCAAGGTTGAAATATTCAAATAAAATATTTTCCTTTTCGAGCATTTTAAACACTCACTAATGGCTGCAGTCGCGCCTGATCTAAAGGTATTTGAACTTTATGCAGAAACCAAAGTACCACAACTGAACCTGAATAACCTGAACCTGAACAACGGAATGGAGACTCCAAAACAGAAAAGCAGAAAACTGAAGTCTTCTCGTTGTAAAGCAACGCTCAGTCCACAGCACAATGAAACTCTAAAAGGTACAGATGAGATGTTTTTTGGGTGATGTTATCCATTATTTTTAGTTGCAAAAAGAACATATAAAAGAAAAAGTTGACCAGGAAAAAAATAAAAAATATTTGAAAGGCATTAAAATGCTACATTGGTGAGATTGACAGCAGAGAATATGCTCCTGTGTGACATTACTATTTTACAAGGTCAACGCTGGACGCAAAGATGAGGTGGAAGTAACGGATCAGTTGAAGATGAGTGTTATGCTGCATTCTGCCAGAGCATTCAGCTATTAGGCTCTTCTCAGGTGGAACCAGCTCAGGTTCAGTTAGGGCAGTGAACACAGTCTCTACATTAAAGATCAGGCTTTAAGATTCTAGTGAGGACTGGCTCAGGTCACTTTGGGCCATTTTCAAGAAGTGCTGCTTTAGGTTTAGACCTTGTTTGATGCACTAGTTGCATGTCAATAACATGACTCTCTCCTGTAGTCTGTTCTTCCTTCTCTCTGCTCTCTCTCGCTCTTTGAACTTTCTTGCTCTCTTGCTGAGTTGTGATCTATAAAAGTACCATGGCTATGTGGCAATTGATGCTATATAAATAATAATGGGATTGAATTGAATATACTGTGATTAATTTTTTAAAGGTTTCGCTGCAAAATTCTAATATTAGTAATGAAAAGCAACAGCCATCCTCTGATCTGGTTATACAGACGTAATCACGATTTAGCTTGTTCATATGTTCCAGAGAAAAGCCTTAATATATGAGACAATTATCTGGACTTTAAAATCCTAACTACAGTCAGGCTCCAGGCGTACTCAATAAGCTGAAAGTTGAAAAATACCACAATTTCTTTAGCGAACTGAGCAAAGAGACGCCTAATGAACAGGCTGCTGTACTGAAATTATCAGTGCTTTCCAACGTGAAAGAAGTTGCACGTCTGCTAAATGTAATACTCACAAAGGATTTGTTCATGGCTCGTTTGACCTCGTCTGTGCCGTCGGAGTAGATTTGCTGGAAGAGCTTGTTGAGTGCCGCGTCTCCCTCCAGCTTCTCATTTTTTTCTTCCTCGCTTAGGTCGACCACCATCTTGTCCCACTTGCCGGTGTGGTGGGATGAAGTAGGGTATTGATCTGAGAGACGAAGGAAACATGTATTCAGAGTTTCAATTCGGGGAGGTTTTTTGAGCGTGCGGAGGCGATGATTAGGAAGAAGTGAGCGGGCTTCTCAGTGACGGTGAAAAAGCTGAAACAAACAAGGCAGCGTTTCTAACACAGTGTGATAAACAGATTGGACTTTTACCAGTGAATGAAACCACCCAAATATAACTGACAGGTTTGAATTAATTTCCCGCAATCTGCAACTAAACTGAAATTGGCCAAGAATCACATTGTGACATGATTTCTATATTTTCTAGATGCTAAACAGCTGCTATAATCCCCAACAAGGGATGCAAAAGGAGAGTAGGGATATGTAATGCAGATGCAGATTTACATAAATACAGCAACAGACAGACGGCAGACATAATGAGGCCAAGTGTGGACATACCACAATGCAATCCCATAAAAATCAAACGTCAAATATCATGTTTAAATGGAAGAGCAGTCCGAGTTATTAGCAGCCTTTAATAAGCAGGGCATCCTGGAGTGTGAGCCGGGGGGGAAAAAAATAGTTTGGCTGCCCACTTTCACTCCCCCTTCCACACACACATACACACTTACATAAGTAATTAATCCTGTCAGTAATAGGAATGTGTGGGCTAAAATACTGAGTCATATTTTGTTGTCATACCTTTCCCTCTCCCTGCCTACTTTCTCCGTCAGACTAATGAAAGACTCTAGCAGAGCTTGACTGCCCACTCTCATTTTAGTGCAGAACAGACAAACAGGAGCTTATATTGATCTTTGGAGAAGGGGAGAGAGAGAGAGAAATAAGAAAAAGGTTAAGGGAACAGGGGATAGAAGGAGTGATGAGAGCACAGACAGGAGAATAGTTTGAGGAAAGAGTGTAAATGCCAAAGCTGTGGACTGACGAGGATTGAAGTGTTTGATGTTGGGCTCCTGTCCTTCTCCCTCCAGCTTCTCCCATCTGATGCCATCCATCTTCTTCATCTTGATCTCCACCTGACAGAGGAGAAGGGGAGGAGAAATCAGGAGGGGGAACAGAAAAAGGGAAGCGTTTAACAAAAAGATTGTCTCTGGTACGTGGGACAAAAATAACGCTTCCATTAGAGTGGGGTCTTGAAGGAAAGGACATCAGATCATTATTGAGGCCAGAGAGACTTGTCTTGTTCGGAGCCATCGTCAACTTATCCTGCAAGTGTGTGTGTGTGCGCGCGTGTAATGGGAGAGAGAGAGACATCAGGGATATGCGGGGGCACAGCTCAATCTCAACCCTCACTGACAGACATACTGCACTAACGAGATGCCTGTCAGCCAGAGGGCCAGTGTGAGAGACGGAGCGCGAGGGGGAGGAGGGCGGGAGATCCTAATTCCACACAGCAGCATCTGATCCAAATCATTACACCAGGAGAACATGGTAGAGGAGGAAAACAATGAGGGGAGAGAGGATATGGACACATGCTCTTAACACTGAGCTGCAATGACAGCGTGCAGAGCAGCAAAACATGCGAGCAAGGAGCAGCGTGCGTGTGTGTGTGTGTGTGTGTGTGTGTCGCACACACACCACCCATTAACGATGTATGTGTGTTTGATATGTGCACATGAGAAAGACAGAGCTGGTGATGTCGGTGCAATTAAGGAACATTTCTGCTCTGCTGGGCGATGTGATGATTCATTTATGAGGGTGCCAGAAGAGGGGAACCGAGAGGTAGACAAGGTTAGGGACGGGGAAGCAGAGACGCTGACTGGCACCGAGTGAAGCGTGAGTGAGGAGAGCAGATTGAGGGAAATAAGACAGTATGATCGCTGCTAGCTTCTCCACTGAGGTGATGAGCTGTTGCGAGTAGCGGCACACTGATAGATCACTTGTGTATGTGTCAGCGCTTTCTGCTCCACAAAGCGCCTTGAGCACAGCGAGGCATCTGTGCAGTGTCCGAAATTAACTTTTTGGCTCACCTGCGAAGGACCGGAGACCTAAAAACAGACGATCTCTGCTGAGAATACCGGTTACAGCCGAAATAATTCATGTTCACAGTGTCACGTTGCCCCCCCCACCAGTTTGTGCATACGGTCACATTTTGAGTTTATTTCAGTTCTGCTGGCTCAATTTTAAAGAAAACCTCTGTGCTACTGGCATGTGCATAAGAGGCTGTTGAGCTAGACCTTAAATCTATTTACATTTTCCTAATATGAGAATGAAGAGAATGCATGTCACGACCTTTGGAAACGATTTGACCTTAACACACACTTTGGCCCACGACGACAACGCCTTCGTTTTATTCAACTCTTCACTTCCCCATGTTCGTTCCTACTGACACAACTGTGCTCTGTTTTTGTTTTTATCATAATTTAAACATTTCATTGCCAATGTGAGACGTATAACTCCTTACCACCATTGAAACACAACGCACTTTTGCCTTCAGGTGATTGTGTGTAAGCATGAACTTGTTTTTATGTGACGCTACAGTCAAACTGAAATGATCTTAAAATAAGCATGCGACATTAGGAACCGTATTAGGTAAGATCTTATTTTTCCCCATGAATAGTTAAAGGTAAAAAACAACATTTTTTTTACGAAAACTCTAAGTGGCTGTTCCGCAGCATATCTCACTTATCGGCATATAATCAAGCCCACTGTAGAATGTCATCCTTTGATCATTCAGTTAAAACCAAGAGCCGGGAATCTGTGATCTTTGGTGATATTTAACATCGGGATCATATTACTGTAGTGCACACTGGACGTCTTGCACTGTAGAATAAGCAAATGAAAGAAAAACATATGCAGGGTCCCACGTGATGGATATGGTCAACATATTGGCAATTATCAGTTTCCTTTTTTTTTTTTTCTTTCTTTTTTTCTCTTGAAGTCAGTTGCAGTGACTTGGGAATAGTTCTGCTGCAAGCTTCACCGGCAGAGTGCTGAAACTCTTCATTGTAGGCTTCAGATAATGTATTCAACAGATCAGCTCCCTCGTGGATTCTGGATCGATTTTGGATGCACTTGTCTATAAACTACGGCACTGTTTTGGGTTTTTTTTTTCTCAAGCAGGGCAGATCATTATTTGTTCCTCTGACAGGCTTTTTACACATCAGTGTTATATTTCATGTTTCCAATTACGTTTAATCCTCAGTTCTTTGCAAAACAAGGCTGAGACGATATGAACGATGGCCTCGCCATAAACCCACAGAGTTTTTAGTGATCGAGTGGACGTTTCTTTGCTTATGGTGATTTATTAACGTTTGCTGATCAGGTAGGTGTCATCCCTGCTCATCAAAGCAGTTGGTGTTTGACAAATTGATTTTGGTTTTTAAGACAGCTCCCCACAGCATATTAAATCTTTGGTTTTTTTGACAGTTGCACCAGGAGCCAGGGCACAACTGCTTTTCTGAGCCGTTAGTGGTCTCATGGTGCTTTGAAGACGTGTGTATGAATCAAAGTGCTGACATACCGATAGTTGCTGTTATGCATAACATGGCTTTCGCAGCAGTGCTTGTAACTTTGATGAAGTTACATCAGATTTCTTTCAGATCTTTTGTCTTTTACATCATGTGTTTCGATTTTCTTTCTTTTTTTTAAATGGAAACCTTTTATTTCAATCCTGTCACCACTGACAGGATTTGGCATGCGCAGTTTTTGGAGACATGAATCCCAGATCACTTATGATATCTAGAAAATAGAAACACATACGGGCAGAGAAATAAAGCTCTGCATGTACATCCTCGTCATTGCATTGGTGCCATTCACAGCCCAGAACACCAGTATGTCACACAATTTTAAAATGAGCCTCTCAATATCTTCAAACCACAAAATGAAAGAGTTGCCAGATATTGAAAGCCAACATTTTCTTGACAGAAGGGGCTGAAGGACTTACTCATTGCACATTTTCTGACAATTTGACAACCATAAAACCACAATGCATACAAAAATGATTGTCAAGGGAGAGTTTACCCGTTGGACAACTGCTGCATATATTAGTTCCTCTGTCATTGGTTTATTTGGTTAGGGCTCAGGAGATTCAGGAGCCAGGCAAAAGGTAGGTAAGGGTTCAAGAGACAGTTAAAATACTAACATATTACAATACATATTCATTTTAAAGTAATCTTAGCTTGCTGATCTCTCTGGAGAAGAAGGTGTGACTGTGGCGTTGCGCTCCACTGAAAGTCTGAAGCGAAGACAAAGCCTGACAACAGACCAAAGATCAAGCAAATTAGCTGTTATCACCTTAATATTACCAGCCAGTGCCGCAGGTGCCATTTACTGTCGGGAATATTTTTGTGGCGCTAAGTGTGACAGAATTCAAGCCGAGGCTTTCAGTGTGTGTGTGTCAAAGTGTGTGTGCTTCTATGCCTGCTCCTGGGCCATACAACTTTAATCTGCTGCCACATCTGTGTTTCCTGGCTTTTAAGGGACATGGCAGGCCCGGCGCCGTGTGTGCATTTCTCTGTGTGTGTCTCTGTGTGTGTGTGTGACAGGAGAAGCGATGGCTCGTAAAGGGATGTGACAGCGGAGCCACAATCAGGGACCACCACCCACCGGACCCCAGGGGCAGGCTGGACTATGCAATACTGCAACACACACACACACACACACTCACAGACACACACACACACACACACACACACACACACACACACACACACACACACACACACACACACACACACACACACACACACACACACACACACACACACACACACACACACACACACACACACTTTACAGAGGGGCACTGGGGTCCCGTGTCGCTTGTCAGATGCGTTTGTACCCCCCCGTCCACCGCCCCCACCCTGCCACGACTCCTCACCCTGAATCTTCGCCCTCTTTTTCCAGATGCCTGCGGATTTCAAAACAAACTCAGCTCAAAAGACACATAAATGAAATACACATAAACATTCTTAGACGTTGACAGGCATGCAAATTAAAGAGGGGAGACGCCACTTTAGCTATTTGCCGAAAAGAGATGAGTTTGGAGCTGAATGAAGGCGCGAGCGAAGATTCAAAACTGTGTTGAGTGCGCGTGTGTGTGTGTGTGTGTGTGTGTGTGTGTGTGTGTGTGTGTGTGTGTGTGTGTGTGTGTGTGTGTGAGTGTGCATCAGCCGTCTGTTCTGATCAAACACACTGGTGTGTAATTGGCTCCCCGTTGTCGCGGTGACCCCTGCGGTTGGAATGTTTGTCGTGATGGAGGACAGGAGGAGGTCGAGCTGACGATAATGTGCTGAGGGATGCCGCGCGTGCACGCGTGCACGCGTGCGCACACACACACACACACACACCCTCACACAAACGGCAAATGCTTAGTTTAAATGGCAAAAGTGTGTTGAAAGATTAGTGTTCAGCCTCTGTGTTCTTTTACATATTTGTGTGTTTTTGGTTTGTTGGCATTGTGTGTGTGTGTGTGTGTGTGTGTGTGTGTGTGTGTGTGTGTGTGTGTGTGTGTGTGTGTGTGTGTGTGTGCGTGTGCGTGTGGTGTACATTCATTCACGCTCACACCTAGCTTAGCTTCCCCTTACTAAGTTGTCCTTAAAGGCAGAGAGGAGATGAAGCGTAAACACTGTGGAGCAAGGAGTGCAGGGCAGCCTGTTACAGGGAGAGACAGACACACCGACATTGGTTGAGAACCAACAACACTGAGGGCAATGTACTTTTTTTTTTAAACTTCTCATTAGGGATGCATGCCAATCTAGAGAAACTTGATTTGCTGATGCTGTTGTTCATTTGAATGTTTTTATCCCCCAGTGGCTTCTTGGCTTCAAAAACACGAAGCGGATTTAGAATATTTTAATGAGACACGCTTCAGAGAACGCTACTCAGCTTGTCGGGGTCCCTCACGCTGTTGTGCATATGTGCCCACACATTTCACCTGTAGAGTTTATAAATGGCTTGGAGTTTCAAGTAATTTTCAGCCTTTGAATGCAGCAGTTGCAAATGAAACCGTGTGTGTGTGTGTGTGTGTGTGTGTGTGTAAGGGCCATGTGTACCCGAGGAGCCCACTGGACCAGGGAACAGTCATGGCTTTGTGGGCGAGGAGGAGGGTTTCAACACTCTCTCTTGTTATCCTAGAGGTAGGTGTTTGTGCTTATATCAGCGGAACACAGTCTGAAAGAAAGATTATGTTTTATCTTGTGTAAGTGTGTGTGTGTGTGTGTCTGGGGGGGGGGGCTATGAAGAGATTTACAAAACAAATACATGACAATAAATGAGGATAAATGCCAAGATAGAAAGAAAAAAAAAAAGGCAGACAGTCAAAGTGGAGAGCCGAGAAGGAATCTAGGACCATCTTTAGCTGCGGACTCTCTAAGACTGAGTCCTTGTTTAAGCTGCAACCCACGTGCACCTCTGGTATGCAGTGTCTGCTGTTGCCATGGAAAAGTGAGAAAGTGAGTGAGAGGAAGTGTTTTTTTGAGAGGGGGCAGTTTCTGTGCAGGTCAGCCTCAACTCAGCACGCTGTAGCCAGTGGATATAATGTACGCAAACATAGATGTCAGGTTATGCAACTCTACAAATCAAATTTCTCGACCACTTTTTGCTGCTTTGACACCGCACAGTATGTATTCAGCACCGATAATCACATGCTGGCCTTTAAACCCTCTGGTGGCCTTGCTGTAAAATTAACTAAAATAGCTATCTCATGGCTTTTGCCCAGCTCAGACAGATTTTCAGCATCGATTCAAAAGCTTACTTTTTGCTGCACACTATTCTTTCTTTTCTGCTTCTTCACACAAACACGCTCACTGACCATGTCTAATTTTTCTCGAGACTGACCAAAAGGTTCTTCATTGTTATTTCCAGCCGTGTTTGAGGTACACGGAGAGGGGCAGGAAATTAGAACCCCTTCTCGATACGATGCAGTCCAGCACTTCAGCAAATATGAACAGAACTCTCTCTGACAGTCTGAGAGAAAAATGAACCTTTGTGGAAGTAAAATTTATGGCGGAGCTGATGTACTGGACAATATTAGATTGAAAAAATGCACCTAATGAAGGAGCCGGCGAGTGTATATAAGAGTGCATAACGGGGGCGTATACAGGTTTACTTTAATCAATCTCTTGAAGGCTGCAGAAAGCAGACGTGACCATGGATGTATTAAAGGCTGCATACAGTCGAAACGGTCTTCAAGCCTCTTCGGAGTATATAGAGAAGGTGGAGGAGCTCTGTATACATTGTGACATTCCTGAAAAGATCACTCTGTAAAAGAATGCACACATTCCACTACCTGTAAAGAAAAGAAACTATCGATGCCATTTTTCAACAAAGATATTTACTGTAATTTTCTGAGAGAGCAATTAAGCCTTAGTTAGAACTTAGCACGTCAACTTAAAAAGTGCATATCCATCATCCATCCGCCCATTTCAGGAAAGATCATGCAAACTGGTTGCATGTCTCTCAGCATTTGCTCACTTCATTCAAGGTCATGCAATTTGCAACAGTCACCTTGCGTGAACAAAAATTCCTCGTCTGAAAAGCAGCCATGAAAAGACCTGAACTAGATAAAAACTGAGCTTTATGTTGCACCGAATGAATAAAGGCTAGAATATTGTGGTTCGTCTTCACCAAGCTGGAAGAAGAGCGTATCGATCAAGCGAAACTGCATCAGGTCTCATTAGTTCTGTTACTATCAGACGGGAGCAACTGGTGGTCCAATTCCAAAAATGAGTAAATGAATGCTTTCATATGCATCGGTAGGATCACATCTGAACAAGGGATCAATTGAAATCATACCAAAACATAAAACGGATGCATGCGTTTTAAAATTAAACAAATGCAACCAGTCATTTTCATTAAATTAGTTTCCATACTTTTCATATAGACTTATAATAATCACCGTTGCCATTCCTGATCTATGTTATGCAGATGACTAAATTTACCTTTGGTACTCTTATAATATACTTCACAAGCATGACTTTATTCCTCTTCATTTATGTGGGCGGGTCGTGTACATTAAAAAGCCTTTTTCTTTCCTCCATTGCCCATAAAGGTCATCTGCCTCCTCCAGAAATTATTTTTGGCTCTGAAAATTCTGATATTCTCCAAGCAATAAAGTTAGAGTTGTTCAAATCAAGACCACCACAAGAACAATTACCTTTCAGTACTTAAGAGCAGGAATTAATAATACAAAGAACAGGAACATGTCTTGAAGTTAAAACATGCATTTAAATTCAAATCTGAAGGTTTTGTTAAATGATGTCGCAAATAAATGCCATCTTTTTTTTTTTTACATAAGTGACACTATGAAGATAAAAGTTAATTCCTTTTCTCAAATCTACAAAGACAAATTATATATATATATATATATATAAGGCACCAACAGAAGGAATACAGACAAACCACGTTTTTGTTTGTTTTTTTAATTTATGAGGCTCTATATTTTAAACAATCGATGATTTAGAAAACATTATTTACCTGTAATTAATTAAAAAGAAACAACATAAAAACACAGTGCTTGATCTTCTGCCTGAAGCCTGACAGTTGTCTAAACCCTGAATCAGCACACACTTTGCCAGCAAACTCATTAAACCACATCCGCTATAATACTCACTAATTAGTCTAAAGTAAAAAAAAAAATAGTGCCCTTCCTACTCATTAGGTCCGTAATCACCTTTAACAGTGTTGAGGAACTCTTGGTGAGAACATCCCTCGCAAGTGTGTATTTGTGTGTGTGTAGATTTGTGCATGTGTGAATCTCCTGCAGCTGCTGGGATGAACTGTGCGATCGTCTCCACAGGAGCCGCATGGTATACAGCGAGGGTGGATTTTCTCGTTTCTACTCCAGCTCCAGTCAGATTTACTGGTATTAAGGAATTATAGGTAGTGACAGTACTTCTTTAAATCACGGAAGAGATTAAGATGTTGATCTCACGAGTAGTAACCCTAGTAATGATCAGTCACTGTTACAGTAAGCCGCTTAAAACGGCATCAGCATGGTTTTCTCCTTTTGCCTTTTTATTATGATCACTTCCGCTGGATTTATTAACTTTCTGAACAAAGTCTATGAAAAGTAATTAATGATGAGCTCCTCGGACAATAAAAGCCAGAACACACAGAAACGTATCGTCTGAAGCTCTTTGATAAAACCAGAGGCCACATTTCCCGAGCGAGTAATATTACTACGTCATATATTCTTTATGGCCACATAAACATGTCCACTGGCATGTTTAATAGCCGGCTGCCTGGCACGGCAGGGAAATGCACGGGGCTCCGCATGATTCGGAGTGAAATCCAATGACTTCTTTTTGACTTTCAAAACTTCGCTGAAGCTTTCCCATGACCTAAAAATGTTGTTTCTTCCTTGTTTATGTTTTTTTTCCGCTCAGCAAAGATGTAAAGTGGTAAACAGATTTATTTTCTGCCACAGCGGCGTGCTGCGGGGAAAAGAAAACATCTAAAACACACTATCTAATACTACAGTACGTGTGAGTCAGGTTATGAAACTCATTGTGTGGATTCCCTGTGACTCCATGAATCCATGACAGAGGCAATATGAAATCTTCTAACTTTTCCATCATTTAGAGATACCCAATACATGTGACCCGTCTCATTAAGAAGCTGTAGAAAAACCTTGAGCAGGGCAGGAGGGATCTTTGGATTAGAGGTTTTTGCAGCATGTTAACTCCACAAAAATAATTAAAAGGGATACCTTGGTGGTGAGGATCTTGAAGTTGCTCTGTTGGGGAACAATCGAGTGCAGCAAGTTGAGGTTGAGGTTGTAGTCTTCCCCTGATGCTAGCTGGATTGTGGCACGGACCTAAAAATGAGACACGCAACTGTTTTTAGCCCAAAAAAAACCCCAATAATAATATCAAGTCAGTATCAGAACATATAAACACTAAGTAATGTTTCGAATTACCATGCTGTTGAAATAGTTATTTTTTTATTCTAATATAAACAAACTCAGAAAACACAACAAAGAACAACAAAAATGAATAAGTGAGTGAGGAAGGGGCGACGGTGTCGACATGAGAATTGTCATGTGAAGTGGCTGGAGTATCCTCGCCCTGTCCCCTTCAGCCACTCAGTGACCAGTGATGAGACGATGGGTGGGTGGGGGGGTTCAGACAGCTCCTAACAGCTTGTCACTCACTTTGACTGAGTGGGTGGGTGGCTTGCTGGTTTAAAGGGGCATGGCTTCAGCAACGGCCCATATCGCCCATAACTGCTACAGACAGTGCAAAAGCAATACTCTTATATAATAGAAATATTTGCGCTTTCAAGTGCAAAAAACAGTGCATCTCAGCTAATTCACATACAAAATTCACTAAAAATGGAATTTCTGATTTGGAATAAAATGAATGTAAGAAGCAGTTTAACAGGGATAAAAGCTTCGAAAGTTCAGTTGCTTTTGGGCATTTGTACAAAACTATCAAAGCTTTAATATTAATTTTTTTCATGGTATACATCTGCTGCACACTCCGTCACCAGGGAAAATAATGGAAGCACTGCCTTTTATCTTTAATTTCTTTTGTTGATACTGACCTAGTAAAAATATATGAACCCATCTGTGCATTGCACTAGAGAGGGAGCTTAACAAGTGACTGTGTGATTGGAAGCAAGTGAACTATTTCTTTTGAAATGGGGTAAAATCTTGGTGTGTTATTCTATTAGGGAAGACAAAACCGTTCCCTGGGGTGCCCTGCAGTTACCCCTCAGAGAGGGGTGATAGAAAAGTGGAAAGCCTGCAAGAAAAAGACAAAAAAAAAAAAAAGAGACAGAAAGAAGCATCTGTCCCTGGAGGGGTCTGCAGCCGGTCCTAGATCAGTTATGCCTTCCATCTACAGACAATTAGGAGGTGGGAGAAGCAGGGGAGGGTAAATTGTTCTCAGATCTGTACTTTGGGGGCAATGTTAACAAGGCACCACTGGAGGCATAGTTGGGTCCGTGGGGAGAGCCTGTGTGTATGTGACTGTGTACGTGTGTATGAGACCCATCTAATGGGCCCCCCTGAGGAAACACCCGAGAGCTAAACCATCTCTGCTCCACACACTCACAAACACACAGAGAGGAAAAAAAAAAATAGAGAATGCAGACTCGTTTCACCTCGAGACTGATTTTAAGTGTGTTTGTACCTCTTTTTCCACGAAGCTGACATGCACGCCGTCCTTGGGAACATTTTTTGCCATGACTGTGACGATGACTTGAGATTCTGTTTGGTACCAGTCATATCTGCCACAAACACACATGGATAAAGAGTTATTTTACTTTCACCTCTTATGGGTCATAACAATAAAATTTAATACAATCCAAATTGTAATTCAGTAAAGAAAAAAAAAGGGCAGTGACAATCATTAACAAGAATTTAAAAAAAGAGTATTAAAATACAATTATATAGTATTTCCTTAAATTAACTACACTTACTTCACAGGTGGAACTGGTGGCGTCTATCAGGTCATTTAACCCCGAGAAATACATTGTGAGAAAGAATATGGAAAAAACACAAAAGGACACAAATGTGAGGAAAAACAACAGTGATCAAAGAAGCTAAGTAAGGTTTTTTTGTTTTTTTTATTACCACAGAGCAATATACCAGGATGAGGTATTGCTGAGATGTTGAGAGCAACAATGCCCCCAGGTGGTCTTAAGGGGAAACTCACCCTGTCGATGGTGCTGTTTTGTGTCTCATCTGGAGAGGAGGGGAGAGAAAAAAAAAAAAAAGTGTCTTAATCACACTTCTTAACTCATCAAGTCTAACTCGAGTGTGATGTCTTATGATGCGATAAGCCTCAATGTAGACTTTTGTGTAAATAAGCCAAAGCAGGCTGATGTGTCCCAATATTGACAGACTCGCTCTGAGCCTAGCCACCAGTTTGTTTACTGGTCCATCCACGCCCATTAAAATCCCTGTGAGCCCAAGCAAGCCTAAACAGCGTTTACCAGCATGCTATCATACATTATTCACTGACTTCATTGCATAGAGGGAGCACACACGGGGAGTGTGAGCGAGAGAGAGAGAGAGGGAGAGAGATGAGATGATAGGAGGCGTGTTAATGTTGTCTTAATGAGGTCGCGTTTGAAATGGTGAGGAGGGTTGTTCTGCTGGGGGGAGGGAAAGAAAAGCCGTGTGTCTGTGTTTGTCTGATCTGAAACACACGGGGTGCCACATGTGACAGAGTAACCAGGTGCCACGAGTGTTGGTTGGTGGTAAACACGCTGTCACCAGAAGAAATGACGACTGCTGCCGGAGCGGGCGTGAACAATTTGACTGTGTGCTTGCGCGTGCTGTCTGAGAGCGGGCTTATGAAGGGGGTGGGTCTCGTCGGAGGCTTTCAAACATCAGTAACGTTAACTCTGATGAATCATGCCGCTCCTGGGAGTGCGTGTGCATGCGGGTGTGAAGTGTGTTTGTCAAAACTCATGCTCTTGTTTACTTGAGATGATCCAGGGGGCCCAAGCATCCCCAGCAAACACACCACCCAGACATAGCATGCATCTTTTATTGGACTAAGCAGCTCTGCCTCCATCACAGTGAACACACACTGTGGATTCCTGGGTGTGTGCGTGCTCATTTGTTTGATCAGATGGACTGATCTGCTCCCTGACTGGAACATTTATCTCGGTTTTTGAAAGTGGGGGAGCAAGTAGTATATATGGCAGGGGGCTTGCCAGTAATCCTAAAACTAAACCCGAGATGGGTATGCAATATTTATTATTTCGGAAACAAAAATTCGAGCAAACAGTAAGGCTTGTCCAATTAAAAAGAAAACACATACATTGCATTTGAGTGAGCTACTTACCACCCATCATCTCCTCGCAGCGCTTGATCCAGACCTCAAAAGATTTGTCAGAATCTGCGAAGAAGAAGAAATGTGCTTACATGTATTTTCCTCTCCTTTTTTTTTTTTCTCTCTCCCTGCAAAAATATGCAGCGCTCAGAAACACATCTCGGCCCAATTAGCAATTTCAGTGAAGACGTTAAATCACCAGTGAGGTGTTACTCAAGCCTAAAGTGCCCTGACTAAGTGCTAGAGAAGACTGAAGGTATTTAATTTAATGGGATTTCTTCTAAAACAGAAATTACTTGCAGGATTATGAGCAGATGTAGTTTCTAGGTGTGAAAAGGAACATTGCAGTAGATCATTGAAGCAGTCGAAAGAGAGACAAAAACAAGAGGAAAAAAAACTATAAAGCACTGGTCATTTTTTTAATCTTTTGACCTTTTTCCGCCATCCCGTCAGATTTATTAGTGACTCAAATCCACCGACTTATTCCTCAACATTTTGGGACACTTGCCAACACTGCTCTACTAAAGGACACAGTACAGTCGTGTGGTATCCGAATGAGAGCTTGTTCTACGAGGAACAAACGCACAACAACTCCAGAATCATGCCTTGGTTCTATCTCGTTCTGTTCAGAATGACGTAACTCAGAAAAGAACAAAGCCACCAACTCATACAATTACGACGAGACTTGACACGCAGTAACGCATTCATACAGTAATGAACTTATTCAAGAAGAGATACTGATAATTTCAATCTACTGATAGATTTGTTCCTACAACATCCAACTTGTATGTAACAATTGGTAACTGAAAAACTAAAGTCAAAAAAAGGAAGTGAGATAAACAATTTAATTGTCTTTCTGAATGTTACCTGATGGTAAAGTGCAAATCCAACAAACCATTTCATCCCATTTATGTTTCTGTCTGATTTGTTTGACATATGAAAATGACATCTCTCCTGGTTTTCTGTTCATTTTTATCCTTTTAATGTTTCACTTGTGTTCTGTAGTATATCAGAAATGTGATGTCATCCCCCAAAAAGCTTTTTTTTTTCAGATATACAAATGGGACCACAATCAAGAGTAATGCTGTTCATCCTATGAGCAGATACTTGTTTTGTTTACAAAGACATACAAAGCTGACGCCACTTAATCTCCTGCCAATGGTTTTATACGGTTCCAGCGTTCTGCAGGCAGCAAAGATGAGAAGGTAAGTAAGGATGAGACACAACTACAGGATAAACAACAGTGTGACGAGAGCCATGAAAAGTTTATTCCTCCTGGAATTAAAAAAAAACTGCACTATAATCTAGATAAGTTTTGACATTCAATTGCATTTAGCTTCAGTGGATGTGCTGAAAATGAAGTTGAAGTGATGTTAACTGCCTTTAATGCATGCTTCTGCACACATTACAAGAAGATGAAAAAGCTGTTCAGCAATTTTCAAGTAATGTTGAACGGACGAAGAACCCCTGAGCATCGAAATGTAGTCAAATATTTTTGACGGGTTGAATATATGCGGGCACGCAAGATGCACTTGAATATAAAACGCTCACTGATGTCGTAAAGCGGAAGGCTCTTGATAAAAGACACGCTTTTACGATACCTCCGTCACAGTCATCACGGTGCGTATTCAAGGTCAACGTTAATGCAAAAATAACTGCATCGAATCCTTAAAACTGAGCGACACAAGAGCAGCAATGTATTCAGAGAACAAAGTCAAGCAGACAGACTGCCGCTGCGAACAGGAGTTGGTAAAGGGTGGGATTATGGAGTCGGTACTTGAGGCCAAAATGGTTTGTACTCACCATCCAGTTGGTGTCCCTGAGTGAAGGCTGCATGTGCTGACTCGTAGTTGTTCAGGTGGTACTCTGCTATTCTGCAGATGGGCAACAACAACATGCCACACACATTTGCGTCAGACCATCTTAGGAAAAATAGAAGTGATCTCTTCTGACACACAGGGTTGGAATCGCGCTCCTTGTTAAAGCAAGACGTTGAAACGCTTCCTGTGGATCGCCTTTGTTGTTATGTGGGAATAAGTTTTTACACTACAAAGAAAAGGTGATTCAGATATAAAGATCTATCAATAAAACATATTAAAAAGCACGCACAGCACAGAGCAAAAGCCTTGAAACAGAAAAACTGTTTAATAAAATGTTTGCTCACTTATCTTTAACGTTTTAATTTGTTTATCTTAAACATACTTTAAAATCATTCTTGTCTCGTCAAAACAATATTGTTTCATTATATTATCACCGTGTCATCTTCTCTGAGGCACTTTAATTTGTACCAAAGCGGTACATACACTAAGTTAGATAAATCTGTTTGGTCTATTACTCACAAACAGCACTGATGAACATAGACACATTTTATTTTGGCATTTGCGTCAAGTGACGCCAAAATGTATAGATTTACTTTGTAATGTGCTTGTCTATAGCGGGGGAGTCAGACACATTTCAGTTCAGGAGCCGCATGCAGGTAAAATACTGTCATGATGACCTTTAAAATAGTAAGTTGTTCTTAGTTGTGTCGCAGGGTAAACGTGAGGAAAAGGTTCATATTTTCGCAAAAACAATTACTACAATGTCAACATGACGCCACTTTTAACAAAACCCTTTGGTACAAAATACAGTGAAATACAAAACCTTCTCATATCACTGTTGCATTATGGGTGGTTTTACAAACTCACCCTGACAGCAAGGCTTTCAGGTTAGGGCTAGTTTGCTCGCTTTCACAGCAGTGTCACTTTTTTTTCTTTTTTTCTTTGAATTTCTTAATATTTGCTTGGTGGGCTCGGTTGGAGTGTCTTGCAGGCCCGTTTTGGCCCACAGGCCTTATGTTTGTCACCACCGGTCTATAAAGTATAAAGAAAGAGAGAGAGCGTATACAAACCCTGTTCGCATGAAAGCAAAGGGAAGGCTGGGTTTTAACTGTTGTGCTTTCTTAGCATCGTCAGCCGCACCTGTAAATAAAAACAAACAAACAAATCCCATATTATTACACAATGCATGTTCTTGCAGCCACAAATAATAAAATAAAATATACCGGTAATAGGTAGGTAATTCAGTCTTTATTACAATCATTATTCCTAAACGATCTATTTCGAGAACTAACAGATAATATTTGAATATTGTTGAATGAATCTATAGAGTGTTATCAAATATACAAAGTGGACTTACAGCTGTAGTTTTTTAGAAGTATGTGGGCATAGGCACGCTGACAAAACCACTCAGCATTGTCAGACTCCGTTTGCAAGGCCTCATTAAGAGCCTGAAAGGAAAGAGAAAGTTCTTACATTGACAGCTTATCGTACCATTTAAATTCACAAATGTGTGCTTTTATGGATAAATCTAAACAAAGGCCAACACAGAGGCGGGCAGTGATGTGTTTTTTTGCAAAACTGACCACCAGTGTTTAACTTTATTGAGCTATCACATCACCTGTTGATCTATGTTTAGACTCATTTGTCTTTATTTGCGATGTCGGTGAAAAACAAAACTGCCGACAATTACAACAAACATTTTTAAAGTCAGTCTATTATTCTGCAAATTTACAACACAATCCCAATGTCCACACTCTTTACACTTTAAACTGCAATTCCTGTTAATCTGGTAGTTTCATTATCCAATATCAAATACACGCAGGTTTTGTAAGACCACAATTTTGCAGACTTGACATTAAACACAGATTTGCCGGTAGAAGCCCTGAAATAGAAAACAAATGTGAACAAACAAATCTGCCTCAGAATGCAAAATTGAATCATACTTACTGAACTGAATAATCAGTCGTTTGTTTAAGTTGTACCCTTACATTATTAAGCCGACAACATATTAGAATTCTGTTCATTTTTGGTGGGATGGATTCAGCAAGGCGATGGAAACACTCCCCACAGAGTTTTGTCTATATAGACATGACAGCATTACCCAGTAGCTTTCATGTGATGCAAACAGTCTATCCCACCATCTTAAAATAATCTATTAGATAAAATGTTACAAAGGGAACCACAGATTGCCAAGAAAATATCCCCCAAACGATTACCCCACCAGCAGCATCCTGACCTGTAGATCCATGCTTTCATAATGTCTCTGAAAAATTCTAACTTTAACATCTGAATGTGGCAGAAGAAATCAAGATTCAACTTTTCTCAATCTTCTATAGTCCAATGTTGGTAAGTCTGAGTGAAGCAAAGCTGCACTTCAATATATTATAGTTGCTGCCATGTGTTTGCCATGAACTACTAGTGTTACTGAGTAGTTGAACAGTGGTTCCTAATGAAATGGCTTGTAAGTGTACATTTCACAGCACAACCTTCACAGCAAAGCTGTGTATTTGACTAAATGGAATAGGATGCAAGCAGAGCCACTGTAGTGACATTTTCCGCTGTAGCGGATGACCCAACTGTACTAAGGTGTCAAAACAGTTGCTGCGATGTTTTGTAATACATTCGTGGCAATCGAAATTTGCTGTGCTTTTAAAATAAGCTCAGTCTGCTTGTTTTACGCACATCAGAATTCAGATGACATTGTTCAAGCTTCCACAACACTGATGCACTAACAAATCGATCACAGCAGGGTTCAGATCAACAAATATGTACATATACCAAGAATTTGTGGTGGGACCAATTACACGTAATGTATATGAAACACTATGTAACCTAACGCAATCCTGTAAGTCTGTCCAAATGTTATTTTCTAACATCTTGAATACAATGCCTATGAATAATGTGTAAATGTTTGGTTTGACAAACAACAATCTCTTAAAAAAAAAAAAGTCCCTTTGAACTTTAGGTTACCACAATGGGAGGTCCATTTCCTGTTTCCTTTAAAGCATGCCATCTTAAAACAAAACACGTGTTGTATGAAAGTCTTTCCTCTAACTCTGACACATTTCTAGGTTTAGACTGTTTTAGCAGGGGAACATAGAAACTGAAACTATAATCCGGCAAATCTGCACAGTTCAGGTGATATTTAGCTTGGTTGGAGTGTCATAGCAACAGTTCAGGGTAAACACATCGGAACTAAACTGCAACAACAGATTCCAAAGTCTACTGTGTGTATAAGTCAAACTAGCAACTTAAAAGAGGATGTTTGTGACGTAAGCAGGATTTAGATGGTAGATATCAACGTTAATCGTAACGACAAATTCCATAAAGCTAACGCTTACCAGAAATAACGTCAAAATGAAAACACCTTTTGCAGTTAAAATGATACTAAGAGACAACAATCCGGTGGCAGTCAGAGCGATGTTGGTTTTGTTTACAGTTTACAGACAAGACGTTGTTTATTTGTGCTATTAGCATGGAGCGAAGGCTAAACTGCTTAGTATGTGCTAACATCAAAATAACACGAGCATGGTCCGTAATAACGCATCTGATCACATATATGCCACAGTAATGTGATAATTACTAAAGGAGTAAGAAAAGCTGTTTGTTTATCTGTATTTACCTCCACAGCTTTCAGTGGATCTTCGTCAATGAAGCCATCAGAGAAGCTGCTAAAGCGAGAGCAGAAAGAGCAAACGTTAACTGGCTCAATGGAAATAAACGTGTTAAAACAGGGTAAAAGCTCGAATATTGGTTTAGTTTGACTTGCCGTTGGGCTGCCATGGGCTTGAAGCAGGTGTGAATGTCTTTTCTGGAGTGACGCGAAAGTTCTAGATGAAACGTGAGAGCAGCAGGAGCCACTGTTCGAACCCCGCAGACCAACAGTCAACATCCGAGTGCAGCGGGTTCCAGGCTGAGCAGCGCCCCCTGCAGACCCGGAGGACTCACCGTCAACCCACGCAGAACACTTCCCAGGGAGGGAAAATTACAAGGAAAAAGAGTACAACAAGGCGATGAGGAGGAAGTTAAAAGGAGATTCAAAGCTTTATTAAGATAAAGGTTAAAAAAAAAAAAAAGGAAGAAGTGGTTGTTCGATTGAAAGCCTGATTAGATATTAGTGTTTTAAGGGCTGATTTAAAAGTAGTGAGTGTGTAAGCAATCCTCAAGTGTTCGGGAAGTTTGTTTTCCAGTTGAGCAGTGTAATAACTAAAAACTGCTTCACTCAGTAAACCTCTTCCTGAGGACCTCAGGAGTCTGGACGTTCCATATTCTACAAGTAAATCTGAGATGTCTTTTTGCCCAAGACTATTTGACACTTTAATAAACCTTTAATGAATAATTTTTTTCAGGGCGTGTTGACACCATACTTGATCCAGTTATTCATACACACTAACTAAACTACTGTCTATATTTTTTTAAACATGCATAATATGACAACCCCTGTCCGTCCATCCATCCATCCATCCATCCATCCATCCATCCATCCATCCATCCATCCATCCATCCATCCATCGGATTTCTGTTCCTTGCTTCATACAATGTGGGGGAATGGAGTCAAATCCAATGACAATGAAACACATTTTCTGTATTTGTGTATGATTCAATATGTCCTGGGCAGGTTGGCAGTTCATCACAGGCGACACAGAAAGAAATACAACCACACCCTCAAAGTCAATTTAGAGATACCACACCAATTATGCATGGGTGTAAGTCTCCCGACCAAGAAATCCCCTACACAAGCAAAGTTCCTTCAGAAAAGCTCCAAAGTCTGGAATCAGACCAGAGAACTGAGAGGCAGAACCACTGTGTTTATATTAACAATTGGGATGGAACAGAAACAAAAAATGTTTTAAATGGACATGAAACTCAAACCTCCAACATTAACCTGGAGTGAGTTTTCTTAACCACACACGACAGAGCTTATTTAAATCGACCTATTTGTCCTTTTAAATAGACTGTTTTGTTGTGGCTGATAAAACAATGCCACAGAGTCAGATTAAAGGAAAATACCTGTTTCTGTTTCAATTCTACAGTATACAGTAGCTGGGAAAAAGCAGTAGTGCCACTACATTGATGGTAATTGAAATTCATCCTGCAAACAACACCTTCAGCATCTTAATTAGCCATAGAAAAAACCCTGATCCCCTGAAGCCACATGTGTATTGGGAACCTTTTTCATTTGTTATTCTTACCTGTGTATGTTTTTTTTTTAAACATAAATTCATGTTTAAAAAAAGTAATACAATAAGTTTGTTCTGATTAATATACATAATGATATAATGTTGATATCCTTAGTCCAATTTCAGGCTTTCAACACACTGGTGTGGATCCCAGGTGACTATGGGCCAGGGCAGAGTACACTACGGACTGGTCAACAGTCCGTAGTGTAGGGCAAACATGGCGAGACACAATCACACATTCCTACAGGCAATTTGCTGTTATCAATTAACCTAACAAACATATTTCTAGAGTGAAGGAACTGAAGGACCCTGAAGAAACCCAGACACACAAGGAAAGCATACACCTATATAAAGAGGCCCCTTCTGGCATTGAGCCCTAGATTATTGTTCTTTTAATATATTTTTCTCAGAAATATTGCTATTGATTTCATAGAAATGATTGTTGATGCATTTACCTCCTCTCTCCATCAACATTTTAAATCGGTCTTATGATCTATGGTCAGATATCCTTTGTTTTGGCCTCACTACATTGGCTACTTGATTTGTAAAGGATCACTTTACATTTCATTGGACATATACATCATTGAATTTCTTACATTCTTTGCAGTTTTAGTAAAGCAGGCCTCTCCTGTCATCTCCAGAGCGCGCTGTTAATTAAAAAGTATTGTGCTTTTTACTGTCAAAAGCACCGAGACTCTGGACTGACCTGCGTGTGGAAACTAAGACCATCTGAGCCTTCATCCTCTTCTCAGTTTCTTTGATCAGAAAGCACATCCTGTTTTAATTTTGGTCTGCCTGTATAGCTCACTGGTTTTAATATCTTGTCCATTGTTTTTCTTTTGATGTCCCTCATGTATTTAATCACCAATTGTTATACTTTTTTCCCCCCAATTATGATTTTCAAACAAATCAGGACAAAGTATCAACAGACATGTACTAGATACTTCAATCAAAATATGTTGTGAGTGTAATTGGCACAATAAAACTTTGTGACGGTTACAAGGGCATGTTTTATGTTATTCCGAAATGATTAGCTGTTAACATCCCAAAACCTAATTGATTGGTGCTTGGATGATGACAAATCATCCCTGAAAGTTTTATGCAATTCGGGTCAGTAATTTTTGAAAAAAAGTTGGTAAAACTCATACATACAAGCCGATGTATAAATGAATACACGCAGATGAAAACATAACCTTCTTAAACATAACAACTTTGTTGGTCGCCCACCATTCGCTGGCAAAGTTAAAGATGTATCAGAGAGCAAACGCTCCAAAAGTCCAGCACATATCAAAAGTATTTCTGGAAAAAAAAAGCTGTTATTCAACAAAACAATGACAATCTCACACAATAAACATTTTCACTTTATTTAATAGTATAACTTTCAGCACACATAAAAAAAAGAAAAACATAAACGGCCTCTAAAGTTATGTTAAACAGTATTACGAGACCCTCAGATAAGGCAAAGTGAGAGATTAAATTAAAAGCTTTTATAAAGTGAAAACAGTTTTGGATAAGAGTTCCCTGCAGCGCAAAAATCACAGTTACTCTATAAGCATCTCCTAACTAATTTTAGCCTTACAGAAGGCTGCAGAGAAAACACAAACTACTTACTTCATTATTAAGAGGGAGTTTTTGAAACTCCTTGCATAAATATAATGTGCAGCAAAAAAAAAAAGTTTACAAACCTGAGACGGAAAATGGCAACGGAGCACAAGTTAAGCACTTTCACAAACATACAGTATATGACAAACCACACAAATAGATATAAAGGCTTTATAGTTGCATATATGGATTCATATTCTGTAGGTGCAATAACTAAACCCATTGTGAGCATTGCAGAAAGGCGTGAAAGTAGACTAAGTTCATAAGAGGCAAGTTGGCCTCACGACTATACCACTGTTGATTGTCAAGAAAAGAAATATCCACTGTGTAGATAAATGCAAAAACTCTAAACAGCAGCAGTGCTTAACTACTATTCTAGAAAATGACAGTGATCCCTTGTTTTCATCAACGCTCAATACAAACACAACTCAGTAATCTTAAAAAAAACAACAACATTATTTTGGAATGTTTTCCCTCAATAACCTCAAAGTAACAGGAACAGAGGAGGTGAGGCGCGATAGACATTTCAGGCACTTAAGAGAAGAAATGTACAGCAGGGGTAAACATTAGTGCAAAGCCACTTTCAAAGTAATGAGTCAAAAGTATAAAGAGTATAAACAAAAAAAACAACAAAAAAAACTAAAAAGTGAGGAAAATAAAACAACAGTAAAGGCAAAAGTGTGCTGATCAGAAAAATTGGCTCTGTGACGCTGAAGTGCAAGCAGAGGATGTTTCTGCAGAAGGTACAGAGAGGCTGCGAATTCCAGTGCATGTCTGTCTTTGGTGTAAAAGTTAAAGGCTTACAGAGACAAAAGAGAAGGCTGAGTTAAGGGCGTTTTGCCTTTTCTGAGAAGGTAAACAGGTTTTGGTTCTTTCTAGTTCTCGCACTGGTGGAAAAACAACCCTTTTTCACATACAAGATCAATTCTAGATCAAAACTCCCATTTTTGCGTCTTGGGGAAATATCCACACTGCTGTACTGTGCAGACAGCAACCGAGCAAAGAGCAGCCCTGAAAACGAGGGAGTGTTTGGGCACCGGCCTTTTTTTTTTTCTATTGGTCGGCGCTCATTATAGACAGGAAGCGGGATGTTTTCTGTCCAGGCTTTGTGTCAGCAGACATCTCTGGTACGGCTCCCTCAGCAGCGGCCTGTCGCTCGCACAGACTCCCCAGCAGCTGAGCCGTCTGAAAGACTGAGGCGTGACCAGTGGGCTGCAGAGACTGAACCTTCTGAAGGTTCTGGAGTGTCCGCAGCATTTCCGCAGACACGATGGGCAAGTGCTGTTCCTGGATCAAACTGGAGCTGGCGGCTCGCATGTCGGTGTTGCGCTGAACCGAGGGCCTTGGAGCCGGCCTGGCGCGTTGCGCTCGCGACGAGCCAGACGATGTTTTCTTTTGTGGCGGGGGAGACTCCTCTTCGTCCACCGACTGATCACTCGATGACATTGTACTGTCAGAGTCTTCACTCGCTTCTTCATCGTCACTGCATTTGTCATCGTGATCATCATTTTCTTCCGCCTTGGTGCCATCTCCATCAGTGATATAAATCATGTCTTTGGGCAGAGAGGTGAACTGGTACACAAGACGCTGGCCTTCAACCTTGTTAAGTATGCCCCTCTGGTAGTAGTACCTGCATTAAAAAAATAAAATAGAATTATAATAATATTTACAAACAGAAAGCAAACTGGGAATTTAAAACCAGCAATCTGAATTCAACAATAAAATAATTTATCATTTGCCTGCTACAAAGTCTATTTTTTAATAAAATAGATGTTGGACAATGAAATTAAAGACACATTCTAAGTCCTTTAAAGTGAGAAATTTAACGGTGTCATATTGTACAGTTTTTCAACAATTCCACACATTTGTCAGAGGTCCAACAACATTGTATTCAAAGTGTATTTTCCCCCGAATCCGGCTTGGGTCCTGAATTTGAACCAGTCTAAAAGTCCTTTTAGTGAGTTCTGCTGAGAACTGCCTGTTTCTGTGTCCGTCTCTGTCCACACCAACTCCAGGCTCCTCTCTTGGGGCTTTCTGGTGTTTCAGATTAAGTGATTTCCATGTTGTCCCATGAAATTTGTAGCTGTCCTGATGAACGCCATTTAATGAAGTTTCTAAGTGTGAATCCTATTTCAACATGTGTCGTTACCAGCAGCAATGATGGATGCAAAAAAAAAAAAGAAAAAAAAAAAGTTGGTCACAATTTAACAGGGAAACCAGTTAATCCAAAACATCGGGAAAATGCACCGTGGATTTATCGCTATGAATCGTATAAGCGCCGATATTCAATTAGTTTGAACCAGAATCTGACCCGGAAGGAGAGGCTCCTGAAAATGTGGAGTTAAAAAGATTGCGTGTCTGAATACGTTACTTAGTTTGGTCGTATGTGTTACAGTTACCACCAAGTCGCTAATGCTAGCCGCTGCTAACTGTAACGGCTACGGTTTTTCTATATTATACTGAATTTATGCAGCACATCAGTAAGGCAGACCACTATAAAAAGGAATTTTGCATAATACGGGACCTTTAAAGTTTGTTACTTTCTTGACGCACCGTGCTGAAAAAATAAATAAAAAATCAGCATCAAGACTGAGCAGGCCGGCTTTCGGCTGAAGTGAATCGATGGCATCAATCAAAAACAACGACTTGGAGTTTTTCACTACAAATATGAAAGAAAGCCTGTCAACTTGCAGCGTCAGCAGCAGTAAAACCAAAAGGCACATATTATTTATAAACCATTACATTTCTGACCTTGTGGAAAGTGATAAATATAAATGTTGCATCAAGGACTTGTGAGATAGTGGGGAGTATTTGTGTCGAGCTACTTACAACACTTCAACTTCTCTCAGGTGTTTTTCTGCAGATGAATGATTCTTTCCATGAAACTATGACATTATAAATGTGCGTACATTATATCTGGATCAAAAAAAAAGAAATTGGTGGATATGCTGCTCTTACTCTGGATGAGTCAACAAACCACACATCCTAAATCTAACTTCATCTACACAACCTCACAATGTTAAATAAGTAACTGAATACAAGTACTAATTGAGTAAACTTTAATGAAGAGCAAATATTTGTTTGGGAGTGTGGTTGATTATTGCCAGTCAGAGCATTATTGTGGAAAATACAGCAAATACAAGTAAAAATTTAAATAGTTATACTTTACAAACCAATAATCAAAATGTCCAAAATAATATTAACTTTAATCTTGTGTGGTTGAAGTTTTGTGTTCTGATTCTGATCTTATATCTTCTCCACTTCAATGACCAAGTGGAACTTTTATGACGCAGTTAAAAACATTTTTATTCAGGCAGGCCTTTGACCTGTCGCTGCTCAATTCTACTTTTTTGTATGTCTGTTGTTCTTGCTTCTATATTTACCAGAGATAATGATCTTATCTCTGTTTTGTTTTTAATGCCGGGTCGCATGTGAAAGATGCTATATAAATAAAAATCTACTCTATTCTTTCCTAAGTAATCTAACAGAATACTCGGCTTTTTGAAGCAGTTGTGACGTACCTGAGTGCTCGACCCATTGTCTCATAATTCATATCCGGCTTGTTTTTGTGTTTGCCCCAGAGCCTGGCCACTGCTTTGGAATTGACCAGCTTGAAAATTCCTGCGTGGGGATTGGTCCATTTGATGTAGCGGGGACAGACCTGCCTGTCCTGCAGCAACTCCATCAGGAACTGCCACAGGTACAGTGTGTTTCCTCCTGAAGAACAAACACAGGAAACAGAACGGTGAAAAAGAGAAACCTCTCGGGTTAAATATATTTTGGGGGAAAAAACAAAAAAAGGTGGAAAATAAATTTATGGTTCATGAATGGGAATAAACAAAATCCCAATGTAGATTATTATTTATTCTTATTTCTCTCACCTTACGTCGTCTTTTTCACTTTGAAGTACACAATGAATTACAAAAATTGTGTGACTTGCGTCTTCAAAATGAGACTGAATAGCATTTGTGATTGCTTTATTTACTGTTGAGTAGCTCCGAAGAGGTCCACCTCTAAAACACAGAACGGCTCCTGCAGTAAGTCAGGAGCTAATGGGGCTCTCAATACAATGAAAAGAAATGTTCGACAATACCCTTGTTGTATTTGTCCTTCTTTACTGTAATGTTTGGAGTGGGAGAGTCTGCCCTGCGATGGCGAGGTTTCCTGCCTGGAACAGCACAAAAAAAAAACATTTTGCGGATATTTAACGTGAAGCAAGGAGCCACGGAGTTCCCCCTCCAGGTGTGCTGGCTGAGCAAGAGCAGCACTGACCTCTCTTTCTGGTTTGCAGCTGTGTCACAGACTTCTCGGTGTGCAGTGAGAGCCATTGTGGCTGGTCAACAGCCCCCACAACCCCCTCCGCTGACACCATCACCTGGGTAACGGGAGTGGTGATGACATCTCCCAGTGACGGAAAGAAGGTCTGAGCTGCAGGGGGGCGGGAGGAGGGGGCATAAACGTATTTAATTGCAAGTGAACAGCATCCTGACCGCCACGTCTAAAAACACCATTATACATATAAAAAAAAAAGCAGAGGGTAAAACGCATCTGACTTGGTGAAGTAGTTGTGGTCTTACAGTAGGGCTGGTCTAGTGACAGCGTGTCTGCACAGTCCATGTTGAGAAGCGAGTCAGCAGCCACAAGTGTCTCCATGATCTCCTCCTCTCCGCTTTCACATGGCTCCACTGCACACCACAGCGAGGGGAGGAACATACAAAAACACTTTCAGGAGGTGGAGGAGGGCATTTATGTTCCGGAGGAGGAACATTAAATTGGAGGAACACTGAATATGAAGGATGACTTCGGGGAAAGTACAAAAACATGCTTTCTGGTGAGATTTTGAAATACAGACAGACTTGGTTTATGTATTTGTGGGATCATTGCCACAATCATGTTTAAAGAATAAACAGCACGTTTCTTTGCAGAACAAAGTTGACATAACTTTGAATAAGCAGACCGTAAAAACCACACTACCTTGAGTGTCTCTTCTTTGTTTTCATTCATTGGATGGGATGGTCTCGCAAAGCATTGTTCAATTCAGATTCATTATGGGGAAACAGTGACGTAAATGTTCCTGCTGAGGCTCAGACTTCAGTGTTCACTGGTTTGATCAGTTTTCAATTGTGATACTGACTACTAAGTGACAGCAGCAGAGCATTACTATCAACTGGACTTTTTGTACTTGCTTTCTAACCAACATTACACACAATGCATGACAAGTCAATAAGGTGCTACAAGTATCGCATATTGACAGGAAAACTAAAGCGTGTCCTTAAAAGTTCAACAAACAATACTTACAGATTTTCTAGGTGGGGAATCAGTGTATGATGGGCATTTAATGCCTCAATTAAACATTAACTGGTATTTCAACTGTTAAACTTACTATGGGGTGGGAGCAGCTTAAAAATTAAATAACAGTATCATTATAATAATAACTTTCTGGAAGCTCAACTTGAAGCAGTTTTCTCATGTTGTATTGTGAATGTCAGCCCATATCACTGACAACTGTGCTTTAGAATAGTGGCTTTCTATCATTTACAGTTGAATGTTTGTTCATTCAAACAATTTTAGCTTTTATGAATGATCCGTTTCTATATTGTCTTTCTTATTGTCTCACTGGTGAACCATTTATTATTTAAATGAGATGCTCGGTGTATTTTCGGTGTTTACTGCGAGGATCAAACTTTGAAAATGCATGGATGATGATGAGTTAGAGCCAATGATCTGCAGTGATCTGTGCGTAAATCATGCGTAAATGTGTGGCATGTTATTAGTAAAGTCCAGCTGCTTGGCCCTCACCACACGCTCGTCCTTGAGGCTCGGGATCATGAAGCGGGACTGTGTTGTTTGTGAGCTAGGAAAAAAAAAAAAAACACATCTGCAAGCTAACAGCTGTTTGTCGGGGGGACTCCAAACAGAAAGACCAGCGCATCAAAACAAGCGGCCACGTTTGGATACACACAGGCGAGTGCTTCTCCTGCCCCCCCCCCCCCAAAAAAATACTGTGTCAAACTGAAGGTAAATAGTCTCCAAGAGTCTGTCGAGTCGTGCTTCGCTGTTGTTACCGTTAGCTCAGTCGGCGGAGCCTCGCCGTGCTCAACTTCTGCCTCCAGCCAACAAAAACTGACGGACGGCGCAAAACTTACTTTCAGCTCCCAGCACGGGTGAGAAACGAGCCATGGCGTGCGTGCTGTGGCCTGCTATGACCACGTCTACATCCTAATGTGATTCATTAACTGTCTTTCCTGGGAAGCAGGCAGGCGGAATGTTTTGCTCCACTTCCTGATTCTTTTCTTTTTTTCTATTCTTTTTTTTTTTTTTTTTTTTGCGAAGGGTGGTACATGTGCGAGAGACGCCGCTGCACATGCGCAGCACGTCCCGTGGCGCCTCGGGTGTCTGACTGGAGTAACTTTTTCATTTAAGTGTGAAATAAAAGTAACTTTTCGAAGCAAAAGTGACGAACTTCAGTATCCAGGCTACGAGGTTTAGAGTTATTCCCAGAAGATCTGTGATGAACTGGCGCATGCGCTGCATCGGTGAGATTCCCATCAGACCAAATATCAACACAAGAGCTCGTATTTGACACATATTGTCTAAATCAGGGGTGTCAAACTCACTTTAGTCACATTATATGTCAAGGATAGTATACAATCCTTTTACAGATTTCAGTGTAATATTTTACCATCTATCATCCCGAGTGCCAGACTGGAGCCCCGACCAGGCAGGTTTTGGCACCTGCATTATAGGTTTGTCACCTATGTTTTGTTTATTATAAATTAAAAAACAACGTAAACATGACTAAAACAGGATTGATGATCTGCAATGCACAGGTCCACATATGTCCCTGGCCGTTTGTTCCCCATGAAATTCAAAATGAGCTGATATTAAAAATATAAAAATAAAGAGTGGACCTACATGTTAAAAAAAGAAGAAGAAAAAAAAGTGGTGATGTAGTGCAGTGGTTGGCATTCTCCTCGTAGCAGAGAACCTCTGGTTAGATTTCTGTGTGGAGTTCAGTGTGTTCTCTCTGTAGTATTTTGTCAGGATACTCCTGATCCCTGTATGGTTAATTGGTGATGTTAACTTGTGAGTGTGCGTGTGTGTGCGTGTGTGTGTGCACATGAGCATGTGTGTAATCTCTGAGTTCGCCTTGTTAATGAACTGGTTAGGTGTCCAAGATGTACCCTGCCTTTAGTAAATTTTGAACTGTGATTGGCTGCAGCGTCCTTTCGTCATCTATGCAATATGTTTGATCATAAAGTATATTAGCTCTAAATGTGTGTCAATCTAGAGAGGTCTAATCTGTGTAAATGTGAAGTTTTATGTATGTTAGAGAAATAAGGTCAATTCATGTGAGGTTTCCCTACAGCACCAAATTGCCTGTACAGCTGAGAAGAGCTGCTATTTGAGGTGAGATGGCAGATGTTTCAGGCTGGGAGGTTGCACAGTGCAGTAATCTAGCCCCAGAGATCTGACTGATTCTTTGTTTGCAGGGATTAGATGTGACTTTAAGGCCAAGACTATATTATAAAGATAACGATGAAGCGCCTCATGTATTAATGTGCATTTATGCATGTGTGTGGATTGACGAATTCTTAATGATTTCCCAGATTTATTAGATCATCTTGGGCTTTGTGATAACTGAACAGGATTGTCTTTTAGAAGGTGCTTGGATCATGTTTTTACAAATGAACTTGTAGTTATTTGTGAGGAATCACTCAGTCCGGCTTTTCTTGATATTTTTGAAACCTGTGTGTGTGTGTGTGTGTGTGTGTGTGTGTGTGTGTGTGTGTGTGTGTGTGTGTGTGTGTGTGTGTGTGTGTGTGTGTGTGTGTGTGTGTGTGTGTGTGTGTGTGTGTGTGTGTGTGTGTGTGTGTGTGTGTGTGTGTGTGTGTGAGCATATTCACCTTTGAGCAGCTGCTGGTGATCCTGTTCCGTCTGCACCTGTTCACATGCCAGACCGGTGTATGAGAGCAGGTGCGGATGGGGAATCTGCTCCACAATCACCGCAGGGTAATCTAAGTGACCCACCAACTGGTGCACGCAATATGAAACATCACCAAGAAGAGATTAGATTACAGTTTGTCGATTGATTTAGTCGACTCAGGACCCCAACTCACCTGCGCGGTGTTAAAATGGTCACTGGCAAAGTCAAAGATGAGCTCTGACTGCTGCAGCATGGCTGAATATCTAAGACAACACAACTAACTGTGTGAAAACAGCATCACAGCTTCCCTATGAGGTCTGATATGTTGTTGGATCCAGTCAAGTCGGCTTCTGGAGAGAATCTCCTGACAAACGCCAGCGTAGATTTACCAGCGCCGATCACTCTATCCGATGAGGCTGATTCCTATCCAGTGCAGCTTGACAGCAGAAAAGAGACGTACGTAGATTGACCAGAAAGCAGAGGCGTCACAGGAAGTTGATGTTCTCTCGAAGAGGAAGTGGGGGCTGCTTAACTGTCCTGTGGTCTGACTAAACCTGCCAGAGAAAAACAGAAACTTCAGGGTCTAAAATAGCCGTTGAACAGAGAGCAAACAGTGAGACCACACCTGCAGATGGCAAACAGACACTGCTTCAAACACGTCGTCCAGATATTCATTAAAATTCTCCCCTGTTCTAAGTATTTTGTTCCCGCGCTCTTATCACACTTCTAAACTGGGCTAAACCAGCAACAGGAAGGAAGCGTTTGCTGCGCAATGTGTGTCTGTGCTGTGTGTTTGTGCAATATGAAGTGCAGGGGGGGACACAAGTCTGTCTTGAACTTGAAACATCATGTCTTTGCAGAATGTTCACGGTCTCAGATCTATTATGTTCACATTCCTCACAACGTGCCTGTGAAGGGGACATCCAGAACAAACTCCTCTAAACAAACTCCCTCTTTCTCTTCTCCTCCCTTGTTTTTCTCTCCCTCCTCTTTTGTCCTAACAACACTGGTTATTACTAATCAGTCTCGGTTTTTATATTCCTGTATGAATTTGACCCCCCCCCCCCCCCCAGCTGCTCTACAAGGCTGCTTTAGTCTCATAGATGTCAAACATAGGCTGTAAATAGAGTTGCCACACCTGCACTTACCTCCAACCTCTTTGCTGTGGAGATCACACCGGCATTAAGTCTTTGTATACAAAAGATCTTGCAGTGTGAACAAATCGCTTATGAGGTATTAAAATTAATCACTAAGCTGCCACAAGTTAATCCCACTGATCCTCAACCTTCGTTGAAAAATCCTCAGTCGCCTCATAGAAAGAGGCTGTGTTTGTGCGTAAGTGTGTGAGACAGAGGCACAGCACGTTTGGGTCAGTTATCAAACAGGAAGCACAGCTCAGTTAGGAGGCACCGCTTCCTGAGTTCGCTCGCCAAACTGCTGCCAACATCACTGCCAGCAGCAGCTGCCTCATTTTCGACTTCCTCTGATCTTCACTGTCGTTTGGCTCTCAATGATTTAGGCAGGACATGAGTGAAACTGACAGTAGTTTACTTGTTAAAACAGAAAGTAAATAAAGTATGCAAAGAAAAGTAGGTGTTTTCTTTGTTTGTTTTTTTACTTGATGTAAAAGGGTTTAGAGAAATTAAAGCTGCATGAGATGTTGGATGACAGAAAAGGAACAGAAACTGATAACAGTCCTTCTCAAAGTAATTATAGCATTGTGGGTATTAGATTTATGTTAACAAAAGGTCCAGGCCAGGGGTTTTCCGAGTATGGAAAGAGGAGCCCCCCTCTCCTCTCTTTGAGCTTGGACCACGATGAGCCCCCAAAGCCTCCCAACTATCACACTGCACAGGCTTTCTCTCAGGCCAAGTAATCATTTTTGGTGGAATTCCAGACTTTTCATGTTTTTCACACTGGAAGATATTATCGTAAATTAATTTTTGGGCTCTTGTTTGATTTAATACATATATCTATAATGCTCACAATAATTTCACATCACTTTACGTATTTCATTTAATCATAAAGTGCAAGTGCAATATCCGTAGTACTGGTGTAACATGCGTAATATAGTGCAATAACTGAGATATAATAGAATATATATCTAATATTTGGTATTACTGTGGTATAGAAGTCATTACCATAGCATGTGCTATAGCTCGGCTGTGTCATAGTTTTTTGTAATATTAGTTTAATACTTCATATTAATCAAAACCAAAAGTTTTCTTTTTAATCTGGGTATGAGAATGTCCCCAATTTCAGTCCAAGTTGGGCTATGGGGCCTTTCTTTGTGGCGTTTGTATGTTCTTCCTGTGCATTCGTAGGTTTTTTCTGGTGCCCCGTCACCCTAAAGCTGGATCATATGGATGGGCGTACTGTATTGAGCACAACATATGTACTTTGTATTGTCTTAATTTGTATTTTCCTCTTAAGGAAAATAAGCACCAGTCTATCTTTTCTCAATACACCATTGTCCGTGCACACACGCAGCATTTCATCATGGCATCACACAGGTGATGGATGGTATAGACAGAAAGATTAGGCGATAGCAGCGATCTCATCACTTCCTAAACTGAAACTCGGGGCTCAGGTTGTAGATCGGGTCAAATGCCATGCTGGGTTTCTTGTCTGTGAGTGTAGCACAAAGCATTTGTAGAAGTAAACAAGATGGTGAGGGTTCACTGATCAGATGTCACAGCCCAGCAGAACACCTGCGTTTGTGACATTTTTCTTTTTCTTTGAGTGATGAACCACTGCTGACTGCCATTGTGCCATGTGTGTACTTGTTCATTGTTAGTGTGCCCTGCAGCCTGCTGCCTCTATAGAGGTACACTCGGGCAGTATAGAGCCTTTGTTCATCAGCACTCTGGTCACATAGGTTTGTCTCTATGGCCTTGGCACCAGGATCTGAGCCTGTGAAGTGGCTGCCAGTCCCCTAAGGACACTGATAAGCCTTCCATAACATTCATTCCCCAGTTTGCGTGTGTGTGTGTGTTAGAGAGAGTCCCCGACGGAGATAGAAAGAGCGCGGATCTGTTTGACAGAAAGGGGCAGTGTGTGTGTGAGTGTGTGTGTGTGTGTGTTACGCTAGACTGATAACAGTATGGCAAGTGAGGGAGCAGCTGATAAGCCCCGCTTGTTGCTTGGGGTAACTGGGCCTTGTTAAACGAGCACAGTGAAAAATGGTTTGTGAGTGTCGAGAACAGGAGATTGAGACTTGGAGCAGCAGCGGTGGTCGCCGCACCGTCTTTCTAGCCTTTTTGGCCCGTGTGTGTGAAATCAGTTTTTCTGTCTCTGAACAAGAATACATTTAAAGTTTATTTTCTTTAAATGAACATTTTTCACACCCTGTTCAAATTGCACCAAGGAGGCATGCTCAGTAACTTGAATACTTTCACTTTCTCTCTAGCACATGTAATGTCACAAAACAGTCACCCGAAGACCTACTCAGACTTTCTATTGTTGTGTGAAGTATTTCGTTGACTCCACAGAGAAGTTTGCTTATTGTATGGAATAAAAGCAGTGTGCTTACCTTGTGTTTATAGCTTGTGCCTGCATGTGACAGAGCAGCAGCTTCCTGGGAGGTCCAAAAGAGAGAAACTGAAAATGTTCTCATTTTTTTGGGGGGGGGGGTAGATAATGCAGAAACTCTCAGTTTCTTTTTGTGTGTATGTGAATGTGTAAGAGAGAGTGTGATGATTATTTTTCTTGTCCTCCTGAGTCCTTGTCAGTCCTTCTTCCTCTTTTTTTCCCAGAGAACTGAGCTGCACCGCCCCCTCCCCCTCTCATCCAGTGAGTTCTGATTGGTTACCTGTGTTGTGAGTCAAGGTAACCCATAGTGACCATTGTCAGTGTGGAGCGAATGTAAACACGGGTGTATTTGCAATGTAAAGCAGCACAGAGCCAAGCAACCTGTCTGTAAACAGGCCTTCAGTTCATATGAGGGTGGACATGTCATGGATGACCCCACTAAACATCCTGGTTAATGATCAGCTCAGCCTCAACTGAACTGAAAAGGATTTCCACCGATATGAGAGTTTACATGTTAATCACAGGCTGAAAAGAAAACAAGACATGGACAGCTTGCAGACAGACACACATGCAGGGGAGAGGTGGTGTCTTTATCCAGTTCCTGATGCTCCCTAGTGGCAAAACCGTGCATCACCATATTTAATAATGTGAAAGGATCTTCTCATTCTCTTTGCTTCCTCTGTTCTGAAGCTTCTGATAATGGCTGTGGACCATTCACTCCACAGTGTATTTTAGAGACACGTATGCATCTGGATCTTGTCTTTCTTGGAATTTGTCCATTTTTCTGATGAGAACAGGGGGCCTTCGACAACCGGCCCCAATGTCTCTGTATACTGTTACTACTATTTTGTTTGCATAACTGAGCTTTTTGTGAGAATCACATAGAAGAAACTCATACATACCTCTCATATTTGTACACAGTCAAATAAGCTTGAATCAGGCACAAAAAATGATGTGTATTCTTGAAGAATTTTGGCAAAGCTCTGTTTTAACAAGTGCTATGGAGTCACGTATGCCTTCCAAATTTATGTTTTGATACAACGTATCTTTAAAAGTTCTGCAAAATAAAGCGGCACTTTTTAAAATATTGATTCATCTTGGACATTTTATTTGATCCATATACATTATATAAAACCGGGTGGAGTTGGACTGATAAGGCATCGTAAATCCAACCTCCCCTTCATTCCTTTATTTCTTTTGTCTACATCCCTGCTCTTGCAACAGCGGGCAGCCCCAAGAATGTGTTGGTTTGGCTCAGAAATAGGGTTAACTCCCATAGTGTTGTTATAAAGTAGCAGAGTGCGGGATTTGATTATTACAATATGGGGTTGCGTTTGTGTTGTTGCCAGAGAGGAGGGTGGAATTATTACCGAGAAGGAACCTGATGAATATCCAATTTGTGGTGAAAGCATGGCTTTACTTCATGGAATCATTTCCTGATCAATTTACTATACTTGTAAGCTGTTTTCTTTTGTTTCTGAAACCAGGTGGATATGCATCTTTTTGTTTTGTTTTTGCAGATGAAACCTGTTGTATAATTTGGGCCTTTTACATTTCCATCCATCTCTCTTCTGTCTCTATTGGTCACATTCAGGTGTCGCAGAGTTCTGGAGCCGATCCCAGGGAACTATGGGTAAAGGAAACGTTCACTCCGTACAGACTACCATTCTAACAGAGGGCAAACACAGAGAAATGGTCACTTATTGACCTGTCATGCATGTTCTTCTTGAACGTATGGGAGAAAACCAAGTACCTGGAGGAAAACCCACACATGCACAGGGAGAACATGCAACTCTGTACTGAAGGGTCCAGTTCGGATATGAACCCATGACCTTGTCGCTATGAAGCTAACCACCATTCCAACCCTTGATGGATATATTACAATAAATTAATTATATATTTTCTATATATGTAAAAAAAAAAAATAATAATTTTAATTGTAAAAAAAAAAAAAAAAGAAAAAAGATTATTGTGAATCTTTTTAATGGTCAAAACAAGAAGTTTAACAAATAACATTCCCATATTATATTGTTTATTGGTTGTATTTGAAAATAAAAAGACGTTCAAAAAAAAAAAACATTCCCATATCGATTAATGATAAATTATATGAAACAGTGTTATTAAGAATTCCAAATAGGGCAAATTCAAATTAAATGCAAAAATAGAAGAGCATGGAACTAAAGTGAAACAAACATTTTATCATTTGAACATCATTCAAGAAACTTGGAAAAAAACCAAACATGTGGCTATCACATGCAACTCAGAAGAAACCAAAAAAATTGCAAGTAAAATTCATGGAAAGAAGCTTAAAATTCACATCGTTTTACGGCTCAGTCTTTTGTTACAGCTGGACACTGAATATTTGTGGTTGCCTTGTCAGAACAAGATGCATCATTTGATCTCCTCAAGCCACGCAAGTAAGTTAGAAATGTATCTCAGCAGTATTATATTGTATTTTTAACCTTTTCTCACCTCTGTTGAATTGGTTGGCAATTCGTTTAGACATTTGTCTTAATTGACCTAATATGATGTAAATTGCGTTGTTGTAGCTTTTATATTTGTGGTATTTCTTTATGGCCTCAAGCGGGTGCTGTTGTCACACCAAGGAAGGTTCAGGCTTAAATCTGGGCTATGAGCTTTAACTGTGGAGATTGCACGTTATTCCGATCACGTGCCTGTGTGGGTTTGTGATGGATTCTTCTAACAGTGCAACGGCATGCATGTTCGGTGAGTCGGTGACTCTGGCTTGGCTTTATGTTTGTCTTTCTGCGAATCAGCTTGTGGAGGGGACAGACCTTTTTCTCCTACCAGTCACCTGCAATATTCTCCAGCCTCCTTACCTTGGATGAAGCAGGTATAAAAGATGGATGCACATTTCATTCTGTCGAGCCTGCATAGCATATGTGCATTTGTAGATAATAAATCATGTTTTGTCTGATACCCCAATCCCATAGATTTGTCACTTTTTACATGAGAAAGAAAAACAAGGTAAGTTTCCAGTGGAACACAAAAATTTAAATGTCCCTTGATGCAGAGCTTGGAAAAAGAAAAGTACAACAGAAAAGCTTTGGAGTCTTTGGTACGTCAGTCTGATGAATTCCTTCTGCTGGCCACGTCTGCTCACCTTCTGCCGCCTCTAATACTGAACAGTAAGTCTGTGTGTGTGTGTGTGTGTGTGTGTGTGTGTGTGTGTGTGTGTGTGTGTGTGTGTGTGTGTGTGTGTGTGTGTGTGTGTGTGTGTGTGTGTGTGTGTGTGTGTGTGTGTGTGTGTGTGTGTGTGTGTGTGTGTGTGTGTGTGTGTGTGTGTGTGTGTGTGTCTAAATGCCTTCTGCATTTCTGTCAAAATTGATGTGCTGTTTTTGGTTGTACACCATTGATTTCACACTTCAAGAATTGGTTGATAAATGACAGAGAAACACAACTCATCACTCAGTTTCACAGATGTCTAAATGTTGCACACTTGAGCGAGTGTGCGTACACTGCGTACACACACACACTTCACACACACACACACACACACATCACACACATACACACTTTGCTCACAAAGCTTTTTGTTTTTGTGTTCTCATCAGCAGCAGAATGGTTCTTAGTTTGTGCCTGCCTCAACATTTTTTCCCTTGAAGATATTTTCATGGCTTCAACTACACACACAGACACACTGTCGCATTCCTAATGGAGGCATGATTTCTTTGTTCTTCCAAACTGTTAGCAGAGGCTACGTCTGACTGAAAGCTCTCATCCTCATGCTATCAATCCACAATAAGTACTCTAAGACTGAGAATGAGGCCAACAAGCTTTTTTTTTTTGTTATCATATGCTTAAAATCATTTCACATCTGTCAGGTGCAGTGGACTCCGAAAGATTCAAGGGATGGGATTTACAGTTTCAGAAAAAAAACAAAAAACCTGCCATATCAGTCTAAATACTTTAAAAGAATAAATGCACAAACAGAGTTTAATCTTTTGCAGGGAGGAAAATTAACAATGTAAATGAGAATGGAGCACTTTTCAAAGATTTTAACGTTAAGTCCAACATCATGTCCATACAAATGCTGCTAATTGTTTTTTGAATACAATTTGCTGGTGCGACTCTGCCGAAGAGGCTGCGTAAATATGCAAAGCAGCAGACGAAAAAAGGCTCGAAAGACGACAAGGAATGTTTGGAGAAAGAGAGAGCGGATCAGATCTCTTCACACCCCAACCCCTGAGACCCAGACTCAAAAACTATCAACCGTCCAATCCAGCCAACTGTGGAGAGGAGAGGACAAACTGTGTGCTGGTATGTGTGGGTCTGTTTGTGCATATTTGGTGTCCAAATGTGCTGTAGTGTGTGTGCGTGTGCGTACGTGCACGCTCTCAGACTGCAGCCTCAATTCTCAACCCTGAGTTCAACGCTCTGACAAAAAGAAAAAGTGCTCACTTGAGTCTAAGAAGACTTTTCCTCAAGCTGACAGAAGCTTTATAATGTGAAGAATAACTTTATCTGTTTCAGCATTTTATTGGAAAATAGTGTATTTGTAAAAGAATGAAAATAATGGTAACGCAAAATTAAACGTAACGTAAAATAAGGAAATATGATTATTTGTTTTGTGTCACCCCATTGTTTGGTAAATATGCGGCTCAAAAATAGCAACAACAAACAGATTTGCATCTTAAAAGAGTGCACCATGCTTAAAGTGCATACACACATCTTAATTGTACAGAAAACCAGAAGTAAATAAGAAGTATTGTCTAATGCATTCATAGGCTGAAGAGAACTTCGAAGCCTGGGAAGATTTAATTACCGTTATGATGGGACCAAGCTAAGACGTTTCAAATGTTTTATTTTTCAAATGCCAGGCTATGATACATTGGTCAACTGAATGACCATTGCTGCTTCAGTCCCATTAAAATGAGGGAACGGTGCCAAACTGCACCAACTAGAGGATTTACGTAGAAGGAAGAAGACTGGTGATTTCTTTATGTGCTGGACTCAAATAGCATAACTCAAGCCATCTTCCATGTTGCCTATTTAGCTAAGACACATGTTTCTGGACAGCAGGAAAAACAGGAGTATCCAGAGAGAATCCACCAACACATAGGGGGAACATGCAAACTTCACCCAAAAAGACCCCTAAACAGGCTTCCAGTGAGGCTCGAGCACCAGCCACTACGGCGCTTGAACATTACTCTTATCATTAAAGAGTTAAAACAGTGGAACGTCCGATGGTTTCTGACTAAAAGATTTAGGCGCCTAAATCTAACCAAAGAGAGTGAATGTGTCATACTTTGATTATAGGGCCCATATTGGTTCTCTTTTGCTTTTGATTACAGCTGACTGGGGTCAGGAGGAGGTGGAGGTGGGACCTCCAACCCTACATGTATGGGGCCGATAAGTACTGATAATGGTGTTTCAGTTGGGCCAACCCAATGAAGTGTGAGTCCACCTCTTTTTCAAGAGTAGATCTAGAAATTTCAAAAATACCGAGCTAATCAGTGAATCAACACGGTTTGTTTTTAAGCAACACATTATTTTGTAATGAGTTTGAAGCGCTGACTTTGTTGCGGTGTGATATTGGTCGGCTCCAGTTTATGATAAACTAAGCTAAACTGTTATTTGCCCTTACACACGTTTAAGAGGTGTCTCAGTCTTTAGAGCTTAAAAAAGAAAATAAGAAAAGCCAATGTGTTATTTGCAAAATGCCAACCCATTCCTCTGCTATGATTTGCTCCACATCAGGAAAAACCTCTGTAGTAGATTACGGCTGTTCTCACGACTTTCTAATTACTCCAAATTATAGCCGTATTGGCAAATAAGTTTGTTCAATTCCAAACTACAAGATAAATTGACCCCGAGCTAATTAATTTTCATTTATGGATTGTTCAATCAGTAGCTCTCTTCATTTGGAGTTTGTTGTGATCAGATCTTAAAGGAGTCAGACAATGCCGGTAAGCACTATTTTTCAGTCTGAAGTGGAAAAGAAGACATTTTGAGGAGGAATGTACTGAACGAGACTTTTTCCAATTAGGTGTTCTAACCTCGCAGATGGGTTTGAATTCAACACACAACAGATTGCCTGAAATCAGACTGTGTGAGGGAAGGGAGACGGGGTTTTGGGTGGGGCAGAGCCAGGAACACGAGGGGAAGGAATTAGGTAGACAGACAGAGGCAGACTGAGGAAGACAACATGGAGGCCTGGAAAGTGGATGATGGGATGAAATAAGGGGGCGGGGCTGAGAGATCACAGGACAGAGAGCGCTTTGACAACTAATGTGACATGCGTGACACTGTTTTAGCCCAAAGCAGCGTTTCCAGGTCGGGGCCGAATGTGTGTGTTTGAAGCGAAGAAGTGGGGAGAAAAACAGCGTTCACAGTCATGTTCTGTGCTGGTATTCATCACATGATGCCGCCTGCTGTCACACTTTAAATCAAGCCCTCACGCACTCCCCGACCCCCTCCCACCACACACACAATCACATTATGCCAACTAACCAATAACACACAGATATGAAGAAGTCATTTTCATAAGTGAGTCTGACTGTGACTGATACCATAATGCTTGAAAATGTTTACTTTTCCTCAAAAAAAATAAAAAAATTGCTTCTTCTCGTTCTTCTCATCATTATAAAGATAACACCACATCTTGTGATATCGGCTGTTGTTGAAAAGTGAAAAAATGGCAAACACAGATAAGTTATGTAAACCATATTAATATTATGGAACATACAAATAATTGTAATCATTTTATTTTACAAGCACTTTTGAAAACAAAGTCACAAAGTGCTTCCCAGTGATAAAAACAAAGTACTGAGAAGAAGAATAGAATATGTTTGAGAAAACAAAAAAAAAGAAAGCAGGCAGCTCTGATACAATGGACTGATCGTGACACAGCAAAAAAATTACTCAAATCAGTAGTTCAAGAGCTAGTAAGAAAATATATAGAGACGACATTTTTAATAGCATTTATGTGACACGTGATAACGTATGCAGAAGCATGCAAAAATGCTCAATACATACATACCGGAACTACATACAAAACATGCAAACAAGAGCATTAAAGTCGATTTCGAACCTATTAAAGCAGCTGCAGTATGTCGTGAGACTTGGTTTTTGATCATCCATACAATGCAGAACTTCTAGATTCATAAGGTAGCCACATTCACTATCAAGGCCGCATGCCTGATCAGCTGTCTTTATGATAATTGACCCATTACCCCCAATTTTATGCCACTTTCTGAGCTTTGCCTGAACTCGGGTCTTCATATTTGCTGTCCCTCAAACCACTTGTCTTATATCACATATTTTTTTATTCATGAACACAGCTTCTGAAGTGTGTTCATGCTTTTGTCTCCTCGGGCACTCGACTGTGTGCTGTGCTGTATGGAAATGAAATGTTTCGGTGGGTTCTGAAATCCAAAAGCACATCTGTCAACAGGACACTTCATATGACAAGGGGGTCATCCACATTCACTCAGCCATACATCAAAATATAGGTTTTCTTTTTTTTTTTCTTTTTTTTTGGTCCTCTTGTCTCACGTGGGGCTGTGTCTCTCTCCTCAGGCTGTTGTGGATTTGTTGGTCAAACGAGAGTTGCTCTGTTCGGAGCCTCGGTCAGTGACTTTGAGCTTCATGCATGACTGCTTCTCGTCCATCAGCAGCTCTGCTGGTATACACCAGCAACACAGACAGGACTGTGAAGGAAGAGAATTCAGCTAGAGCTCAGAAAACAGGGAAAGCATAAACACAACCTAGAATTTCATTTAAAAAGATGAAGTTGGGTGCAGATTTTCTGTTTGATAAACTTTTTATTATTATCATTCTGACAGTTGGATTGATGCCATTAACATATTCATTAACCTGGAGCAACCTGGTTATGAAAAGGGCATTGTGGTTCAATTGCCCATTCTGCCGTGTCCATGTGGCAAAGGGCAAAACAATGAACCTCAGTTTGTTCACAATGGTGTGCAAACACCTTGCATTCCAGCCATAGCCATAAGGTATGTGAATGTGTTAATGCACAAATGTAATTATTCACGTGGAAACCTCTTGAGACTACTCAAAAATGTCAATTTACCATCTGAGTAGACGTTCATACTGTTATTTGAATGCGCTTGCTGGCTGTAGTTCTGAGATTTCCATTATAAGAGTGTGACCTAATGTTCTGACCTTTTCAGCTGGTTTGGGCTGCAGCCCTGGCTAGTCACAGTAGCACACCTGTCAAATTCTGGCCCAGTGGGGTCACAGTGCTGCATGTTGTTGACAACTTCCTGCTCCAACATACCTGGATGCAATTCATTAGGTCCATATGCGGCTCTCCATATTTGGCAACAGGAAGATATTGAAAACATGCAGGAGAGTGACCCTCCAGGAGACGGAAGGATAGACTTTCTTGAACAGCCCTCACCACACATGAAAATTTGGACAGACATCACTGTGTACTGTAGCCCTCACTGGCACATAAGGAAGTTATTGTAATTTGGATAAATAAAACAAGTGAGAAACAATGTTGTTTTATGAGGCTTAAGTCCGTGCCAGGAAAACTGTTACCGTTGTTTCCTGTGTTCAAAGTCGGTGGGATCTTAATGAGCTTGTCATCAATCTTCTCATTAAAGTAAAGAACATATGGGCATCTTGAGGTGTCCTTTTAAGAGATAGGTTCCTTACCCTGAAACAGTTCTTGAAGCGCTTGCTGACCATGTAGAGGGCGATCGGGTTGATGCAGGAGTTGACAGATGCCATGTTGATGCCGATGTAATCCAACACCAAAAAGAAACTAAAAGGGGCCACAAGGAAACGAGAACGTTATGTTGCTCCTGTCCTTTTATGAACAAGCCATTTTTCTTCCAAAGGATCTTGTCCTCTCTGTGAGCTCATGTGTTTTCTTTCGTACCTCAGCAACTCGCAGCGGTTTGGATCTTTCTCGTCGTAGATGGTGAGCTTCAGGATCCGGCTGAGGTGGAGAGGCAGCCAGCACAGAGCGAAGACCAGAACCAGACAAAATACTGTCTTAGCGACCTCCCGCCGCTGAACGCACACAACAACATATAAATCATGGTTTGGCACTGATACAGGCATAATGAAATTTGGGGGTTTTATATTATTGAAAGCACTTTTTAAGTTTATTTTTTATTTTTTATATAGCTTAAACTCAAAATTAAATTAGCATTCAATTAGAAAAAAAAAAAAAAAGCTTAATCACAAGAGGTCCCGGATCTAACCTGTTTGAGATGGTCACTGAGGGCAATTTGAACGCCGTTCTTCTTCCTCAGCATCTCGCAGGTCATCAAAGTGTAGAAAATAGCAGTGCAGACCAGCGGCAGGCAGAAATATGCACCGAACAGCCACCAGTCCTTCGCTGACTTGTAAAACTAATTATTTAAACAGAAAAACAAAAAAAAAAAAACAGGAGAGCAGCACTGCATTATGCACAAACATCTGTTGCTGGAGAGCTTGAGTGAAAGGTGAGGCATGTCAGATGCAGATTTAATGGAGTGTATCCGGAGTCTGACCTGTATTGCACCGAAGCACCCAGGGGTGTGCTTCCAGTTGTTGTTGGCATTCTTTCTAAAAATCAATTTATCAAACGACCCTCGGTGGGATTAAACTGCTTTTTGTTATTATTTTGAGGTTAATGGAAGAAATATGAACACACACATTCACAAATCCACAGTTGTATTTTCCATTTCCCAGGAGATAAAACAGTCTGGCTGCGGTGCTTTGTTTCATTACTCCCTTTTTGACAGCGCTTTGTTTTTTTTGTTTTGTTTCTTTCTAACTCTATTCCACCTCTGATCTGGTCATGAAGTTGTCACAGTTTAACACCAATGTTAAGTATGCATATATTCCCAGACATCTGCACCTCTGTGTGTGTGCCTGCTTATGCGAGTATATATTATACATGTTTGTACGATGCACAGCTGTGCCAACACACAGGATTTTAATAACATCCCTCTTGAAAGTGGATGTGTTGCCGCTCACCCGCATGAAGTCACTTTTCTGCATGGGGTGCAGCAAACAGATCCTCAAGTGTTCTCCTTTGTAGTCCATGGTAATCATGTCAAAGGCGATGGCCTCTGGAACAGCCAGAAAGATGGATATTATCCAGATGAGCGCTATTTCGATAGCCATCCACTTTGGAACCCCGATTCCTTTGATACGACTCCACGAGGCCACGGCACGATACCTGAAAGATTAATCACACGCACAGTCAGTAATCTAATTTAGAGTTGGCTCTAGAAAATGTTTGACACTTTATAGGTGAGCGGTAACTGGATATCAAACAGTAATTGTGGCGAAGGGCAAACACCTATGGAGTTCGCTCAACTTCGCTTAAACACGCTTCCAAACCAAAACATGCCACTGGTTTTCTTTTTAAAATAGGTGATTTGATATTTTTTGTTGTGCTGGGAGACTAATTTATTTTGTATTTTTAATTTGTACAAAACCAAGTTAGTTGGCTTTGCGCCTGACTTTTATTGCCACAACTCATTTCAACTTGCACCATCAGTTGGTTTATTTCTGTGCAGGATGTCTTTTCTTTCACTGCTGGGATTTGAACCAAAGTCAATGATTAACCTGATGTGGCCACCAGGAGTGGCTTCTTTCATTCTAAGATAATCACGCAAAAATAAGAAAGATGTCGGCCTACTCCTTTAACTTTGTATGTGCAAATTAAAAAAAACAACAACAAGTGTTTTATGCAGGAAAGTTAATGCCAGCATGTATATTTTGAATATGAAATATTTTGACTTTTATGTTTATTGTAGGTAAAAGCTGCAGGGGAATTGTTATCTTTGGCTAAAAGGAGTAAGTGGGAGCATTTATCCATACAATGTGATTTTTGGCGTTGGTGTGGAGGTCATAGACTCATACTAACCTCAGTAGGATAAAGTATCAAACATCTTTACTAACTAAACAAACAGCCTGTCTCTGTCTGCATTTTGTCTGCTGCTGCAAGACAACAGCATGTGGGGACTGCAAGTTTCCAAAGGCGATATATTTCAATCTTTTCTTTCTGAAGAGGTCATGGTGTATCATAGTAGTGAGGCCAGAAGCCAGGTCAGAAGTCATTCCTCCTACATTTTTCTCTAATCTGTGAAAAATTCTAACACGATAGAAAGTGAGAGTTTGGTTTGTCTATTTGTTTTGGATGTTTACCTGTCAATACTCAGAGCACACAGGCTCAACACTGTTATCCCCACCGAGGATTTCTGGACAAATGGCACCAGCTTGCACAGAGTCACGCCGAACGGCCAATCCTCCGCCAGGAGCTGGAGAGAGACAGCGGCACAGAGAGTTGATGACTGAGTTAAACCACGGTAGCCAAGTGAAGCAAATTGTCTGGCTCCACAATGTTTTTGCCGGCCGCAGGCAACCAGTGGAGATGAGATATGCACAAACCTGAACTTATCGGTTTCTGTGAGGATCCAGAACAGTTCTTTTTTTTTTTCCCCCCTTGTCAGGTTTAACATTTTGGTCTTTTCTCCACAAACACATCGAATCCTCTGTGCCTCTATTTGACCTCCAGGCATGGTAACTGAGTGAGGCACTGTTGCTCCTGGAGACCAGCAAACTGCTAAATGTGGGACTTTTCTTTGAGAAGCTGACTGGAATGTGAGTGCAAATCTATTGAAATCATATGTGACCCTGCATCTCTCCATACCACCCTGTCTGTCCTGTCTCTGCTTTGGTATGCAACTGTGTCCAGTTGTTTTAGCATGCTTGCTCCCTTACCCAAATATACAGATAGTTGGGTCTCTCTCTCTCTCTCTCCCCTAACAAAATGAAGTCAAAAGATAATAACATGCCAGAGACATAGGGGATGTAGAAGGGCTCAGAGGCCTGTGAAGTAATAACATTTCAAAAACTACTTGAAAACCCCCCACTTTAATGCCTGCGAATGTGTATTTTCATTATGTGGGTGCATAGGTGAGAATTAGGTGCATGTGTGCGTAGTTCAAAGGTCAATTAACAGCAGAGTATTTCATTATTACCATAAAAAAAAACATACATTACTTGAAAAAGAGTTCACCAAGCCGAGGTCCGAATAAAATAGAGTTGAAAATTAGTTTCATAAGCTCTCAATTAGTTAAATAGGTGTCTCACCTTGTACACATTAATTGGAATTCCGATGATGATATGCAGCAAGTCTCCAAGTGCCAGGCTGGCGATCAGTATGTTGGGCCCATTGCGCATACACTTATTCTTATAGATTATCCTCAAAAGAGTGGAGTTGCCAATAATACCGACAACAAACACCAGGCAGGACACCACCGTGTTGATGTACTTGAAGGTGTCTCGGATTTCTGTGGGCCCAGAACACATTGGAGGTAGGCGGCGTCGCGGCATGGTGATGTTGGGCCTCACTGGGCTCTGCATGTCTCTCTCTACGAGCCCGGGTCTCTGGGTAACACCAGGAGGGCTCTCAGGCACTTGCTTCTTTGGATCCAGCTGTCCACTGGCCACGAGTGTATGGGCCACTAAGAGGAGCAACTGGAAGCAGAGGATGTGAGTCTTCATCTTGGAGTGTGATTTCGGAAAAATTGGCTTTAATCCAACCAGCTGATCCTCTTGAATCACGCCTGGAACACAAATTATGAGGAAATTAAAGTGTGTAAGCCTGTTGTCTGGCTCCGACATTATTAGCCTATTAAATCAAATAATCTTGCAATAAGAGGCTGAATACTTGATTTCCTTTTAGGATTTTTATTCGAAAGAGTTTGTAATTCGGGTCACTCAATTGTCTGTCATCTTTACATAATCTCTTTATAATCAAGTTAAGACCAAAAGACCTACCCTACAATAACTCTACAGACATTTTTCAGCCGGTTTAGAGACTGCATGAAAATTTGTTAAAGAGTGTAAGCAGAGTCTACAGAATGACCGGCCTTTTGACAAATTTGATTTGATTTTCATGGCCAACTAAAAACAAAATGTAAGTAACGAAGTGTGAGCAGGAATTGCATCTTCACATCCAGTTTGTGAGTCATATGATGATTTAACGTCACACCACAGATTTCTAGATTTTGGAGTGAGTAATTAGGTATAGACTGCTTTTGTGTGTGGTGCACTGTGTGTAATAAATGCAGGGAATTTTGCATTTGTAAGCATGCAACGAAGGGATCCATTTTTGAAAAGCAGTCTTTAAGATTGATAAAAACTGATTGAAAACAGTAAGTTTGGTTCCTAAATCAGTCAACGGACGCTCTCCAATTGCTGATGTTAAAACGTTTTACTTACTCCAGACAAATGTAGAAATTCTCCAATATCGTGTCTCTTAGATCAAACTTCCCCCTGTAACTCTGAGGCTCTCAGAAAAGTGTGAGATTCCCACAGCAGAGGGGTGGTGGTCCAGCAGTGACAGTCCAGTCATCTCCAACAGCAGCAGTTCTCTCAGCCACCCTTTGAGTAAAAGAAAAAAGAAAAAGACATCAGATCTGTGATCCAGAGGCTCCAGTTCTGTCCAGTTGCTCAGATAGTTGACTCCTCTGCAGCTACTGGCTGCTGAGTGTTGAGTCTCAAGAGTCTGTGCGTGGGGCAGATCCCCACCCTCCCACCCCTCCTCCTTTTAGTGCCGAGGTGGAGGCAGAGAAGGAGGAGGAGAGCAGTCGGGATGTTCACAAGTTACTCCGTGTTTGCCAACGTTTATGTTACTTCAAGACATTTTTTTTTTTAAATCATAAATGATTTTAAAAGTAATTACAGTGTGGTTGATTTATATCTCCTGATAACATCAACTGAAGACAGCTGAGTAGTTCAGCGTTGCACCTCTGCAGGTCTCTTTTTGCAAAAGGGGGGAAAAAAAATCAAACCAACACCGCTTCAGTAATTAGCGAGTAATAACTGAGTCATTCCCCTTGATTTACATGGAGAACAATCAAATCAGTATTAGCTTTATATAGCCATGCAATGTTCCCCAGGGTGTCTCAACAGAAAACATGAATAAATTGTCAGCAATTTGTAATAAAAGAGATCTTTTCTTCACTCGGCGATAAAACTTGAACCTTCTGTCCTCAGTCACACACACATTTCCTGAAGTGGACTGTTGGAGGAGCACGTTTAATATTTCTTTATATAGCCTTTCTCTCTTGCATGTCTCATTGTGAATGGTTTTCTCTGGGTGATCTGGTTTCCTCTCATAAACAGGTTGTGGCTAATTGGTGATTTCTCGGGTGTATCTGTTGTAGAAGATGAACGAACGCCAAATCTACTTCATCTGTTATTAAACAATTTAGCCACGAATCTCGGGTATTTCAGAACGACAGTGAACGGTCAGCAGTTGTTCTTTTTCCTGCTATTTTTGTTTGGTTCATAATGATTTTAGGACTAATGTTAGTCCTTTGGTTTCAGTTACTATTGAGTCATAGTTGTTGATAAAACATGAGCTTATCTTTAGTTGTAGTTATCAGATAGATTAACGAAAACAGAGTTACTCAGAAAACTTGGTCTCCTGCATCTTGAGGTCTTTGACGTCATCGCATGTTTGTTTTTCACAGATAAACGTGTCGCCCTTCGGCATGATAATCATATAAAATGTGGTGTCGTTGTGGTTTGAAGTCGAACGGTTCTTTGATATCTGCTCATGTTTGAAGATTTTGTTTCCTTATGCTCTTACATGGCTGCACATCGATGACCTCGGCTGGGTCTGTTCTTCACTGCCTGTAGACCACACCTGAATTGACCGCGGCTTGATCCTCCCCCTGAGGATCTAATTTTCTGAGAAGGGTCTTACTCGCAAGCCAGATGGTCGTCAGCTCCAGATGTGTTTCTGTCGATAGATTTAACATCTCAGTGGAAGCTTAAGAGTGTCTTCGTGGTGGACGCTCTGTGTTTTTCAACTTTATGCTTGCACAATTTCACTTCAGGAAGGAGAGCTGCAGATTGAGAGATGTTTTGCGTCGTTTCCTCATTCAGCTGAGGAGTTTTAGCGATTGTCGGGACTGCATAAAAACAAATTAATGACCAGGAAACGGGTTTTACAGAAGTAAAGGTAATTGCCTTTCTTCATGAAGAATAAGATCATATACTAAAATAATAAGATGTCCCGGAGAGTTGACTGAAGACCCATAACTAGAAACATATGTGCTGTTCAGGCCTCATGTTACTCCTCTCGATGTAATGTAGAATTGTATTCAAAAAGATGGCAGTCGTCCTCCTTGTCTGTGGGATTTGCTGATAATTCAGCTCCTCGTGCTTATCACAACCCCCCCCAACAACAACATCCAGGATGTGTGGCTTTTACTTCTTGAGCTCACAGTTGTGTTAATGCTTTATATTCCTTATGCCATGATACAGATACGCTACCAGAATATCACACCAAAGATGTAAGGAGCAGCGAGCTGGCCTCTTGAGTCTGGAGACAGTTGTTTGGCTCAGGTTCAAGCCTCTCGGGGCTCCACGCTTTGAACTCTGAAACCCACACATGGCTCAGTAGTCCTTTTGTAATCAAGACAACAAAATGTTTTTGCTATAATCTAGAAGTTTACAATAAATCAAAATAGATACAATATAAAATTGATTATTTGGAAAACCTTTGGAAAACTCCATAGAGAACGAAATCAGCTGCCCTCAAAGGGTTAATAATTGTAAGAAGGCTCCTTTATGCTTGTAATATTGGTGTTTTGTTGATATTGAGGCCTCTATCTCAGTGTAGATCCTTGCCTTGTACGGGTGAATTCATTTATTTTAGGGACGTTTTTGCAGTTTTCTGTTTACTGCAAAAAACAGTTCTACTAAATACATTGTGATGCATGTCAAAGCTTTCCTAAACATGTTTTTTTCTTTGCAGAAATGAAGTGAAAATGATAATCATTGTTATAGTTGAGATTTTAGTTGGCCCAAATCTGTTTTTACACCATGTGCTTGGAAATGTATTTCAACCCTATCGACACTTGGAACAAGATTTTCTTTCATAAAGGGTTACTTTTTTCACTGTAGTGTGCATTTTGGGTCAAGGTTTTATCACACTGGCACACGTTTTGTAGTTTCTCCAATTTATTTCCAGTATTTCATATCCTCTCAAGTGGTTTATCACTTTGCTTTCATCTATTGTTTTTTTGCAGGTCAGCCAAATACAGTAAACAAAGCAGCTCTTCTTCCTATCAGGAGGTTGTGAGTGAGTACCTGTTTTCACTCCCTTGTCACACCAGGTCAGCCACTACAAAACAAAGAACAGTAAACGTCTCTCCTGGCAATCTAAAGTTTCCTACTAGGTTTTTTTTGTGTCTTCCTGTAACTGCTGGTGTGAGCTGCATTCAGGAGTTCACAGTTGGGAGGTGAGACACAGGACTTAATGCAGCCAAAGGGTATAATTGTAAACTATCCCCTAACGGGCAATAAATGTCCACAACATGCTTGTTGAAGCATGGAATCTAATTTTCTACTTTTGCAAGAGAAGTTGGATTTTGTGCAGGAGATGAGTACCAGAAGCGTATTTGTTCTTTGTGCACAAACAGATGTAACTCTACTGTTTTATTTGAGAGAAACGCACCTTTTTCTCAGTTGTAATGTCACATTTATCACATAATTCGGTCTCTTAACTTTTGTATCCCGCCAGTGATTTAACATCCCAATAAACCGATTTATAACTTAAACCAAAAAGCAATTCACTCTTTTTTTTTTCTTTTTCTTTTTTCTTTTCCCAAGCATTGTCTATTGTTTTTACAGGAGTATTTGGCCTAAGGTGTGGACAGCCCGCTACCCTCGTCTCTCAGGGCATCCATTAAAGCTGGTTTCTTTAGGAGCAGAAAATCGTCTTCCAATCCTGTGAGGACAAAGGGCTGAATTGTTTTGAACAAGTGAGGATTCACTTCCATCAGTGTCAACACGAGGGCATCTTACCTAAGCACACAACACACCCTCTGAGGGGGCTCTGTTAGAGGCTGGACATACTGATTTACAGCTCAATTATGATTGAATTTGCGTGTGTGTGTGTGTGTGTGTGTGTGTGTGTGTGTTTGAGGGAGAAAAAGACCCTATCAAATAAAAGTGATTGAACTTTGCCCTGCAGTCTTATGAAGTGAGCAGTGGGTTAATGGAGAGTAATTAGCTGCTTCTTTATGAGATCTATAAAAGAAGTATCTTCTGTTTCAGGCCGTTCTTTGTTCAGTCAGTCGCTCTTTTGTGCTTTGTTTGGCCCTCGGTTGTTTCATTTTCACAGGCTCCATTTGAATATTAAAACTCGATTAACATAGAGGTGTGTGAACATACAAAGAAAAAACTGGTTTTAAACTCTGGGTGTGGAAAAAATATATGCTCAGTATTTTGCCAAAAGACAGAAAATAAACTTTAGGAGAACGTATTTATGTCATGATATACTATAGGATTTGATCAAATATTTGGGAAAGCACAAGTAAATGTCTTCAAGGTATTTTCATCTGTGTCAAGAGCTTAGCACGTGTCTGATTGTGGTGTTCTCCAACTTTAAAACCAAGGCAAGAACTGTGTGTTTTTATCCTTTAAGATGCGCCCTAATTTCAGTATTAACCCTTAATATGCTTTACTGCTTTCACACCCGTAAAATAAAACAGATGATACCCCTTCAAAACTTTTTTTTTTTCTTCAGCATTACCATACCAGTGAGGAATGTTTTACACTTTTCCCCTCCAGGTTTTTTTGATTTAGGTTGAAAGCCCACCTCAGGTAGTCATGGCGTTGACATGTTTAGGGCTTTTAAAAGCCTGGTCACATTGTTACAGTGTGCTGCAGTGTTTGTTATGTTTGCATGGTTTCATGTCAAACGTTCAGGTTGAGACTAATTTGGTATGGCGTGTCCGGCATTGGCCTCGTGGGCCAAAATCAGAGGCAGCGCAACAAGGCAAAACGTCTTTAAGCAGTTTGTTATGTCCTTAAAGTGTGACATGGCATCAGAAGGGCCGCCGACCGAACACAGACCTGTCCTCAGTCATTATACTTCATCCACCCCCATATCCTACCTCTGTGTATTGCTCTATTCAGTAGAAAACATGTTCAGAGCTTAGATACTTATTGTTAAGCCCTGGTAAGTAAGTTGAATAAAAAAGAAAATGTGTCACATAAATGGCTTTGCGAGCACGTGCTCATATCACAAGATTTTTTAATAACCCCTTAAGAAATAATCCATAAAAATATATTATATCTCCAATTCATGAGATGCTGAGCGTTCCTGTCAAGGCGGTGGCAACACGTCTACCGAACTGAACTCAAAAGTGAATCTGTAGTGTCATGTAAAGGAGCCATAAAGTTACTAAGCAAAGTCAGTGCACAACTATAATCACAACAAATTCACATACCTCTTTCAGTATGTATCGCCATAAATCTGTTGACAGGCCCAGAAGTTGCTGAACATGGATGGAAAACTGAGGGAGAAGATTTGATCCCCTTGAGCAATAACAGCTCGTGCCTCTGGAGTCCTGTGTGATTAGAGATTGACTTCATAAAAGTCGCCTGTATAAAGGGATTGGTGTAGAGGCAGGTGTAGCTGTTTCGTGCAGTTTGATGTGAGCATTATAGTGTAGTGAGTTAGTATTGGTCAATAATTTAATCCTGCTAAAAGATATGGTGAAAGGAGTGGAAAGAAAACATCAAGCAGTTTGACTCTGACTTGTTTTCTGACTTGTTTTCTGCACAGCTGGACAGCTGCTGTCGTTTTAATGAAACATTGTTGATCACGTTTCTACAGTTCTTTATTTTACAAAAGTTGAGGCTCAACCAAGTAGAACAACCTGAGCCTCACTGAAAATCTTACAGCTCAGGGACGGCTTGGCCGCCGTCTTGTATGATCCTCACTCAGTGAAACATCAGTGACTGAGAGACAAACCACATGCTGACAGGAAAGTTAAACTATCCTGACCAATTTCATAGGGAATTCTTGTGGATTGGAGCTCAAACCTGTGATTCTGTGCCCCAGAGAATTGTACCATTCAGCTGGAGCATATGGACACTTTACGAGTAACGAGCCGCCATTGTAGCTGTCATCCAATCCGATCACGTCAGCATGTGTCCTTATAAAAACATCACAACCACAGTTGGAGATGTTTCCCACCTCTTCCGATGAGTTTTCACCTGAAAGGTTGCAACACATGTTGTAATCACAAGGTTCTCCCACAATCACAGGTCTTGGAGCTGCTGCGGTTGTCATTAGAGAATTGCCTGTTGCAAATAAAACGTGTCCTATCCTCTCTTTCTCTGCCGGGCCTGCTTCTTCTCTCCCTTTCATCTGCTGCAGCCTTTTCTTCCTGCCTCTGACTTTTCTCCTGGCTCTGTATTTCACCCCCTCTAACCATATCCAGGGTTTGATTTCCCCTTTCTGCTTCGAGACAAAAGGAGGGAGACTGTGTCCCTCTGTCACTCCTCACATCAACGTTTGGGACCAATGAAATGACTAAACTACAGCCCTCAGGCTACCCCAACACCCGGGATACAGCGCATGTGCTTGTCTGTGTATGCATGTTGTTGCAACTGCTAGTTGTGATCGTGCGCTTGTTTAGTCTTCCCTTAGGCCATTTTCCTCTCTCTCTCTCTCTCTCTCTCTCTCTCTCTCTCTCTCTCTCTCTCTCTCTCTCTCTCTCTCTCTCTCTCTCAAATGGTCCTTCTTCTTGACATCAGCACAATGCACTCTTATGTTTGTGTGTTTGCTGTTTGAAGGTCTCATGCATCAGTAATAGAACACACAGCTAACACTGAGAAAAACCACAGATTTTCTACAAGTACCACACTCTGAGGAAAAAGAGGGAGGTTTTTTTTTTGTTTTTTTTTAACTGAAGATTGTGGCATGTACCAGAAATAAAATTCTGTTGGAACAATGTTTTTTTCCTCATTAGCAGATGTTTGGGCGCCAAGCTGAAAAAAATCCACATATTGCACATGAAAGGATGACGCTGGTTGACAAACGCAGGCTGCTGCAAATGCACACATGTGAAAATTGGACACAAGTGAGGCACAGACGTAAAACGATTCATTGAAAGCTCGCGTACCATACTATTGGTATTCACATGATCGGCGCTGGGCCTGTGTGCAAGTGCTTTGGCGAACACTTTACAGACGTTGAGCGTTGATGTGACCATTTATAAACTGTGCGTAGGAACTTATAGGATTCTACCGAGACGTCGCCCCTTCTTTTACTCCTCTTGCTCATCTCCTCCTCACATGACCTCTTGCACTTTATGTATTTCCTCAGACATCTTCTGGCCTCCATCATAAAGATATCGCACCGCCTGTCTCCCTTGTGAGTACGTCACGCTTCTTCACTCCCTCCCTGGGAGTTAGAGAAGATTCATCTTTACAATCTCTGCTGCGCTCCATTCTCCCCCCGAGAAAGCAGCTGTGTTTATTTGACACATGGCCCTGGCTCATACAGCAAAAAAAAGAGCGTTTCAATCGCTGTAAGACATTCTGTCACCTTGAACAGGGTCAGGTTCCCTGTAGAAGGTAATAATGTTGGGTTAGACGGCATTAGCCCAGGCATGCTTCAGTATCAGCATGTTTTCTAAGCCAAACAGTCTGCGGAGAAGGGGTCGGAAAGGATTTGCTCTGAATGTGAATGTAAATGTGACTTTTCCCAATGCCAGTCCTCTTACTGTCTCCCTCGATGTCTCTTGTCCTTTAATAAAACCCTCACAGTAATTAGGCCTGTGAAGAACTAATTATTGCAGCATCCATTCCCTCAGCAGCGAAAGTTAACACATGATAGTGTTCACGTGGAGTAAGAAGTAGTAGGGAAGCTTGGAGCATGTAATATGGCACAAAGGAGCCGCCCTCTCTCTCTCTCTCTCTCTCTCTCCATAGTTTCTCATTCATTTGATATGGCCAGGCTCACTTTTGTTTGCAGAACTGTGGAGTACTTAGGATGGATAAAGGATGATATTACCCACATTAGCGCAACATATGTGTACTAACCTCTAGTGGTGATAATAATTATGACAGAAGCCACATAGGAATGCAGAAAATCAAGAGAAAACCATGTTTAAGTCCTGCAAGACAAACAACAGTGTTTGTAATTCAACAAGCTAATACATGCTTCTTTGATTCTTATTCTAATTCTTGCATCGCTCTCTGTATGTGACACAAACAATAATGAAAAATTTTGCACAACAGTAATGTTTGGTGCCAAATCAACCGCAGCAAAAGTCTTTGACAGGACCAATTTTTTTATTATTACAACCAGAGCAACAAACATTGTCTTTTATAAAACATAATAATGTTTTGGTAGTACAGTGCAAGCATATGATAATAGGTTCATCATTTGATTTAATAATAGATGTCTGATATCCCCATTGTAAGTTTTCCCCATTCATTCATAAAAGTCATTAAAACCAGCAAAGCCCACTAGAAAGTGGAAGTGGATTATGTGGAAGCTCATAATTTTGGAACAGAAACATTAAAGATATCAATTGGAAACTGGTATTAAACAATGTATTGTATAGTGTTTTCTACATATTGCCTAATACATGCATCATTAGTCCATATCTTTTCCCAAAATTAAACCCTTTCAACTTAATAGTCTGTTTAAAAAATGCTCTTGTGTTGTATTATTTATTTTGAGAATTATTTACATTGGTTAGTTGCCAGTCTGAGAAGTTTATTTCACCGGGTATTTAATCCCAAATTTGAGCACATTGTTATCACAGTGATGGAAGAAAATCTGAAAAAGTGATCTTGCATTTCTTTATGGAAATATTGAAATATCTTATTCTGGACCAAAACAGTGAATTGAGCGAGAGCATTACCTTGACTGAATCATTGCAGACCCTTAATGTTGCTCAGGTTGTGCTGACCTGTTGTCTTCCTTTTATTATTTTGAGACAGACACTGACATCCTTAGCCAGGCCACTAGAATGGAAACATATGTCAGGTGAGAAATTATATAGGCTTCTGCATTGCACCACACACATTGTGGTACGGTCCTGTCAGTGGGCCGGTTTTATTTCATGCCTGGGTGGGTGAAGGGGAGATAGTGAGCCTGAGACAGACCTACACATGGGAATCCTTTGGAGCTAAGAAATATGAACCAAATGTTGGTACGTTTTCTGCATTCCTCTTGGGAGATTTTATTATGCTGAATGCATAAAGTATCAGAAACGGCCTTCTGATATTGATTTTCTTGTGCAAAAGGTTCTGTGACGCAGTTGTTTTGATGTTTAAAAAAAATCTGTGTTTGTCCACTGTGGCTCTCCACCTATCTCATGTCCTCCTCTGGGATCATTCCAGATTTAAAAAAAAAGAAATCTGTGAAGGAAATTGTCTTGGTTCATGTAATCTGACATGTTTGTGTGCATGATAACATTGTGTGCATTGTGAAAACCATTTTATTGATCTTGAGGTATGGGGAACAGACTTTCAAAGAAGTTATTAAGACCTCGAAAGTGTTTCACATTAGATGGGAATGACTGAGTCTCATTCTACCATCTGACTGTTTTTCATTGAGTCCCTAAAAACAAAAAGAATCTTAATTGACTATGTTTTTTATGTACTAACAAAAAATTATTTGTGATTTTTAGATGAAAGGTTTATTGCCGGTTGCCCCTCTTGATGCAACCTGAGCAGTTGGTGGTTTACAGCCTTGCTCGTGGCCCCTCCGGCAGCAGGATTCAAACCAGCAGACTTCCGGTTTGCTTCTCTAATTCAGCGGCCACCTATCGTCCCTGAAATTCACTGGAGATTAATGTTCTTCACTCACATCGAAAAAAATATTTTCTTTTTTAACGATGTTCCTGTTTAATGTTTGCAGATGTGAACTTAGAAATATTTCAACAAAAACTTGATTTGTGTGTGTTTTTTGTTTTATTTTTTTTATTTTTTTGCAGTAAGCATCACGAAGCAATTGATACAGGTCAACTGGACTTGGATTTGTTTCGCCTTGACCAGGCTGGCGACTGTGAACAGCATGACCTACTGAAGCAGAACTTGAATAAGCAGTGAAGCATTTAAAAATACTTCGAACCGAACGTTTGGTGAACTGATTCAGTTGATTTGAGATGGATGCTACCTATACAACTAAGAACATACCGAACCACATTACAGTAAAAATTCTGCTCACCAAACACCCGCTGCTATAACTAAAACACCAAAAAACAATATTTAGAGCCTATGATGGCAATGTTAAAACAAGAACACAGAGTTTCCACCTTAGCAATTCTAATCAGATGAATTTCACGGTGTAGCTGTTGACCTAGTTGGGGGAGTCCTTGTGTAGCTTCAGTCTAGTCTCAGGTTAATGTTCTCAGCCTCAGACATGGGGCTTAAAGACTGCTGACAATACCTGTTCTTTAATGTCACTGTGGTGTTATTGCTCTTCAACCAAGTTTAGGACCCAAAATGACTTGGTTACATTTGTAAAAGATAATTATTTGGGGCATAATTTCCGACTATAAAATACAATCTATTTTTCAATCTTTTCATCATCCGTCATTTTACATGGTCACAGAGGTGCTGTTTCATTCAGGCATTTAAAATACTTGATTGTCTGTAAAACAAACTAATATGTTTTGCTCTACGCAGTATGCGAATGAAAAAAAAAAAGAAGACTTGATTATTTTGTCTTGGAGTCATCCTCCACTTCAACCTTTTGTGCCATTTTCTGTTTTGTTACTGTTTCACCATGATTACCAAGGCACTCATCCAAATATCCAGTCCTAACCTGTTTCCCATTTGTCGATCTGGTCAACGGAAATGATACCAATCATTTACTTGACTTTATTTTTTACTTTGTTCCTGCCATCATGATCATGGCCACGAGAAGACGGAACCACAATGACATGGGGAAAAAACAGCTTGCCAAAATAGTCACAAAAAGTCTTGTGTCTATACAATTTTTAGCAGGCGGACAAATCTTAGTTGAAAACCCAGAGTCTGTCTCGAGCCTTCATATTTATTGGGCAGATTTTGGCCTGATCGCAGAGCCAGATAAAGAGCAAAATGATCACCAGAGTCAGCTGGATGTCATGCTTGTTCCACAACTCTCTTTGTAAAATGTCATGGCAGTCTATCCTTCAAGTGTTGATGCCTGAAGCAGTGCAAAAAGTTCCTGACTGACCAAGAGCTTTTACTTGGTGTGACTGTGTTTTTTCCCCCGTTTCTCTCCACTACAATGTGCTCCTCTTGTGTATTTGGCTCTGCAGCCTGGGAAAGTGAATCTGTCAACTCCTGGATGTTTGAACGGGCAGCGTCGACCCTTACACCAATGGATTGCAGGTTAATCAGTGCATTCAGGAAATCAATATTTGGATGTGACAGAATTTTCTACAACTAAACCGGGAAATAACTGAGTTAGTTTTTTATTCGGCCTAAAAGAGCAACGATCAAATGTGGGGGCTCACTTTATATCCCTGACGCCAAAGCCTGCATAACAAACCAGAAGTCTCGATGTACTCAAGCCTAAATTCAAAAGCCACATATTGACAGTGACTGAACGAACGTACTACCAGCTTAAGGTTATATCAAGATTGAAAGGGTTTCTGTCTGAAGAAGATACAGAAATATGTGTTCATGCTTTCATTTTCAGCAAGCTGGACAAATGTAACAGTGTCTTCTCGAGTCTGAGTAGAAAAGATCCATCAGATTCATGCCGAAAGCTGTTCTCAGACTTGTATGACCAACACAGAGTAGAGTACATTTCACTAGTTCCTCATATTCAAGGTACTGGCTTCCTGTAAACAGTCTTGGGGCTGAAGCACTCTGGCTTACTGGTACCTATGAAGCCCAAACCTCAGATTATCTGGAACAGGTTATCTGTCTCAAAACTAAACAAAGCAGCTTTTAGTTTCTCTGCTCTCCATGTGCTGAACAAACTTCTCCAATATGTCAGATTGGCTGAATTTCTTACTGCTTTTAAGTCCAATCAAGGCTTAAAACACAGTTTATTGCAGCTTAGAACTGAATTAAATATGGAACAACTGTAATTATCATCTGAATCTATGATTGTTTTATATTTGTCTATTTTATTTGTCTGGTGTATTTGCTTCATGGTTTCTCAATGATGTAATGTAAATAGACATGGCATGCCAAATCATGATGATAATTTTTCATACTTATGTGCAAAACAGGCTCTTAAGAAAATACTATTAGGACTTTAGTGTGTGTCTTTACTCAGCACAGTCTGTGTCACTCTGATCTGATCAGACTGCAAGTGGGAAAAGATGAAGAAAGATTAAGTCTTTTAACACTGGAATGGAGTTTTAATACCAAGATTGGTGATGCATGCCTTCCATTACAGCGCCTCTCCACAGGGACAAGACAACACCATATGGGAGGGAATCTATGCGTTAGCAGTCCGTGTAATACTGATGCTGTGGGGACATAAATCTGGTTACACGCATTACGGGGAGGAGTTTTTTTTTTTTTTTGGTCTGGGGTCTAAAAGGAAGGTCCTGATAACAAATATAAGTCAGGATTTTGAGCCATGCGAAGTTCATGCGATGTAGGCTAAATAAACAGTGAAGAATATACAGAGCCAGCAGTGCGGTGAAGGAGTTTTATCAGTATTAAAGGACCGGTCTCTGCGTTTGTGTCTGTGTCTTGAATACAAAGTAGTCGGGGCAAAACCAAACAAAATTAAAGCTGACCTTTGTCATACTGTTACAAGCCCTGAAGAGATTTCTTCCCCCCTAACTCGATGGAGTCTCCCAAACTCTGCTGCCTCAGTGTTGTGTTTCTTCTTTTCTCTATATTCCAGCTGTTGTGTGGACAGTGATTCCATGAATATTTTGTGTCTCAGCCAATAAAAAAGTATGTGCTCATGGAGGTATTTTACATCAAACCCAGATTTCATGAAGATCTGGGGAAAAAATAAAAAGATAATTTGCACTAAACATAAAATACCACTCAGTTGTTTTCAATTTAATAAAAAAAAAAATAATTCAGATAAAGAATCAAAATGTTCTTTATCTGAATCCTGTTCGATTGAATAATATTGTTTTTAATCAGTCTCATCAAAGCAGCATTGTCTGGGCCAAACTCCCCAAATTAGAGCCAGAACAGTGAAACTTGGAATGTTTTATTTGTTCAAGGGTATAAAACAACAACAGTGCCATCAGAAAACAGATAAAGAACAAAGGGGAGTGTGAAACGAAAATACGGATCACATTTATGTTCCATTACATTTATATTCACCGCGTGTTTGACCAACGTAAACTGCTGGGTGGCATTGAAATTCTAAGTTGTTGGTTCACTCTCCCCGTCTCACCCTGTTCATATTTCAAAGTGTCCTTGGTCAGTGAATCCCAAGTTGCACTTAATGGTGAGCAAGTACCTTGCATGGCAGCTGTCAGCACTGGTCTGTCAGTGATTCTGTGCAAACGGGTAAATGTGATGGATCATGTAAAATGCATTCAGACAGCTGAAACGTTAACGTGCCGTTAATAAGTAAAGTCCATTTGCCGTTTCTAAACGGAACCAACTGGAATTTGTTGCCTTAGCATCACAATGCCATTAAATGACATTAGGTTTTTTGTTTTTTCTGCCATGAAGATTAAGATCAAACTCATGTATTGCATACTACTGATAAGGGTTTCCAGAGAGGAGGAATTTGGTCCTACTGGTTTTTCACAAAACCCTTCATCTGGTCAGATTCCATGTAAATATGGTAGAAATTTAATATAACTAAATGTGTCTTTGCCGTACTTGAAAAAGGTGATATGTTGCTACCTTGTCCATGTGTCCTCAAGCATAATACCAGTTATCAGGCTCTGAAATGTCACTGGGGCTTGTAGATGGTAATGATATTGTGCACAACTTGACAGACACACTGAGGCATACAAATTGGGGATTTCCTGATAAACTAATAACAGAAGTTAGGCTTCATTTCGCTCAGTATCCAGTTTAAACATTAACACATCACACACATCATCCAGAGATGTGTGTGTGGGTGTGTGTGTGTGTGTGTGTGTGTGTGTGTGTGTGTGTGTGTGTGTGTGTATCTTCGCAGCTCGACCTTTTTGACCAATACAGTGATCCCTCTGTGTGAGCAAAGATCAGACGACTGAGCTTGTTGGAGACATGCTAGTGTCACTTTAATTGGTGTTGTGACCTTATTGGCAAAACAGTTTCAATAAATCTGAATGCTGTCTGAGTTTATGTGTTTCTGCATGAATTGAAGTTTCAAGAGTTCAGGACTTTTTCTTTCATTTTCATTGAAGGTCTTTCTGAAATGTTTTTTTTTTTTTTTTTCAAAACTAAAAAAAACTAAATCTTATATAGCTCCGACACATCAGATTGTCTATTTGTCGCCATCATTTATTTTCCTTAGTTTGACATTACTGCTGGTATTTACACCGATAACACAGAGACACAAAGTAGGTGTGCAATAAGTAGGTTATCTGGGGTGCGATCACAACAGGCTTTTCTGAGATCACACTCGGGCTCGTTCTTTGAAATGTGCGCTTCCTGTCACAGGCTGTGTCACGCTGCACCTGTGGAGCAGAGCGAGCAGCACGGAGAGGGCGCGATGGGCCTCTCACCTCCGACAGTCGGCAACAACAGTAGCGTGATTGTTCCCTCAGCAGATTACTGTGCGTGATAAAAAGCCTCATGCCCTCACGAGGCATGTGACTCTTATTTGGCTGGAATAGGAAAAGAGTCACACAGTGTTTATATCCTCCCCCCCCCCCCCCCCCCCCTTTCGTGTCCACACTGCGTGTTATTACTGGAGCCCTATAGTGCCTCTCCTGTTGGGCTCATTTGACATGGTGAGGTGAACTCATGGTCAACTCTTATCAAGCTTTACAGTGTGAAATTCACCGCACAAATAAGCTCTGATACTAGTTGAAAAGACAGCAGTTGATCCATGACAGTGTTTTTCGAGGAATGCGAGCTGACAGCAAAACTGCACTTTTAGTTGCACTTAATGGAAAATAAATGCTTTCATACCTCAAGTCATATAACCAAATCCTGTGTTTTGTTACGCGACTTGTTGAGTCGGGAAGTGAAGGAGTTCGGGTTAAAGCGAGCGTTCAGTATGAACCTAGAGGCGGAAGATAAAAATAAGAGGTTGTATTTATCCACAAGCTCTTCGCATCTCTTGCTGCACACGGGTTAGTTTCTGTGATGCGCAAGGGTTAAGCAGGTGTGCATGACTCAAGAGCCAAATTATCGACTACTCACTGCTCCTTATATCTGTAGAACAGCTGTGACCATTCACATCTTTTTTAATTACCTTCTGAATAATAGTTACTACAAGCAGTTCAGTGTAACTCTGCCGCTTCTTTATATTCTAGCCGACGTTAACTAGTAAGCAAACAACAACAAAAAAGGAACATTAGTGCTGAGAAATGTGTTTTCTTCCATAAAGCTTCATGATTATCATCTGTATTAATAATATAACTGAACTGCAGTGAAGGCGTAGAGGCAAAGCAGCTGTTTGGTCACATGAACCTTGGTCATGATAAAAGCAATTGACAGAGACAGTTATGGCTACTTAAAGAGAGAAAGTCCTTCCGTATTTCTCAGTTGTCAGGCTTCGTTCTTCGAAGAGTCTTTTGTGGAGCTACATTGTCAAAATTTGCTGGAAAACCTCCAAATTTAGGAATCCTTCCAAGTGCCCTTCAGATAATCCACTCTGCGTGTACGAGAATGTGCATATTCAGTCATTTATTCATAACGCGGCAGAGGAAGTTAACAGTAATATATGGTTCCCTGCCCTTTGGATATTTTCCTCTTTTTTAATTTTTTTCATTTCTAAAGAGAATTATGGTTAATAAGTGTCCAAAGAGATCCCGGGTTTGCTTTTGACTGCGCTCCAGATGACCAGATATTCCTCATGCTTAATTAACTGACTGTAGAGTGAGAGTGTCACTGGTGGGTCCAAGAAGTGAAACACTGCCCGCCAGGTAATTTTCACACTTCATATTCATACACACTTTCTTCTCCTGTTGCCGCTTTGTGCTCCACTCCACTCATCTCACTTGCCGGACAATCTCTCCGCAGCCATGTTTCATGTCTCTGTGTGGCCTCATCAGACCCAGCACGACGCTGCCTATTGAAGAGAGACCAATTAGTCAAACACTCCACCTGTTATCAATTATAGCCTCTCTCTCTCTCTGGCTCCGTTCCCAGAGAAGCTCTCTCGCTCTCACCTATAGCAAAGTGGAAACCAGCTCCACATCACAGGCCCTCACTGCTCATACTGGTGGACTGCTCTGTTCAGTCGCCACCCTGTTTTCTCCCGACTTTATCATTCTGTGGTAGTTCAGGGCTTAATGAGTTATGAGTCATGGTCACCAGCCGAATTTAACTTTACCACGTGGATCTGTGTGTGACTCACAGTCGCCTCTTTTTTTTACCAATTAACAAAGTACTCTGCACAAAGAGAGTAATCACTGCTGCAATTATTGCCATTTTATTTTATTTATTTTTTGTTAGATTTCGATTTCGAAGGTAAATATTCCCTTTGCAGGTATTTTCTGAAAATAAATCACTTTAAAGTTTTGCAGTTTTACAGAGTTTTTCAGACTGCTCTCTAGTCAAATAATGTCAGAAGTAATAACCCTTTTATTTTGCAGCCCATTTGTGTCTTGGGTCCTTGGCACTGCCGTTGACAACGACTGTCTAAAAGGCTTCATATGGATGATAATTGGAGCACAGCAGAGAATCAGGACATGTGCCGCATCCTCCTACCAATCCCATTGCTCTTGTCATCTTCTATTCTCTTTCTTCGTGGATTCGTGCTTCCACGTCAGCTGAGTTCCAATAAAGTTTTGCACCATATATCCCTGTTGTCTTCATCCAACGTCTTATTCCATCAGTTTATTTTTATCCTTTCTCCCAACAGAGTCTTTCACCTTTCCATCTCACCTCATCCCACTTTGTCCTCCAGCCCCTCCACTGTTTTTTTTGTTTTTTTCAATGGTGAGAGCCTAGAGGTAAACAGAAGTGGAGAACAGCAGTTTCACGCTGTTGAATGTATGTAAGGAAGCCTTCGGTGTCCGTGAGCAACCCAACTAATGCCACCAGCACACATCAGAAGCTCCCTGTGTGTGTGTGTGTGTGTGTGTGTGTGTGTGTGTGTGTGTGTGTGTGTGTGTGTGTGTGTGTGTGTGTGTGTGTGTGTGTGTGTGTGTGTGTGTGTGTGTGTGTGTGTGTGTATGGCGCATGCTGTGCCTGCTGTGCCTGAGGGCAAGGAATTTCAAATCAGGCGTCCAAGGAAAATGATACCACGGAATATTTGAATATTTTATTTCTTATCAGAAGCTGGGATATTAATGAGGGAGCTGTGACTGAGTGGGTTATGGAAAGGGAGACAGAGTCTGGCGGTCGGGGACAAGCAGATGGTGTGTTTATGCCTCTGTCTGCATGTGAAATTGAGGGAATAAAGCTCAGGAGCTCTTCCTAGTGTTTATCCTCTGGAATTACATAAGACACAACACATCTGACATGGGTTTGCTGATGTTCTGATGACAGTTTCCCCTCCTTACTCAAAGTTCAGCCTCATGTGAACCTGAACCCAGTGTGTGATGCACTTGTTTGAGTTGTGATGTGAAAATAGGTTGAGCCAAAGATGCAAATTCCTCCAAAACAGGCAAACATCTAATGTTCCTTTGTTCTGCTTTTTATTGTGTTTTTTTTGTTTTGGCTACACTTTACAGGTAGCTAGTCCATCACAGGGTGGACACACACACACACACACACACACACACACACACACACACACACACACACACACACACACACACACACACACACACACACACACACACACACACACACACACACATTGAATAGTGGGCCTTGTACAGCTAATACAAACGGACTAAGACTTGCTATAGCCTAAACCGATTGGCTGTAGAAATATGCTGAACTGATTATCTGTCTTTCTGTGTTATCAGCCCTGCAATATACTGATAACAAATACATCTGTTTGGTTTTTATACTTAGATATATATATGTATATATTTATATATTTGAAGTGGTATTTAATTCAATAATATTTCATAAAACCTTTGGACTTTTCCACCTGTGTCCTCTGGTTTTCATCTGCATGTTGAGCCAATGATCCTCTGGGTGTATGGGAGGGCTATCGATGGTTCTATCTAACTCTCATGTCAAACTGCTCCCATTCAAAACCACTGCAGACGTCGAAGTCAAGGAACGGGGCATCACAAGTGACACAACTTAACTTTTGTTGACTCTTAGAGCCAAAGAGTCAAAGAAATGCAGCGTGTGGAACAAATCTCCTCTCATTTTTTATCTCCTTCAACATTCACTCTGTTGGCCTGTTCCCATCTTAATGGAACAATGGAGCAGCATTACCAGCGGCTCATCCTTGTGATCCTGTCTCCCTGGGGTCCCGGTCCCCTTCCAGTGGTGTGTAAATGTAGGTCGACTGTACTGTGATTTAGAGGGCCTGTTGTTTGTTTGCATGGGGAGTTTTTAGGCAGCGCGAATCGTCGGCTCAGGCACTTGAGCATATTTATGAGTGTATCAGGCAACAACAGGAGGCACCTTTTTCCGGCAAAGTTTGTGTTGATCCTTACTGAAAATGCTCATGTACAGCAGAGGCACGTAAAGATCATTTCTACGTGGTTTGTATTTCTTTTTCCAACGTGTAAAAGTGTCATTGTTCAGGGACACAAAAAAGCATTAGAAATGGGTTTGAATTGACAAAGCAATCATGTACAAACCACCAGTCTCTTACACGTGATCATTTAAAGCTCATTTCATTGACGAGCTGTTGGATCCTCAGAGTGGTGTCAAATTGACTGAAATTTGTGTTTCATGGAAATTAGAAGCTCTAAAATAACCGCTTCATGTATAACATATTGTAAACCAGTCAATTATTGTTGTATCACTGTTTTAAATTGCAGGTTGTACACTGAACTAACCAGTGTCTGGCCACAGCAGAATAGACCCACATTTTATTTCAAAAAAGAAAGAAGTCATATTTTTATTATTTTCAAGGTTTCATTGCAGCAACTTTGTGAATTTTCTTTCATAATTATATTCTACAATTAAAATTATTTTTTTGTAGGGGAAAAAAGGGTTACTTCAATATTATTTGGCAGAATCTATTGGCTTCCCGTGTTTGAAATCCTCACTTTGTCAGCTTGTTCTTCTCAAGCCAGCCACAGCTGTGCAATTTATCAACAATATTCACTGCAGGCACAAGCTCAAATTACAGAGGGCTGCAGTTTCTTCTCCAGGAGAGGGATGTTTGAGACAGCCTCCTGAGCAAAGTATCTTGATATCGCGTCGAAGCTGCCGCCTGTAAACAATGTATTTCCAGGAGGGGAAATCATTTATTTTACACAAACTGAACATCCAGGCATTTTCTGGGCATCAAGAAAAACCTTTATGTTCCATATCACAACTGGGGGGGGGGGGGGGGGGGGGTGAATTCTTTTTTTGTCAGCACAGTAGAGCCCAGCACACGTCTTCCAAATGGATAGACAAACTACAATAAATTTGTCTCCTTGTCTCCACATTTCCATTCATTCACTCGTCTGTGTGTTGCTGCATTTTCACCGGAGGAATGGATGAAAGAACAAAAAAAAAAAAAAAAAAAAAAAAGGATGCGAGAGAAAAGGGGCAGGGTGTTTGGGGCAGGGCAGAGCCTTATCCCTCTGACACAAAAGCTCACTCTGATCCCTGGAATACAATGGAAGCAGCCCTAGGCACCCTTGGGCCAGGCAGCAAATAATACCCATAATGTAGCATGTCTGTGACTGCTGGAATCCCCTGTGGCCATACTTGTCCAGCTTGTAGAGGACTCTGCCAGGGACGTGATGCCAGGCTGCCGACTGTAATGCCAATTTATAGATGCCAAATCCTGGCGCAAAGCCGCACATTATTCCTATTCCCCCTTTACCTTGTGGACACCGAGATGTATTCTCCCCTTGATTTGACACAGATGTCAACTGATTGTGCAGAAACGGGCGCCTGTCAGCTTTATTCCGCAGGTGCTGAGCACAAGTGAAAAGCAACTCCTCTGTCACTCTATATGACATACTTTGGAGTTTCCTTTCAATGCAGAACATACATAACAATAACATACCAGTTGCAACGCATGGAGGCTTCTTAGATGAAGATACAGCATCCTCACACAAGTAAATAAGTCCCATGTTGATGCTCCCTAAATTAAACAGCGAGGCGCAGATTCCACGCAGGCTCTGCCAGTTCACTGCATGCACTTCCCTCTTCACTCCCTGGAGCTCCTATTGTCTTCCTCAACTGCTCTGATGAGGGAAAGCTGGGAATTTACCCACAGAAATCAAACAATTATATCTCAACCCTCGCCTGAAAAATGTATTGGTTTGCGGTGTGCTGCACGAAGATGTGTCGGTTTGAAGAAAAACGCCGGGCGGTCCCTCAGAAACGCGACTGTGCTAGATTTTGTCGCCTCAAAGTTCAGAATGGGAATTCAAAGCAACTCACGAACAAGCTATTGACGGTTTCAACTGGGTCGAGCTGTGATGGGAGAGTGGAAAGCTCAACAGCGCCACCCTGTGGTGCCCACAAAGCAAAACACTGACATGTAAACTTTCTAGCTTTATTTAATTATACAGAACTGGAGAAGCTTTCACATTTAAAAAAAAAAAGAAAGAAAAAAGAATGCAAATATGACAAAACAACCGAGGTGGACACTTTGGCAGCAGTCCCAGCTCACACTCGCGCGCGCACACACACACACACAACAGCCAGCATCATGTTCGTTCCTTATAATGAGAGCTCACAGATAAACACAGTGTGCAAATACAGAATATGATGTGCAGCCATTTTTTTCATGCAAAGTGAAACAATGCACCTAATCTGTACGAACGGTCGAAAGCTTGAAGTGTGTGGGCTATAATATACGGGGCTATGTCTAATAACTTTTCCTGCAGGCTCAAACATTAAAAGGAGATCCCCGGGCGGGGAGTGTCTCCCCCCCCCCCCCCGAGCTGCCTGAGGTTATATTTACCGTCTCCACTCGGTGGTATGAGGGACCACTAGCCTCGCCACATACAGCCATGTGGCTGTGCAACCTGTTTCATTGCCCACATTGGTTTCAGGCCATCTATGCAACCGTTATTTATTACTGTGCACCAGAATGCGTTGGTGGCCTGTCGCTCCACAGGTACGTCAGGAAACTTTAGTGATAAAAATGTGATGTTCTGCACACCTGTTTTTGGACTTTTATCAACACTTGTATCTATAAAAAAAAGAAAGGAAAAAAAAAAAATCTATCACTTCTTTGTCCAACTGTGTTGACACATGCATACAAATCGTCTTTCTAAAAAGAGGAAGGACAGCAGCAACATCCACTGTCCTTCTGCAGATCAGGTCAAAGCAGCCTGAACTAAGGCACTCAGTTTGCACAACGGTTCAAGAATAGACCCTGAAAACCTGCACTCGGCTCTCGTGAAAACTTCGATCAAGCTTCTGAGTGGCATCCCGACCGAACAGTCTCTTTAGTAAAAGCAGGTGAACTGAATCCCAGCGGCCAAAATGAAGGTGACATGACAGTTAACCCGAAATGAGTATTTGAGTGAGTGTAAAAACAACAAATATATGAGTGTTTGCGCGTCACAGTAACTCCCACACTTGCCGCAGACTTGAGGAGACACACAGGCCAAACACGAATCGGGCAAATTCTGAGCGCCTGAACACCGGCGCACGTGTCACACATGTTCCCCCTGTTGGTTCCATCGCGGATCCATCACTATGCAGCAGTTCCCGACTTTGGTCCCTTCAGAACGAACGCTCACGCTTGTCCCTCCTCCATTCACACATTGATCTTCTTCAGCTGCTCATAAGTGAGGAAGAACTGAGGGCAGAGTGAAGGAACGCAGACAGAAAGGAGGGACGGACCAGAGGCAACACTTGAGGACTTTTGGCTATTTTGCACTTCAGCTCAACGCCTCCCTTGTTGGGTCACTGTAACAAATCAGCAATCTCATTACATCCTCCAGGTCTGGGTGGAGTGAGATGACCCGTCTGCTTCTCATACCTCACCCTGCTCAGTCATCTTAAATGCGAGCTTACTCTGTTACGCAACTTTGAAACTGCCTGCAAGTGAAACGTGCTTTTCTGCAAAGACTTAAGCACTGGTTAGATTAGGCTTTCCTCAAAGAAAGAATGTAATAAATGAGTTAAAGCGTAACAGAACTTACAAACACACACACTTGCCGATTTCTACCGCTCGGGAGGCATTGCATCACAGAGGTTATATGTAAACAGACCGGTGCCTTAATGAGATGGTTGAAAGGATACGATGATGTTCCATGGTCCCAAACGAAGCCAATTGGGAAAGAAGCCCTTGTAGAGAGCCATAAAGCCCTCAGAGCGCCATGTCTGAAAGGAGAAAACAAACACGCTAAAAACCCATTTTTATCTTATTATCCTCTAATGATCAATCCTCTCTGGGCTTTTTTCTAACTGGCTAATCGGCGACACCGAGGTTTGGTCTAGATATTTAACAGGAATTATTCACATACAACAGTGAGGCACAAATTGAGACACACATGGCGGTGCTTTTACAGAACTAAAACAATGCTTTCAGCCTAAAAGTCCCAACTTGATAAGATCGTGAGTATCTGATCTCAAATAACTGTAAGGTTACATAGAAGCCATACCTAAGGAGCTATCCTTTTCCCGAATGAATCTCTTTCATCATATTAGCCTCTCCTTTCATTGACACACTTTAATCAGCATTTATTTTTCTCTTATAGGAGGAAAGATGACACACACACACTCAAATTCTGGCTGACAACAATAAGCACAAATGTGCTTTTCTGACTAAGTGCTTAAAGTTACACAACGAGTTGGCCGAATGCCGTGACGACTTGCTCCATTTTCAGATCGATGCAGCCAAATTTCATATAGTAGCCCCAGGCACTGAGTGCTAATGTGATAATCAGTCCACTTTTAAGAAGGAATATCCCTGGAAAGAAGTATTTGATGTATTCAGGTGTTTAGGCTGACCTGCAGGATACAGTCCAGTGTCCCCTGGTACAGTGCTCCTCCTCTCTGGTTCATCATGCGTGTCCGCACGACGTCCACAGGATTCGACGCCAGAGCTCCAGCCAGGCCACAAACAAAGCTGGACCTGGGAAGCACAGGGTGATGGGTTAGTCGTACCCACACAGCAACTGGTGCCCCACAGCGATACGATACACATTCAGATGAATACCGAGATGGACGCTGCTTAAACGCCTATTGTCTAAAATCTAATGCTACACTCCCAGGAATGGTGGCATAAGATTTTAAACTTTACAGATTGGGCATAAAAAAAATCCCCAATACTGCAGTTTCATGAACCAAGTTCAAACAGACAAACAATTTAAACCCTTTGAATATATTAAGGCTAAATTTGTCACGTCAACTAATGTCCCCACAAGCCTCGTGTCCCATCGTGCCACTCAAACTCACAGGAAATGTGTGTAGACTGTGTCGCCCATGTAACCTGAGAGGATCAGATGCTTCTTGGTAATGTCATAGACTGGCAGCTCCACTCCCACCACGATGGCTGCCCTCTGAGCCGTCAGAGAAACCCCCTGAAGCAGAAAGATTTGGTTAATTGAGTTTTGTGTGTATAAAAAAAACCCCACATTTTTCCAGAAGGTTTTGCATACTTTCCACAGTCCTCTTGTTCCCTCTTCTTGGTAGATATTGATGAAATTACCCATCATACTGCCCTGGATCACATTTCCCTGAGCCTGCATGCGGATCTGTAAGGACAGAACCAGAGACAACGGAAGGTTACGCAAGTAGTGCAAGAGTTCACCACAGCCAACTGTACAGTGTGTTTTATATGGGGTAATCAGTGGAATGCAAAAGCAAAAAGAAAGGAGGGGTCTTTAAGTGAGCTTGATCTCCTGGAAAATGAGAATCTTGGAACTTCCTGCCCATACTTGTCTTGTTTTCATTTATTCTGGCTGCTGGAAGAAAATCGGCCTGGCTGCGTGTCCAGACTCTGTGAGGATTTGGCAGACTGTTTTATTTTTTATTTTTTTGCACGCAGTAATGAAAACTGAATGTTCCCAATGTGGGTGAGTTGCTCTTTTTAAACTTCGTCACAAGCTGGACAGAGGTCCACTGACCACTGACATGACCTGCCAAAAGAAGCTGAAAATTATAAGCACAGATAAGGGACCATATCATTTACAGAACACTATGTTAGGCCTTTGAGTCGTTTAGTCTATAAATAATCCGCGAGTGGGGTCCTGACAGCACCGAGACGTCCAGCATGCAAGTTACCAAAAGATCACGCTGGGAGCCGTTGCAGGACTCCAGCTTTAGATTTAAACACGCCAGTATTACTCGAGGAAGCCCCAAGTTGTGACTTCATGAGAATAGTGAAGCGGTATAAGATATTAGCATATCTACAGAGAAACTACCAGAACCTGTTCTACTGCTAGCACCTGTATAAAGAAAGAAACTGACTTCACGCGGACAAAAGCATACCTTTAATACATCAGTTGGGTTGGCAATGGAGGAGGAGATGACTCCAGAGAGAACGCCACACGCTACATTCGTCAGCAGAGTTTCATCTGAAACAGGAGAAGAGTGGGAGGCACAGTGCAACTGTGAACAAGCAACATTTGAGATGAGCATGAGACATGCAGCACAGATCTCTCTTTAAAAAAAAAGGTTTTACTGATGATCCGACAGTGTCAGTGGGCTTTCGGTGCAAGAACATGAGCAGACGTGTCTAAATAGGACAAGCACAACCACACAGCTGTGTCTGATCTGTGACCTTGGACAGGAATGTGTACGCCTTGATGGTTGAGCGACAAAGTGTGTCTTTCAGGAAAAAAAAGAGAAACTCACCTTCTGGTCTGTCAACCAAAAGTCGCTTGAAACTCTGGTATGTGCCAATTTTTATGGTGCCATATGAGGCCTGCCGCAGCATGGCAGGGGCAATTCTGCAAGGATTGAACAAATACTTTTAGACAGTGTGCATAAAACCCGAATCTAAGTTTTCTAGTGAATCCAGTGAAGTCTCAGAACTAATAAACTGATCCAGACATGTAAAGGACCAAATCCTTTAATGAATGATGTGCAAACAAGCTGGAGGTGTTGCAGAATGTACAAGCACCAAGAATTTATGTTCAGATGAATTAACCTAAAATAGGCGCCTCTGTTCAGAGCCTGAATACTGACCCTGAATACAAAGCCCGGAGCCCCTCTTCCCTTCCTATCCTCATCATGGCATGGAGCATGCCTCTGTAGCGGATCTCTCGGTACTTCACGTCTCCCACTTGGCCCTGCACCTGAAGACGCGTCTTGGCCAGGTCGATTGGAAAGGTGCCTGGAGCAGGGGGGGAGAAATAAGAAAATTAAAAAAAAATCATACCCCTCTTTGAGAAAACTGCTAATTATCTGCGAGATAAGAGCTCCTCACGCCGCTCGGCCTCGCTGCATCCCCGCACATCACTCACCGCATTCCGCCGTCACAGAAGCGAGCCCGCCGAACACGAACGGCTTCCAGTTCACGGTAGACATGTTTCCCGAGCGACCGTGAACGCGTCCCGGCGAAATACCGACTTCGAGGTGGGAATAAAAAGTCAGCAGCTCAGACTACAGACTGGTAGCCGCCTTTCAATCTCCGCCGGTGTTGGACTAGGCCAGCCCCCCACGCTCCTCCTCAAGCAGCCGGCGGATTTACAAGAAGCTCCGCCCGGCTGCCCCCCACCCCCCCGGTGGCTCCCGCCCCGGCTCCAACTGCTCTCACCACTGGCCCTGCCCACCGCCTGTTGCCTAGCAACTGAGTCAGCCTGTGAAGGTAGTCGACAAACCTGAAAGTTGCGTCATCTCCTACAGATAGATAGATAGATAGATAGATAGATAGATAGATAGATAGATAGATAGATAGATAGATAGATAGATAGATAGATAGATAGATAGATAGATCGTTTATAAATGCAATAATAATTATGTTTGAGTGTGTGTGTATATATATATAAGGGGGTTATGCAATATTGGAAGATGTACAAATGTGATATTCAAGGGCAATGCAGGGTTTTCTGGACACACCTGTAGGGTTTTAACTTGTAAGCCATTATTTTTGTCTGAACACTCTCAGCTCGTGTTCAAGGCCACCTAACCCAAGACCAGGATCAGAGCATCCCAAGACCAAGAGTTTAAGGGGCCAAGACCGTTTCAAGACCAAGATCTTAAAAAAAGACCCAAGACTTCAACCAACTTGAAAGTGGCAAGTGACTTCATGTTTCCACCTGTTTAAATGGTCTATGAATTGCAATACTCTCCACAGAAAACTGAATTGCATGGCTACTTTTAAAGGATTGAAATCAATATTTATGCTTATAAAGAAAAGTCTGAGAATTCTACGATTAATTTCTGTTCTTTGATCACATACAGTGGGTGTATATCCTCAAAAGACACCTAGGTCAACATTTAAACGTAGATTATAAAACTGAGCACTTTCAATATTAATTCACTCAACAGTAGCTTAAATAGTCTGAATGTACAGATGGCAGGGGTGCAAGGAGCTGTTACTTAATCTTGATATAGTCAAATCAGCCTCTCTCTCAACATGAACCTCGGGAGTGTCTGATATTAGTAACACTACCTGTTGGAATCCATTTGTTTATGTTAATATAATGTCAATAATTTGAATAAAGGCCCTGGCTGGCTTTTACACGAGGACTCATGTTTGTGTCCGTATCTGCCCCAACAGCTTGAAAAACCCAAGCAAATAAAGGACTACAAAACTGCCTAATTTTACAACTCAGTAAATTACAGACTTTTCATGTGTCTGGGGCAATGATTCTGTACCTTTGATAACCAGATATGGCATCTTAGATACACTGTGAGACCAAAACATGTCTTGTACTTTTCTGAAATAGCTGAAAATGTCAAGCTTATTTCTATTGATTGTATTAATTTCATTACAAAGATATTTCATCTTGATGAAACAACGGTTGTCTTGCAATCAGTTGAAGTATAGATTTAGTGTGTAAAAACAAACAAACTGTGTGAGCTCTATTTCAATCTAATGTTTCTATTATTTTGTAACCTTTCCACTGTATTTATCTTGACTCATACCCAAGATACTCTCGTATTTCTATCGCTGATAGCCCATCTTTTTAATGAAGATTCTGTCATGGATGAATGTTGTTTGTGTGAGTAGTATTCTGACTTCAGTAGGCACATCAGCACAAAATGCTAACAAATCCTCGTTGTATTTATGCGTGGGCTCAAGGGTTGTAATGGGAGCTTGTATTTATAGTAAATAACACGTGATCCAAATAAGGTCGTACATAAAGTACGTGAAGTGAAACCTGGCGCCGGTACAAACACCTAGTTGAGGCTGTGATGCTTCCCTCCATAAACAACTTAATTATTACCTAAAACATGTCCATTACCACGTAGATTCTGTCTGTATAGACAATAAACCAACATGTTAAGTTTTTTTTTATCACAGTAAGGTTGCTCTACTTGTCTCATGGTACATTGAAATTTGAATTTTAGCTCGTATGGTTTATGGTTTGATTCAGCTCAGTGTACATTTTGTGACAATATGTTTTGTGGCTTAAGTTTGACTTATTTGCTATATTCTGAGTGGCGTGAGAGCTTGTGCTGCTTTTTTTGTGTTGGGTATCAGATTTTCTTTGTTTTTAATCTCTTCTCCCAGAAAGGAACAATTCACTGAACTCATAAAGAAGAAGGGGTGGACATACCCTGCATGTCATACAGTATAACCAACTTTAGGTGGGATAATATATCACTGTGAGTGAGCACCTAACCTTTTCAAGGTCGCTGTGCTGTGCCCGGTTTATGTGAAATCTGATCCCGTGGACTAGTACAACTTTTCTTCTGCCCACTGATTAGTCACCAAAGAGCAAAAGATCACACGTGAGCAACTCATTTTATGCAGGGTGAAGTGCAAAAGTCAACTACGATGCAGAGCTCCTCCCATAGGTCATAAAGAAAATGGCAATTTGTTGTTGAACAAAAAGGGGGGGAGAAAGGAATAATATATTGAAAAACATATATCCAAATGCAAAGAAATTAGATTTGTATTTTAAACGATTGCTGCTTTGCCTATTTAAAGAATTGTATAACCCAGTAATGTGGATTAATTGTTCTGTTGCTCTTCATGGATCACACAGGACGTGTGAAACTAGGTCAACAGGCACGCCGCCACTTTACTTTATTTTGCTTTAGTGTTCTATTCATCAGAGGAATGTGAACGGAGCTGAGGGGGAGCACTGATCCTTAACACCATTTGTCTTGGGCTGTACATATTCTGCGCAGACATGCACGTGAAACTATTGTTTTATAGCTCATCATCGCTGACTCACAGGCCTCTGTTCATGGTCAGAGCCCTGTTAATAAATGCTGCTGTGGGGTGATGTTGTGTGCAGAACAGTTTGGTGAAAAACTAGTATTTTATATACTTACATTGAACCTGAAAAATGTACAAGTGTTTAATACATTCGCTTTAGCCAACGTTCTACTGTAGTTCCAGATATTTGCCGCTAGATGTCAGGGCATCACCATTGCTTAGTATTCCTTTAAACGCTTGACTCTAGTAAATACAGCAGGAAGTTTCTGTCCGTCTTCAAAGATAATTGCGACCCACGTGTGCAGCATATGTAAATGATGTGGCCAGCATCATAAGGAGAAGGTCTCTAGGATCTCATATTGTATTACTGACATGGAGATTGGTGGATAATAAATTCCTGCCTGTCAGAATTGAAATTTCTACACAAGGAATGTGTTTGTTGTGGAAATATCACAGCTTCATCAGCTTATCAATTTTCTATCACATTTGTCCTTCTGGTCTCAGCTTCTGGGGAGCATTGGGTCCATCTCAATGACTCCAACACATTCATCTGGAGCTTATTTATTGTGATCATATGCTAGTTGTATTGTTTGATTAATGGGTTAGCTATGGGTCAGTAACCTCAGTACTGCCAACAGTACATTATTAACGACCAAGGAGACAGAGGAAGTGTGTGTACCCTGCACAATCTAGTGTCAGTGTGCTGTTGTGTGTGATACGTGCACAGTAGAAGATCATGCACAACATTTAGGAACGGAAATAGATGAATGAAAATATTGCCGCTTTATCTGAAAGCAATAAGCACAGGGAAGTGCGCGCCGCTTGAAAATGGTCTCATATAGTACAGTGATTTGTCAAAAGGAGCCTTAGAACAGTCCTGGGGGAAGAGGAGGAGATATATCTGTTTGGAAGGGTACAAAGTAAGAAAGCGGGATACAGTTGTGCTATTTAGAGGAAAGAAGCGAGAGCAGGCCTCGACTGCATTATTTATTCTACTTGCATGCTGGAAAAGATATCGCAATGTAGGGATTGTTATCATACAGGTGGCGCATAAACTGTGACGTTTGTGTAAACCATTAGATGCTAATGTTCATTAGCGGTGGTGTCGTGGTTTGCACTTTCATGCATAGATTTTCACCCACAAAAACATGCATTTGAGGTTAGCTGGTGACCATAAACTGATCATATTTGTGCATGTCTGTCTTTCTGTATTTGTCCTGTGATGGCCAGGTGAGCTGTCCAGGGTTCTGCTGCCCATTGTAAACTCGGAGTAGCTTCAGCGACCCATGAGACCGAACAGGATGGAGCAGCATAGAAGATGGATGGAAGAACGTTTCACCTTCTAGTTCAGACTGCATTATATAATTACTATGCCAGTGTTTTCTACTTGGCATGGCTGACTGCAGGAACATCGCACTCATGTCACTGTGCATCATTTCAATGGTGCTATGTAGACAAATGTGTATAATGTGACAGTGAGCTCAAATGATTTGTGCCCACAAGACAGTACGGTACAGAATGTGACTTAGGATGTATGCAAAGCCCTTACATAACCCTACGTAAACCAGCCAACCAAGTCTTTGAAACACAACAACGTGATAGCAACACTCCTCTACTGTGCACACATAATAGTTTTAGAATCAATACCTCGTATTTCACTCCAGCTTTTTCAATTATTTCTTTTCTTTCTGTTACAAATCAACAGAGAAACAATCAGGGGTTGTTTTTTTTCCCTCCATGGCATTTTGATGCCTCCCCGCTAAAGGTGACACCCACACTTTGCAAACCCCTCCCAACTGCATGCGATCAATTAGCTCAGCAATTGTATCGGGCTTTATATTTACTGTACAGATATTACAGCTGTGCTTGTACATACGAAGCAAGTTAACTTGATAAAAGTAGAGTACGGAATGTTGTGATGCATGTCTGACATCCAGGAGGGGCGCTGAGGCAGGAGTAGCCTTTTCATGCTGAAGAGCTTAAACACCCACACATGTCCCACATAGAAGAAATCACAATTACTTGGGTGCGCAAACATCATGATGACTCATTCCGATTAGAAAATCATAACTGAACTCAGATGTGGTTAATATACTGGAACCAGAGAGATTACATAAACAAATGAATGTGCAATCATAAGCTTTTCACCATTATTCCATATTTTTCCTTGCTTTGTAATACAAAAATAAACATATCGTTCCTACGATGCCACAATTTGATCCGATTATTATTATAACAATTATTATGTTATTTCCCCCAAAAAATCCTCAGCAATAAGGTTAGTGGTGTGTGCTGCTTTGCACACACACACACACACACACACACACACACACACACACTGGTGTGGGGTTTTGTGGTGGAGTATTTTTACCTCTACCTCAGGGCAACATTGAACTTAATGGGAAGCGAAGGCTTGTCCACTATTGTTAGTGTGTGTCTTCATGTGTGTACGTGTGCATGGCTGTCCTAGTTGTTTACCATGCTCCTTCTCACTGTGCTCCTCACGTCCTCCAGCTCCGAGAGCCTGGACTCAGTTCTGCGTCGACCAATCAGACATGCCGCATGACGATTGGCTGGAAGTGAGCGGTGGCGCCGCAGCTTCCTCCAACCAACGTCCAGACTGGATATGAGGAATGTGAGATCATCATGACACAAATACAGCTGGAATTTTCCAGGTCCGTATTTTTCACACTGATATTTTTTTTACCCAGAAATCCACGCTTTGGATTTATACTCTGACACCATATAAGGAACTCGCATAAGACATCGTCACAAATCCCCCATTTATCAATGAGTTTCTACCTGTTAATCCTTTTGGTGTCCAAGGAATTCAGAAGTTTAATACGTGCCGACACTGCATATACACACTTTCCTCTGCGTCTTATTGTACGTATTAGATATTTTAGAGAAATACCGTACCTGGAATCACATCTTAGTGGATCTTCACCAGGTCAGCAATGTTTTCAATAGATGAACAAGACACAATTATTCACTGTAGATGTAATATCCAACCATCCGCTCACTGATGACAGCTGTGGTTGACAGTGACATTATTTGGTATGCAAGATAGATTGTCTCTCTCTTTATAAATCAATAATCAGAATATGTGCTCTAACTGCAACAAAAGAGTGAAGATCTACAATATTAACACAAACATAAACAGTATATACTTAAACATTAGACATGATACCATATCCCACATATAGGTAAATGGACTGTCGCTCTGATTACCCTGTAATTGACTGGTCCAGCGTGTATCCCGCTTAAAGTGAATACAATTATATAGAAGATGTGTTATAAAAGTAAAGATAATGTATAATATTATTATTATTATTTCTACGAGTATTATTTAAACCGACTGAACTCCATTGGATCACATGAAGGCAGTTGGATGATCTGCCTTCCTGGAGTGTTTTGCCATCAGCGTGTTGTGTATTGTGCATTACAAAGGTTTGAAAGTGCCTTATTGTCCACTTTGTGTGCATCTTCCTCAGGGTTATTGCTTATGTCAGCAGGACTAGACTATCAAGGCCTGAAAGAGCTGAAGAATTTTCAGCTACGGAAACTTCGTAGAAATAGTCGCAGTGGAGAAATGATTAGAACCTCCGATAGATTGAGCTTCACTTTTCCAAGGACTTCGACCTCAGTGAGAACAGCTGACGTGCTGTTGTGTGATCTGTTTGCAGGAACACCTTTTTGCTCTTGCCATGAGGAAGGAGAAGGGCTGTCAGTGACAGCGAGGCCAGCATTTTGAACCATTATGGGAAATGTAAACAAGGAGAGGGGCTCAACAATTGCCATTGCTAGTGGACTTTAAGGAAAATTCTAAAGAACAGAAACAGCGATGGCGACTGTTTAAAAGGTCACCAGAAGGAATTCAAACAAAAACAAGTTTGTCACTGTTGTTTCGTACCTGACCATGAAAGTACAGGGAATCTACATACAGGAAGAGGCAATTCCTGCAATAACGTCTTAAAATGTTCACATATTAATGATCCATAAATGAAAACAATCAAATGCATGACTTAAATCAGGTTAAAGTCAGCCACATACAAAAAGCTCCACATCGTATCTGACGGAGACCATCACACCATATACTGATAGAGTATAACTACTTATAGATGCACATCTGCTTCTATTTTTTTTTTATGATTTCCTAACAATATTTTTTTTTTTTACGTGAAGTTTGTTTGTCACTTCCCATCTTTTTCCCAGCAGGTGAGATGTGAAGTATTGCCCCACCTATGACAGCAGCTAAAGACCAATGAAATTTAAAATATGTTGCAACCATTGGCTCAGAGAATGTAAAAAGCTGGAGGGCTCAAACCTCAAGTGGCTCATTTAACCTGATGGCTCAATTTAGCTGATGTCACCCTTTCAATGCTGCTGCTACATTCAAAGCCATCCTGAACAAATGTACACAATGCTAATTAAATCTACCCTGCCAGGAAAACCCCTCTATTTTTATTTATTTTTTCTAGTCCACAGACTTTTAACAATCTGTTGTCTGCTGACACATTTCTGTGCTTTTGCCAGTCGGGACAGAAAACTTTTATTTGGCTCTTTGTTAGCCTGATGGTGTTAAAATAACTCAGTTGCACAGCACTTCTAGTCATCATCAGACTGAATGATCAAATTTGGACAATAAAACCTGTTATTGGTGGGGATGTAATGCATTTTATGGAGCAGTTTACAGCCAAAACAGCAGCAGTCAAGTGGACTGAAATGAAGTAGATGAATAAAAGCACATTTCCACAACAAACCTTACTGGCTGGCTCAAATGAGAAAAAATACATAAAGATTGCTAACTATATATTTATATGCAAATATGCATATATTTTACGGTCCTATTTTCAAACTTCTAATACACCTACTGGTCTTCTTTCATTGTTTAGGGTTACAATTGTGTCATTTATGCAGATTTTGATATCAGGAGACAGCCTTGCACACAACTAAAAGTTATCAGTCACTTCTTTTTCTTTTGTTGAGGAGCCTTTAGTGTCATGAGCATGCAAGCGACATGCTAATAGTGTGTAATGTTGGCTGTGCAAATCATTCCCAATCATACTCAAAACTATTTAAACAAACCACACCAAAAGAATGCAATTTTAAACTGACATTCTATGTATTGTGTGATACAGTTAGAGCGGATGAGTTCTTGTTTTTGTGTTTGTATGTCCTCACTGTAAAGACAAAGCCTTCCATCTATGTCAAACGTGGCCTTTTCTTCAATACAAATAACATTTAGTTTGGTTTTCCTCCACATTTTCTTCTCTTTAGATGAGCTGCAGAGGGGGAATTACTGGCATTAGAATTAGACGACAGCTCAATTAGAGTGTTTTCAGTTGAGAGTGTGTTAATAGGTGAATGTGCAGGTTTGTTTGAGCTGTCTGTTGTAGAAATTGGCCATGTAGGGAGGACGAACATACATCATAGTCCATAGTAATCTCCAGTGCAGAAGACTCATAACTCCTAGTGACGCCCCTGGGCACACTTATAATAATCTCTAACAGTCCTGTGCCCCGTTTAGGTCTGTATTTAGAGCCATTAACCCACCATATGTATCCCTTCTCCCACACTCCTTCACTCCACTTCCTAATAGCCTGGATTAGCTGCTGCTTTAATAGACTCATCCATCTCCTCTGTTTATTCACTGGTTTTCTTCATCCTCTCTCTCTCTATCTTTCTCTTTCTCTCTCTCTCTCTCTCTCTCGTGCACACACACACACACACACGCACGCACGCACGCACGCACGCACGCACGCACGCACGCACGCACACACACACACACACACAATTTCCCTCCACTATTTCTCCCACCATCTTTCCCGCTCATGGGCAATTACACAAACAAATGCCGTTTGTTTTGCACTCAATCTGACTGGAAGGCAAATGAATAGATTTATCAGGCCATTACATTTTTAGCTGAAGGTCAGCTGTTATATTATACTGCCATAGAGAAAAGGTGAAGTCCCACTGTCACTCCTTCAATCTGCACGGGACATTAGTCATGCAGATGTATGCAAATTCCTGCTGCACGGCTTGGCATCTGATTGGCCGGAGCTTTACGCCCCTGCACAGAGTTCAAATCCGAATTAGCATAGCTTGACAAGAAAGCAAAGGGGAAGCAGAGGGGAAGGGTTTCACAAGTAAGATGACGTCGTCAGAATGCCAGTCGTCAGCTGTACGCAAGATCCCCACGCACAATTCTGCTAAATGCATGTATGGGCAGCAGTCTTTGAGGCCAAACTATGGATTTCTGAAGGACAAATCAAGGACAATCCATCAAACTTCTTAAAGCTTTAGCTTCCTCATTTCAGGTTTAAAGAGTTGTCTTTAATTCTTTGAACTGTATGACATACTACGGAAAGCCGTTTGAGCATTCATTTGATATCCTTGATATCAAACTTAAGGTCGATGTACTAGTAAGCTCTTTGTCCTCACTAGTTAGACAATACCGTGCACTAGTAGAACAACTAGGACACACTAGTAGAACGACTGTTTCCTACTAGAACTGTTTTTTCCACTACTAGTGCCACTTTTGGCGAACTAGTGAGGTCAAAAATGCCTTATTAGTGCTACTAGTGGGCATTTTAGCAGTTCTAGTAGGGTCTAGGATGCTACTAGTGAGTGACACATGCCTACTAGTTGGACCTAGTTGTTTTACTAGTGCGGCACAGTAGTTTACTACTGAGGTTTGATTGCACACAAGTTGGCCAAAAGTGCAAAAGTGGCACTAGTAGTGGAAAAAAACATTACTGGTAAGACACAGTCGTTCTACTAGTGTGCCCTAGTTGTTCTGCTAGTGCACGGCATTGTCTTACCAGTGAGGACAAGGAGCTTACTAGTACATGGACCTTAATTTTGATATCAAGGATATCAAATAAATGCTCAAACGGCTTTCCAACCCAAATGAGAGTGGAAGCTTGTCGTGATGCTGTTTCCACTTAAATTTAACATGTAGAACTTCCCTGTTGATTTGACCTCAAACAAGCCTTCAGCATCAAAGCTACCAGTGTGGAATAAGTGTTTTCTGAAATGAGGTCACTGTAGCGAGGTAGTATCTTGATAAACAGAGAGTTGCAGCGACTTGTGTGTGTGTGTGTGTGTGTGTGTGTGTGTGTGTGTGTGTGTGTGTCTGTGTCTCTGTGTGTCGGGGGTGGGTGGGTGGGGGCTACATGTGGTCTATTGATTCACTGCCATTTGCCTAAACCAGCTTGTAAAACACAAAAGCACCCTAAAGCAGATAACCACACGCACACACACACACACACACACACACACACACACACACACACACACACACACACACACACACACACACACACACACACACACACACACACACACACACACACACACACACACACACACTGCATTCATTTCTTACAAAATGACGACTTCACCCTAACCCATAACCTTAAATGTGATGATCAGGTAACTGTCGTCATCAGCAGAGAAGAAAAAGACTGCACATGCGCACACACGAGACATAGTGCTTGACTCACTGTTACTGTAAGTGATGACACAAATGCCATTCACGTTTCAACTTTCAACTGTCACACGCCCACAGGCTTTCTGCTCCCCCACCTCCCCCACCCACCAACCCCTCACTCTTCATCTCCTTCTGTTGTGTTTTCCTTGTGCTTGATTCCCTGAGGGGAGGAAAATTCCTCTTATCAGCTCCAACCAGATGCAGCAGTGCGCGTGCGTGCAAATGTGTGTTTGAGGATAATCCTTTGCCTTTCATTGGCTCGGCAGTAACCCATTTTGGTGTGGCAAGATGACTTGGGGTTTTATTTTAGAAACAGCGAGTTTCATTTCTTTTTTTTTTAAAGGTTGTGTCTGTTAAATGGCACAGCAGTAATTACAATGTGAAGCATCATACACTGGCATTTCAGAAAATCCATTATAAACTGCTAACTCTTGGTTAATCAGATTGCATTTGCAACCTCCAATGAGAGCGTACGTGTGTGTCTCGGTATTGGTCTGTGTGGGTTGTGTGTGTGTGTTTGTGTGTGTTGTTGTGTATTAGAGCTTGTCTCAGAGCGTTAGTTTCAGTTCAGCTCATTTTTACCAGCATGTGCTTGTGTGTATGTGTGTGTTTTACTGCTCATGAAATTGAAAACCCTCTACTCAGGCATGGCTTTTCAGTTTTCAAGTGACCATCATCTGAGAGTCAACACCCGTTGGCGTCAGGTGCCGAGCAGGTTTCTGATTCAAGCCTCCATTCAGTCCCTGTGTCGTGTTCACACGACGGTGATTGTGGCTGTGTGTACGTGTATTTGTCTATTTGTGTCTGCGTGCAGCCCTATTGCCAAAATTGAGGGGGGAAAAAAAACCCCGAAAAATCTCTCCCCTTTGTAGTTGCCATAGTAACCAGCGATTCACCGCATCTGGCAAATTATAGGGCTGTATTGAAGGGCGGGAGTGTAAAATGTGTGTTTGATCGGAGGAGGGAGAGCGAACCTCCCCTGCATACAAAAACTGATGATGCTCAGGTAGAATTGAAAAAGGCAAAATAGATCCTCGTCTATTTCTTAATCAATAAGGGACAAGGCAGACCCCCCCCCCCCCACACACACACACACACACACACACACACACACACACAAAAGGAAACACACAATATGGGTCACTGATGCAAGCAATTAGACTCTAAAACTCAGAGTGTGTTGAGATGTCATCCCTCGACACTTCATGCTGAAGTTTTATAACCTAGTTTCAGACGAATGGCTGTAAAGATGCAGGGGGGAAAGGGGGCGATTCCAGTGACCTCTTTCATTGACGAAGGCTGTTCAGGTATGGAGAGAAATCATCAGCGGGGGTTCTGATACCAAATCCCGTTCAGAGATACAGCAGGGATCACAGCACTTTTAAACACAAACACCCTCCTCCTCCTCCTAATCTTATATAAACCCACCAAAAGAAGGTCAGGAGGAAACATTGCGCCCTCGTGCTGGGAAACAGACGCCAGTGTTACACCAACTTTTAACTTTATATGCACACAAATAGAAATCATCATGACTCTTCTTGAACAAACTACACCACAAGTGACAGTTTCACAATAATCAACAAGGAAGTCATAGGTTAGCCCAGGAGAAGCTGGAAGCTGGAAGCATGTTCTATATATATAATAACTGATTTCCCTGTCAACTAAACAAAATAAATCACAAGAGAAAAAAAAAAAAGTCAACCAGTCTTAAAAGGAAAATGCTCAGAATTTAGCCCAATGTATTCCAACTCAATGTATTTCATCAACTTCCTGAAGTCTTCCCCTTTAAGGAAGGTAAGTGGAAGCATACCTTGCAAGCTCGTTGTCGAGCTGCATTGTGAGCTCCAGTGTCTCCGGGTAAATTAGGCTTCAGTTGAATGTGGGAGCATATTGTTCCAGTCCATTGCTAATGGTCCACTTTTTCTAATCCAGAATACATGCTACCTTTCTTCATTTTCTCGATGAAAGTATACCAGCAAACTGTTCTCATTTTTGCTAATTTACTCCTCTGATGCTTGACTGTCACGATATAAAGGTTCTTCCTGGTGGCTAGCAATTTAGTAATATTTTTATTTTAGTCAACTTCAAAAACACTGGGAACATTTTCCCTGAAACATCCATGCGCAATCATAAATTAAAATAGTTTTGTTGTGATTTACCCTGCACAGAAGCATGTTCACGGCTTAACGGCAGATCAGAATTGGACTGTGCGACTCCATCACTTCACCATTAATCACATGGGTAAATGGTCTGTGTTTAAGGTTTAACCATTTCCCATTAGAGAGTCATGTATGGCTGTCAACATGCTGTTTATTGCAAGCATTTAGCTATTTATAAAATCACGTGCAGTGTAAATCCTCTCTTCCTTTTCAACGGACGGGGCCCAGACTTCACTCTTAAGATGACACATGCCGCTGAAAATCTCATCTTCTCTCCCTGTCCGACGCCAGCCTTTGACGTCTTTATTTTCTCTATACTTCCAATTAAAAGAGGAGTCAGTGGCTATCTCGGGAAAGGCAGAGAGAAAAATGTGGGAGAGAAATGAAAAGTGGTGTGGAGATGATGTGAGGTGGACAGCAGATAGAAGAAAGATGGAGATGAGTTGGGGACGAAGGAGGAAAATGATGGATGGAAGTGTGTTTGTGTGTCAGTGCGGGAGAGAAAAGCGGTATTTGGAGAAAGAGAGAGAGAGAGAGAGAGAGAGAGAGTGTTGTGTGAGGGCACCATTAAAGCCTTGTACTATAAATCTCTGACAGTGCGTGTGTGTGTGGAGATAACAGAGGGATGTCTCTCTCCATTCGGGCTCTGTCAGAATGATGCATGCATCCCTTTCTTCCTCCCTGTGAAATATTAGACGGGCGCCCTGTGTGTGTGATCTCAGCCAGCATGTGGCCGGCATGTTTGGTAATTCCTCACCTCTTATCAGCGTTCACATGAGGTATTGTAGGTGGGAGACTTGAGGCCACCTGGGAAAAGAGGCGAAATGACCCAGAAACACACACACACACAGACACACACATGCAGACAGCGAGAAAACATACGGAAAGGAAAGAAAGTCAGACGAAGGAGAAACAGCCAACAGCTGACAGTGACAGCTTTCTTGATCAAGGACTGCAAGCCTGACAGGTGTGATTGATCACATATCGGGGAGCACATTTTGGTGCTCTGCTCCTCATTTAGCTGACAGCATTTTCTTTATGGCACCTTGTGTTATGGTATCATAATCATGCCAGTGCCGCTGGAGCGCCCGAGGAATAAATCTTTATAATCTTCCCCCGCCGCATGACACGCCAGGAGATGCGGCTGAGTTGACGCCACAGCGCCGGCCTGTCTGTCTCCTTCACGCTGTTTCGAATGGCCACCTCGGCTGTCAGTCAGACTGCATCATCGTTCAGCTGCAATATGGACAGAGGAGGGGGGGGGGGGGGGGGGGGGGGGGGGGGGCGAGGAAGGGAGGGGGTGGAAAAGGAGAGATATGATGGAGAATGGGTTCCTCCTCAGGTGAGACTTCACCATTTCTCATGTCAGCCTGTGGGGACTCCTGAGTGATGGCGTGCTGGGGACTAATGTAAAGATTTTCAAAGTGCCAGAAAATGTTGTTAGTCTATTAGTATTGCTCGTTGAAGCTCCCCTAATAAATACTTTCAGATTAAAGTGGTAGAAAACAAAATGATTATGTGATGTGAAATGGATCATTCAGTGACTAAATTGCAGTAAATTATTGCCAAAGTTTGCAGTTCCCCTCTGTTCCACTCAGCCTTTTGGGTTCGCTTTTCTTTTTTTCTTTTCTGTTTTGAGACATTGTAGGTGGTTGTATTATTATTAGAAGAAGTTTCCAAAATGCTATTTCAGGTCAGTGCTCTTGTTTTTCAGATTTTTCCACATTTGTAGGCGACATGATCAGGGGTTAAAATAGGAAATATTATAATACCTAATACCTGGAGATAAAAGGTTTTAAATCCTTTCCTGCTAAGCTGCCTCTTCCTGTGTGTTCCTTATGCTCGATGTACTTAAGATGTTATTTTACAAGCTGTAAGCTTATATAATAATATAGTTCTTTTTTTAATTTTATCGTTGATTCAAGGTTGCTGGGGGGCAAATTCACATCAGTTAGGGTTAGGGTTAGGGTTGCAAATACTGTGCAAATGTTGGAAACTTCCAGAAACATTCATGCAGCATCTTTGCATTTGTTCTACATATGCAAAGTATCAATTTAATGGGATTCCAAGTAATTAAAACTCTTTCCTTTTTTTCTTGTGATTTTGTGTCTCTAAACAGTGGCGGCGTGTGAAAGTGGCTTAACTGTGAAATAAATTGTCTGATATATTAAGGGTTGAAATTGGCACATTTAGCAATGATGAAGAGTCGCAGTAATAAGGGTCCCAGTTTGGTGAAAATCAAAAACAAATAATTTATTTGAGCACATTTTGAAGTCCCTAATCAATAAGGCAAAACTCCTTTCTGAATAAATGCTAATGTCACATCATATCAACATGTTCTGATACCAAGAAAGACAATCACAATTTCCTTTGACTCACCTGAAGACCTAACTTTACTTAGTGTTATTTCATTGGTAATAAGAATTCCATACTGAAATAAATTGCAATTCTGTTGACTTCATTTAATTTCAAACCTTGCTGTTCTCACGTTGATTCATATCAGCAGATAACGTGTTTGTTGTAGGTTCTCATTCCTTCTAGTGGACAGTCTGGAGAAAATGAGTGATGAAGTTTTCCTTACAGAAATCTACACAGAATGGATTAATCTTTAGTTTTACATTGCCTTTAGTGAGAAATCAAATAGATAGCTGCTATAAAGGTGCAGTGAAAAGGTGCAGGGGTGGCACAGCAGGGTGGATGCTCTATAAAGCAGACGTTTACGTACTGATAATGTTAGAACTGCTTTATGAAGCATCCTCACTTTCAGATGGCGAGAATATGTTTAATTTCTGTGGTAATGGCTTTTTAATATCATCGGGTTTTGTTTTTTTTAAGATGATGTACCGTATAAACTTTTTTGGGGCATATTTTGGAATCATAATCACAAATTAATTCATCAGTAACATTTGCTGACGTTCCTCAGTTTTTGGATGATTTTCATTTCTTTCTGGCCAACAGCCCTTCTAATGGAACGCTTCTTTGATCAAATGAGCCCACATTAGGGGCTCAGTGCACATATAGCGAGCTCATCTGTGAAAATGTCTTCCTCAATGGATGAACAAACAGCAGAAGCGAGAGGTCAGAAATGAAGGGAAAAAGGCACACACAGGCAAAAGCAGGAGGCAGATGGATGGAACGGAAGGAAGAGGGGGAAATGACACCCCCCCCCCCCCGAAATGGGTGATGAGTGAGGGAGAGACAAAGACGGAGAGAGGCAAGAAAATGAAGGAATACAGTGAAGGAATGATGAATGAGCTGAGAGAGAGAGACAGATGGGCCGACTCCGTCACTGAGTCTTGTGGCAGAGAAATGGAAGTCAGTGAAAGAGACACTTGGAAAGTCAAATATGATGATTATTATCATTATGGTACACACACACACACACACACACACACACACACACACACACACACACACACACACACACACACACACACACACACACACACACACACACACACACACACACTCAGCAGAGAATCCAGAGGCTGAGCTCTTCCTCTTCCGCGCTACTGTGTGTCAGATCCTCAACTACACCTTTCCTTGTTTTGACCAGTCAGCTGACTGAGCAAAAACCCTAACCCGATATTTAATCACATAAAAGTGAATTCATTGCACTGCTGATGATTTCAAAGGATACATACAACTACTGGAACACTCGAACTCCATCCATCATCCTTTTGATGCTACTTCACTCAACTTTGGGACACACAGGGTGTTGCAGTCGAATCTCAGCTGACTGGGCGAAGGTGGAGTACACCCTGCACAGGTCGCCAATCTATCATAGAGCAAACATATAGACAGACTGTCACTCACTCACATGCTCACGGGCAATTTTAAGATCACCAATTAATTTCACAAACATGTTTATGGAAGAAACATACAAATTCTACACAGAAATGCCCTGTCTGTAATCAAACCCATTACATTCACGCTGTTAGGCAAGAGGGCTACCCACTAAACCACCTCATGGATCCCAATTACAACATTGTATAATGTGAAAAATGCTTGACAATCTATCCAAAGTCAATTCAATTGTGGCAAGTTGGTTGACAAAACTGCACTACTTAGTTTTCAATGTTCGGTAATTCATTTGGTTGGTGCTGTGTTACTTAGGAGCCTTTCAAATGCCTTTTATATTCTAGCAGCCGAGGTTCTCCTGTTTAATATGATGTGTCATATGTCTTTATTTTTACATGCCCAGTGTAATGTTTAATGATGTTTGTGGTAAAATATTGCAAACACCTGAGCTCACCACTCCATGCTTTGTGACACTTTACCGCAGACCCATCCTATAAGTCTTTAGACAGAACAACCGTCTGGAGTTTTCCAGGACATCCAGATGGTCAGCCCGGTCGAAAACAAGATTCAGCAAACAAATTAGAGACATTCAAATGTCCAGGTGGGAAGTTTTTCTCCTACGTTATGTACTGTACGTTTATTCCTCCCTGTGGTTTGATAGTGCTTTAAGAATATTATTAATCCATAAACAAATATCTGGCTATATTCAGCATGGAGATTTAAACAAGGGAAGCGATTTTCCCCATAAGCCACATACTTGTGAGTGGGTTGAACGCTGATGACAAAAAAGCTTTTTCGACTAATGGAACAACTGGAGAGCTTAATTAAAACACACTGGCCCCCATGCACTATTTATAGGTTTGTATCAAGTACTTGATCAGTCAGGGGTTGTGTGTGATCTAGATCCCCATTTATTTATATACGTTTGTGTTTTGCTGTTATATCACAGACTTTAATTAGCCTTACTTGGCCTCATACTGGAAAACTGGATATTTCCCAACGAGCAAATCAATAGCTGGACTTATTTGCACCATTAACGGTCTGTTTGTGACGTCACTACCGGGCATTTGGCACCTGTCACACTCACTATCCTGTCTCCTACACCAGCTACACACACAGCCATAATGGTGCAATTATCCACTCCAGCTCCGATCTGCTCCTCTGATTGTAATTTGCATTTATTATTAGCCTTCAGCCTGCCAGAGGCTGTGAGGCATGAGGATGGCTCGTCATACACCACATCACCCTGATGGACCCGCACAGATGCCTCATAAACACGTGAGCCCGAGGACACAGTAACATAAGCGTTGGTGTGTCGCATATATGTAAAATGCCACACGCATGCTCCACAGATGAAGACAACGTGATGTTGCTTTGCAATTGTTAATGCTAATCCCAGTGATTAAAGCTACAGCAGCAGCAGTGTGTTCCGTGGTGCTCCGTCTCATGAACACATGCTTCACATCGCGTCGCGATGCGTCTCCCCCCCCTGTCCCTTTGCTTTGGTCGGTGTTCTTGTTCACTGTCGAGACGGCCTCAGGGCTCATCATGTGGAAATTTGCGAGAAGCGGAGTCTCTCGTGGCACATACAGTACGACCTGCCAGCTCCCTAATAGATGTGCATGCAGCTGCTTTCGTTCACACACTCACAGAAAGAGAGTGTGCCGAGGGTCATTCGAGTGTGAAATGATTCCGTTATCATGTCGCCTGTGTGGAATATATTTTCCCATCAAGCCGCCATGGCAGGTGTGGCTGTGTGCACCTCGTATGGAGCTTCTGCTGCTGCTGGTGTGTGTGTGTGTGTGTCAGGGGTGTTGGTGTTTTTTTCCTCTGTGATTTGAGGCTTATTTATAAAGACCAAGGGTCATCACACTTTCTAACTTTGAAGTGAGTTTGAAATTCTCTTGTCAATGTATGTGCCGTGATTACCAGAAGGCCTAAACAAAAATTGTAAAAGTATTTGTTTTGAAATAGAAAAAGATTCTCAACACACCCGGGAATGCATTGCATTCATAAAGGCCACATTCAAGCATATTTAAAAGATATTTTTCCAGTGAGTCACAATACTTGCTTATGAAGTAAACATGGACCCAATTTTGTGACACTGATTTAAAAAAAAGAAAAAAGGGGGCTACAGTGTATTGAATACCTAAAAAGCCTCACATTTAGATAACACAATTGTGCAGGCAGAGGTGAAAGCAATAAATGCTTTAAAAAAAACAAAAACAAACAAAAACAAAACATAAATTACACATGAAACATCCACATTAACATTTTAGTGCCTTGGCCGATCAGCAACTTAGTCAGACTACAATCAAATGCTGAGGCTAGAGGATATTTTCTTGTCATTACTGAACATAGCATTTTAAATACAGCGCTATTGAAAAAGCCAATTTACCCCCAGCAAACAAACCAATCAAACTCCCACAGTGTGGGTTTGAATTAGAGCTCAATTTAATCAGAGGTTTGTAAACCTGGAATCCAATTGTTGAAAGATATTTTTAGTGAGCTGTTACTTATGAACATAACTATTTGAATGTGTTATTTGAAACAAGCAAAGACACTGTGAGGTGGCCATATTAAACAAGGTGAACAACACGACTCAGTGTTACCCATTTTTATAAATACTAAAGAGTTGAGCTCAGACAGTGTAATTCATCATGTTCGTGGTTTTTATCTATCTTTGTCCTAGGATATAGTTTAGCAAAAGATTCTGAATATACTCGAGAAAAACAAGTGTTTATTATAATTGGTAGTTATGAAACAAAATTAAGTTTTATTTAATTCCCTTGAGATTCTCAAAGTTTCAGGCGTATGTCAAGAGGCACAACTTTACCCTCATCAAAGACAGAGAAGGTAAAAAGGCTGAAGGGGCCAGAAATTCCAACATGCGGTGTGTAGAAAACACTAAATACAGATGTTCACGGTTCGGTGGCAAGTCAGTGTGTTTGAGAGGAGTCCCGGGGGGGAGAACTGCAGCCCCGGCAACTTCATTGCACTCCCTGATTGATGTGTGAGCGCTAAGCTGTCCAAACTAACCCCACCTTGCCCCAAACAGTGCTTCAAACTCTGGCATGAGATGAGCCATCCTGTCAATCACCAGCTAATTTGGGCTCTGTTGGATGTCTGAGTCTTCACCCTGTCAGCCTGCAAGAATCTAAGACAACCGTGAAACAATACAGCAAAGTGCAGAAGAGACCTGAACCTATTAACCACACACACACACACACACACACACACACACACACACACACACACACACACACACACACACACACACACACACACACACACACACACACACACACACACACACACACACACACACACACACACACACACACACACACACACACACACACACACAAACACACACACACACACACATACACATACACATACACATACATACACACACACACACACACACACACACACAATACACATTTTACCACACACAGTCTAGACTGAGGGCAGCTCTTTCGATGTATGCGCAGCTAATGTAGCAGTTACAGCCACTTATTGAATGAAAAATGGCAGACATGCAGGGTGGACAGAAACAGTAATGTGTTAGAAAGACTATGAAAGAAGCATAGGGAGGTATCCCCCCCCCCCCCCCCCCCCCCCCCATTCAAATGCAATGTTCATGGCTGTTTATTTTCACAACTGAAAGAAAACTATTTAGTGTTCAAGATGAAACACGCTGTATTAAATAATCTACAAAAGTATGCCGACCTAAGTTCAGCTCATGACATTACAACACTCTGATTGTGCTGTCTGTGTGTTTACTGCAGTTTGTATTTTTTTAATTGATGGCTAAGGCAATGTGTTCTTATTTTTCTTGCATTCCTCCAATGTTGTTCCACTTTATGTGAAGTCTTTCTGATTATGAATAAGAATATCTTGATACCATCAAATAAAATAGCTGCTTCCAGATTCATTGATGAAATTTTCAGGACCTTATTCTTTTTTCTTTGCTGTTCAACCAACTGACTGTTTGTTTGTAATCTACCCAGCATCACTGCATGATGACTAAATACAGTTCAAATAAGACAGCCCACTCTCTGATTAGGTTTTGATCCTTGATACATAATCTGAAATATCTAATGTGTTTTCTTTTCTTTTGTTTGTTTTGTTTTTTTGTTAGGCGTCTGTTCTTACGTGTGGCTATACACTTTGTTTTATTTATCAAGATCGTAGAAGTGAAAGGAAATTGCTTTTCTGCAGCTATTTCTTGTGTATTATTTGTTCAACGGGGTTACATTCACAATTTTTCTTCTTTTTTTTTTTTACCCAATTTCGTATGATGGTACTTATAGTAGGGGTTCGTGCAGCTGAAAAAAATGAAAAGTTACCAACATCCCTCACTCATGCTTTACCTATGTATGTAATGTGGTCCCATACTGACATTTTAAAACGATGCAACATGCAGAAAACGTACCATCAAAACCAACTGAGGAAAAATATTCAGACCATCTAAAACACCTGGTAACTACATTTCCGGAAACCTTGAATGTCACACTGTCCAGGGGCGTGGCTTCGTTGCTGTGGTAACCACTGTTTACTTCCTCGTTATGAAGCGATCGTGTTCAACAAATGATCAAAAAGACAAAAATTCTTTACGTTTCGAGCAAGAAACCCTCGGATTTTCATACACTGGTACGTCAAAAATGATGTTGCCTTACGTCCCAAATGAGCAAGTGAATGATGCATTGACGTGATAGTTGTGTGAATGCTGAAATCTTTATTATTATTATTATTATGACTTCTTCCTTGCCGAGCTATTTCTCCTGCAATCTTTAACTGATTTGAACCGTTTGAATATCAAAACGTGCAGCTTGTTCATGAGATGAGTGCTGTGGGCTTTTCTTTATTCTATTTTTTAAAGAAATCCCAGTTGTTGCTTCCAGCCTCAACTGAAATGGGTAAGTCTGTAAGAAAATAAATTAAAGCAAAGCAAACAAAGAGGAAAAAACGATGAGGTGATGATCATCAACATCATGATCATTTGCAGAAGGATCAACGCATGCTCCCCCACCAGATGGGCCCCACCCCTTGCATGGTGTTAATGGGGGAATAGAAGAGACAGAAGAAAGAAATATTGAAGAAGTCAAGGCCCCAGTGCAGCTGAAAGTAGAGGTAAAGCAGTGGATTATTGCTAGTTATTTTGCACTTTATGTGTTTTTGTTGTATATCAAATATATATCAAATGCCTCCCAGTATATATATATACTCAAGTGTTGTTACATTTTTTTTTTTTTTAAATCTTCAGTTCCTCAGAGCTCTAAAGGACAAAGATCTTCAACTTGCCAGTCGACTTTGTCAGATAAGTGAGTATTCTTTGGCCGTGCCCGTTGGTCAATAGATATGTATGCCAGTGAAATCAACTGATTAAGCCATTTGCATTCTCTTTGCAGTTCTCGTCTATGAACCAGACAATCCAGAGGCTTCTGAGTTCCTCCCACTGATCAAGAAGAAGCTGCTGAAAGGTGACAAGGGTGTTCAAACCAAAAGGTATTCATTTGGTTTCCCCGGACTACATGTAATATTACAACCTGCTTTCTTATTTTAGAGCAAGAGGCAGAACACAGCAGTGAAGGTGAGAGCAATGGTGAGGATGACTCTGGAAGTGATGAAGAATCTCAACGCTCAAGCACCTCCTCACCATCAGATTATGATGATGATGTTGATGAGGATTAAACTGGTGTATAAAAAAACAAAACCATAAAGAACCATCCAGAAAACCCGTGACCATTTATTTTAGCATACCTTTTAGAAAACTGCATTTTAAAATGTTCCCACTGCTACATTGTTAGAGTTTTTTTCCTTTTATAAACAATGTGATCGTGATGTATTCATTGACAGTATACCTGTAAATAAACTATTTATCGTGCTTGCATCCTGAAAATGATGTTGGAGGAATACATTCACTGTATTGTTGACCGCGTGACTTCCTCTTCCAAAGTTCAGTTCTTAACTACCCTAATATTAATCTGTTTTGTTTTATTCCACCCTTATATAACGGTTTAGTCAGAGGTAAAATTGTTATCTGTACTACTGGTATTAATACTTATTTATGTGACGCAAGAGAGACAGCAGACATACGTTTTTCACTTTCTTGCAAAATGTTCAAATAAACGGCATAAAAAAACAATGCTTGCTTCGACTTTTTTCTGTGCCAAACTCAATTACCCATAAAATTCAATGTGTTTTTAAAGATTTTTTTTTGTTTGTTTTCAGTTTGTTGAGGATTCCAAATAGTGGCAGAAGGCTTAAAGCAGAGATAAAGTACAGACCAACCCGATGGTCTTATGTCACCCACACTGAAAAACACCATTCTCCAGGAGACACATATAACAAAACACCATACCACTGCTGGTGGAAGTTTGTAGGAGCAGTGTTAGTGGCAGCAGTCCATTTAATGTTGCTGATTAACCTTCAGTTCTTCCATCTATAAGGATCGCTAGACCACCACTGCCACATATTCTTCTGTACCTACAAACAAACAAACTATCTTTCTCCATGTCATAATTCAGGTACAACTTCTCTGTTTTTAGGTACAAATTATATATATATATACTGTCACATTAGGATGAAGTGAACAGGAGGCTAAATATGAGATCACCCCTTCATTCATAAGCTTGGTACATCCTCATGCTCTCTGAGAAAATCTTAGCTGGAACACCTGCAATGGACACACTCGAAAGATTAGGTACAGGCTAGATTCTTCTTGCATTTGCTGGCCGCATATTTGATTATTGAATAAATTAAAAAGAAATTACACGTTCATAAAACCCCAATTCTGGCTTTTCCAACTTGTATCTGTTAGGTTTTATTTTTAGGCTAGACCTTCAAAAGTCTTAGGTGTGAAGCAAAATCAAAAGTGTAAAATTAAAAGTAATCTATAGATGAACTGTTGATCATATATGTGCAGGTGTCTGATCAATGTTTACAGTCAAAACGTACCATTTGAGGCCACAAGACCATAGATCTACGTAATGAAATCATGAAGCTGAAGGGAGTTAAATGATTATTGCCTCTTATTTGAGACGTAACCTTCTTCAAATAATATAAAACAAGCAGGGCCATTTCTAGCCTCTTAGGGGCCCAAGGTAAGATACTGTTTGGGGGCCCTTAGTTTGTCAAACGACAGTGGACACATTCCTAATCCTTTGCAGCTGATCATGTAAAATCTGCAGATGAAGATAGTCCTGGTGCTTCCTGGTCTGGAGGAGGTCCTGAGGAATGGGATGGTCCAGAGGCTGCCTGGTCAGGAAGTTGTAAAGCTCCCTCTGGCTCAATGCCTGGAGCTTCAAAATATTTTAGAATTACTCCTGCAAAGACAAAGCTCCTTAGGTTTTCAAGCAAAAATACCATAAGCACATATTCCTATTTCATAACTGCAGTAATGTTGCAGTCATACAGCAAAATGTAACACATCTTATATCTTAAACATTGTAATTTCCAGTATCCCTTTTAAAACATGTACACAATTACAAAATTGTCGCTTTTTGTGGATTTCTGCTTTGATTTACACATTGTACAAGTTAAAGTAATAAAACTATGATTTAAGAATTATCCAGTACTAAAATACACCTTTGAAATGTGTTCTACTGATAAAGCGGTTTCACACTTCTAATGAGATACCTATATACTACACACTAGAACTGGAACTGCTAAGTAATGCTAAAGTAATGTTAAGTGTCAAATCAGTGAGAGACACTTTCCACTGAACTATGACAGAGAATGTGGAATAACCCCCCCCCCCCCCCCCCCAACCCCCCCCACACACACACACACACACACACACACACACCTCACTCCAGCAATGCCAGCTTTGTTGAATAGGATGTGTTGTTGAGTTATTATTAAATCTTTGTTTCTTCTCTAAGCATGACTTGTGAATAGAAAACGTATGACGGCCATCTGATAAGAGCTGTGTAATTTGCAGTGGCTGAATAAATATATTGGCCAGGCTCTGTCCATTCGCTGGACCTGGACACAGGGACACTAAGTGAAAAGCCAACAAGCTGGGTTCATTTTGATGCCTCCACGTGTTATTATCCGTGTCAAGGTTATAAAGAATGGTGCAGGTCAAAAATGATGATGCGCACTGTGTTGTGATCTCTTGAAGGTGACTATTAGAGGCAGTACTTGTCTGGATGGATGGATCATGGATCATTCGCCCCGCTCTATGAATCACTTGGTGCATTTATGATGTACATCTCCATTCTGTGTTAAAGAATGACAGCATAAAAAGCCTCCACAGGTCCCATTAAACCTAATCAATCTGCAGATAAAGAGACCGACAGGATATTGTGTGGATCTGTTGCTGCCTGGACTATATAAAAACTGTGTTTTTCTTCCCAAGGTCAATTCCAATGCAAGAAAATCCGAACATATTTGATATTCAAGTCTCCACCCTCCATCCTCTGACACCCACACCTGGAGACACACTGACACGCACACTCTGGGGTGGGTAGACGTCACTGGTGTTTTTCCTTTCGCTTTTTTGGTGGGGGCTTCTTAAGTGGATTGTAGCTGTCAGGAGCACTCAGGGAAGCTTCATTAGTCGTCAGAGGAAAGCAAGGCTGTGACTCATGCCTGCGTGAAGAGACCAATGGGCTGCCGGAGCCACAGATATAAATAACGAATAAAAAAAAACATTCTTGAGGGAGAAAGGGTCACTTGCGAGCAACTGGATGGGATTGTATTAGTGCGCTCTGTTGGTATTCCGCCGTCGCCTCCACTGGACTGTGTCTCGTCGCGCCTTTGGGTGGCAATTGTTACATTTACTTGTAGTTTCTCTGGACTCGACAACCTGTGCGTCCGTGAGCCGGTAAGATTCATTCCCCGTTCATTCTAGCTGCGCCCTTGGTTCGTACCGATGGGCTTTATGTCTTTAACAAGTAGACAGGTGCCGCTAAACGCTTGTCTTCGTCATTTTCGGCTGTTTAAGGAAGAATGTTTCAAGTCACAACAGGCGAAAAAGGACCTATCTGTTGTTTGGAGGATTTTGGATTTAATAAGTGAATTATTGATATTAAAAACGAATGACATGAGCTTGTTCTAAGCGCAACTTAACTGAAACGTCAATGACTGAGTCAATAAACGATTGACGTCTCTTATTTATGTGGACATAAAGTGCGCAGCTTGAAACTACTTGTGAATGCAATTCGTCTTTATTCGTTCATTCTAACTATGTGTTACATTATTGTTTGATTTCCTTTCATTTTTATTCACTAAAATGCAATCTTTAGCAGGTATTTTCGATGTTTTAACAACATGCTGTTGAGCTCCTGAAAAAGGAAACCTATATGAAAAACAAACATTGTTTTGTTTTGATATATTGAAATTCTTTGAAAAATAAATGCTACACTTTATAAGGACCGTTTCCAGAACACAACCAAATATGAATACATTATCCGGTATAAATAGTATTTATATGCATTATTCATACAAAACATTGAGGAGTATAAGTAAAATGAATAAGACAAATCAATTCGCGTCACGGTATTTCCAAAGTAGGTGTTCTAATGTGCGTCGACCTTGTGCGCCATTGGCTCCATATTGCGCGGCTTGATTCGTCGCCTTTTGGGAAGTCATCGCTCCAGGCGGCTCACAGCGGAAACCATCATTTTCTTATCAAATCCTGGCAGTGCCGCCTCAACTCAACTGCTGTTATTCCGAATTTATGTGTTCTCTCATAATGCTTGGTCGTTTTGTTTGCAGCTAAATTATTTCCCAACTGGAGATCAGATAACGCAGGACTGATGGCCACGTCTGAACCGAGTGTCACCGGGGGGGACCAGGACCCCAACTCGGCTAATTTAAGACCTCCGTCCGGAAGTAGGTCCCTCACACTTCTGTCCGTGTTAATAGCAGCAGTGATCCCGTATTGATCCCTCAGGGTGAATTCTCGTTAAGGCTGTCCCTCCCTGTTGCGCTCAGACTGTGCTCACACGGTGCCTTGCTCAGAGACACTTCTGCACTGAGATATATTGCCAGCACAGTGGAATAGACACCCCCCCCCCCCCCTCCACACACACACACACACACACACACACACACACACACACACACACACACACACACACACACACACACACACACACACACACCTCTGTCTGCCTCACCCCTCCACCCCCAAACCCTCTCTCTCTCTCCCATCCTTCCCAGCCTGATAAAAGCGCGTCTCGCTCGGGCCATTTGCTGTGTGAGCTCCATCGTTAATCATTCCGGTTAAAAACAGAGCCATCACAGCTGCCTGTCGCTGTCTGGCCGATCAGCAGTGCGAGCCGAGCAGTGGACCCGACAGAAATAATGCGCCATTAAAGCTCTGCTATTTTTAATGATCCAAGAGCATTTCTTTGAATATTCCAATCGAAAATATATTCCTTACAAGTCTAACAATTTTTACAAGGAGCCTTACCCATGTTAATGACTGGCTTGTCTTTCTGATGATACATCGAACGGTATTTTTTGAATAACGTTTTGCTTGTTCTTGGAAATCAGTTTTTCCATTAAAAAAGCCCAAACCTGTGCATTAACCTAAGGGTTAATTAATCATTTTAAGCCTTTGTCGCATACAAAAAAATCGACCGGAGCGCATTTGAGCAGCCATTTGCACTGCAAAGCGGGGACATAATTACAGGTTTCAGATACAGTCAAACATTGAACAGTATGATCCTTAAGGCCAGTGTGTATTCTTTTTTCATTTTTTTCGTTTTCTATGTAATAATATATTTCTGAATATTTAATGTGTGACCCTTGGGGGGGAGGGGGGGGGATTTTTCTTTTCTTGAAATGTAAATTATTTCAATGTGAACTACCCTCCCTAAAAAATTCTATTAAAACAATATTTGTTTTGTTGGACTTGTTCGTACACTGCTGCTACTGGATGTTGCCATTATCTCTCCGCCACGCTCCATCTCACGCTTGGTGGCTTGTGGTGTCTGCGCCTGCGTGCGTGCGTTACGTGGGTGTCTGTGTATACGCGCGCGTGCTTGGCTTTGGCCTCGTCGCCTCGAGCTGTTCCTCCGAATGAGATTGCATCTGTAAATTTAAATACATGTTTTTGTTTGTGAAAGTTTTCCATCAGGTGCACTGGCTTCTCACTCCGCAGCCGCGCGCTCTGCGTTTTGTCCCCTCTGGCGTGTGTGTGTGTGTGTGTGTGTGTGTGTGTGTGTGTGTGTGTGTGTGTGTGTGTGTGTGTGTGTGTGTGTGTGTGTGTGTGTGTGTGTGTGTGTGTGTGTGTGTGTGTGTGTGTGTGTGTGTATCCACTATAGTTATAAGTTTCTGACTAGATAGACCAGGCCACAGACATTACCAGCTCGCTCCAGTCACATACTGTGTTTCACTCAATTAATTTCTGCCCTCCTCCGTGAGCTCATTTCACGGGTGTTAATTCCAGTCCGCCCCTTGGCTCGGTGTGTGTGCGCCGGCGTGGATTTGGTGCGCGGGCCACTGTCTGTCCCTATTGATTTAACTCAAATCGGAAGTGTTATAAGGATCATCCCTTTGTGATCAGAGAGCTGAGTAAATCCGTTGCCAACAAAAGCAAACAAGGACACTGACAGGTTTGAAAAAAAAAATAAAAAACACACCAAAAAAAAAAATACAAATAATAACCAGAGTTTTCCAAATCGCACACCTGGCCAAGAGCCGTCCGCACCACGCTTCCACTGTGCTCACTGTGCTCCATCATCCGCCTCCGTACATTTTCCGCGGCCTGCAGCTCAGAAACTCAAACGTTCATTCTGTTTTAGCCTACGAATACGCGTGGATGCACGGATGCACACGGAAACTGGGGATGAAGATTTGTGGTAAGTTTTTTGCTCGGGCTCACTCCAGTGTGGGGAATTCCATCATACATTCGTCAACTTTGAAAGGCTATTTTGGAATAATCAGATATTTATGATATTTCTGGAGCAGTATTGGCAATAATCTTAATAGTAATGGTTTGGATTATTTATCAGCTATGAGGTTCATTCTTCCTACATTTCCTTTATTTTTGTTATTGGCGCAGCATTCATTTTATTACAGCCGTTTTGGTTATGTTTCCATTTCAAGGCCTGCTGAATCAGGCCATAATATAGGCTTTTACAGCAGAGCCATCCTCGACTGTCACTGTGCGTTTTCATCTTCCAAAGGTCAGTGGACATTAGCCTGTAGGTCTGGTGATGAGAGCCTCCCCGACCACCCCTGAACCCCCCGCGTCTTTTCCTATTTCACCACCATGACAAAAATCCTCAGGACAAGCCTGGAAAAATGTGCCAGACTGCGGGTTGGAATAACTTGTAAACAAATCCAATTCTAGCATTTCTTGAGTCGAACAACCAACGACGTGATGGCGCGGTTACAGTGAATGTGTTTATTTCATAATTTGAAAAAAAAAAAAATTTCAGGAAGCAAAAAAAAAAATCAATAGATTACATGTTTTTTTGTTCTCCCTTTGAGCTGTGCAAGACGAATGTCATGCAGATACCGTCACCAATCAAAGTGTATACCATCGACCCGTTTGTTGCAGCTCCAATCGAAGGACTGAGAAAGTCTGATGCCATTTTTTAAAATTGACCATAAGACTTTGATTGGTTATATGGCGTTTTAATGGACATGGATGGAAATGGAGTGGAAATATTTCAAAAGCCACCCAGCCCCAGATATTGATTAATGCTATGCCAATTAGAGATCGACTGCGCAATATGTGACATGTTTCCACTGCAAGACATTTGAGACATAATATTTTATATGTGACTTCCACGGGTTTTATGCACAATTAGATCTACATGTTATTCTGGTGATACAAAGGGCCTTCGCAAGACAAACGGATAAATCACAGAGTGTAAAACATACAGCCAGGCAAACTGCCTCGGGGCTCTGAGCATCCCTCATTAACCCCTCTTTATAGGGTGTGTATTTACTGGCTGTGTGGGTTAGGACTGTCCTGCTCGCTCAGGCGCTCGGTGCGTGTGGACACGAGGGACCGGGAGCTTCCTGTCTGGGTGTGGTTGTGATGTCACAGGGTGAGAATGCCTGTATAAGTTTGGCTTCCGCCAAGAGAGCACTTCAGATTCAATTGCGAGCTGATGAATACACATACAACATAATTTACTTCGAAGTTCCTGCAACCTTTGGACATCACTTCTTTCTCTTTCTCGCATCTCTCGTTTTGTTTTGTTAATAAATTGCGCCGTCTCCCGTTTTTGTGAGTGGAATGGAGGTGTTTGGTGATAACGCCCTCTCCTCGCCGTGTAACACCTTAGGGTTCCTGCAGAAGAACAACAGCCTGGAGGAGAAAGGGAGGCTGGCGGGTCAGAAGAACCTGCTCTCCTGCGACAACAGTGACCGGGACGCGCGCTTCCGACGCACCGAGAGCGACTTCTCCAACCTGTTCGCCAGAGGTGAGAGCTCTCACCTGCATCCAGTACACAGTCTCCACAATAAATAACATGTTTTTCGTTACAGAAAATGTATAAAGGGGTGCACTATCCTGACTCACTAATCACATTGCCCTGACATCAGATGAGAAGGCCTCAGCCAGAAACGCAAAAGCTAAATTCACACTTTTCACCTCTCTGTGGTTAGATTTGATATTGTGTCATCAGATTATTGACCCTCAATTATAATTTGACATTGACCAAAATTGCAGGCATTGTCATACTGATCATTACACTGATATTAGGATAAAAACAGACTGTGGATGGACTGTTGTATTTTTTTTTTTTAACATCTCATTTTTATTTCTGGATAAGGTTGATTTAACAATTTACCTTCTAAAAACATGTTGAATTTACTCTGAATAAAGATATGACTGTATATGTTGTAAGGCCAATGTGTTTTCGCTTTGGATATGCTATAACCTAAACAAGGCCTAATGGAAATTAAACCAAACACGGGCTCGATATATAATATTGATTCAAAATCTCAGAAATACTGTATAGGTTTGTAATCTTAACAAAAGGTGCCCATTTGGACTTCACCACCGACATATATTGTCTTATTTCCCCAGACTTACTTCCAGCTAAAAATGGAGAAGAGCCTACCATACAATTTTTGTTGGAAGTGGTTGAAATCCTCACGAACTACGTCAAGAAGACTTTCGAGCGCTCCACCAAGGTGCTGGACTTCCACCACCCCCACCAGCTGCTGGAGGGCATGGAGGGCTTCAATCTGGAGCTATCTGACCAGCCAGAGTCCCTGGAGCAGATCCTGGTGGACTGCAGGGACACGCTCAAATATGGAGTCCGAACAGGTAGGCCTGGGCAGAGAGGAGAAAAAAACACCGACATGGGACTATTGAATAATTCATATACGGGGAGTGTGTTATTTTAATGCTGTTTGGGTGGCACACATGACGCTCATAGATATCGCCCAGTACGATACTATAATTTACTAGCTCATATATGGCATGATAAGGATTTTCTGTGTTTCACTTCACCATTCATAAATTAACCAGTCCGACCTCCTCCAAATTAAAAAAAAAAAAAGGACATCATGTTCAGTGTACGTGAATTCATCTCAAATTATTAGAGAGTAAGGTGTTTGGCAGATAGTGTACAGCCTATTAGGATGACTGCCTAATTTATTGTCCTCCTGGTAATTCAGTTGACATCCTCCTTTTCTTCCCTCCCCGACGTATTAAAGCGAGTGTCGCCTGAGGGGATCCTAACACGGGCTGTTTCAAGCTGTTAAAAACGACAACGCTCAAACAGTCCCTCGGGTTTAATACATCACACAGTTGTCCACCGTGTATAAAACTCAGCCCTCAGTTTTCTTTTCCTTTTGGAACATTGTGGTGGTTGGGTTTTATGACTTTTCTCTTGTAAGGTACGGCGGAAGGAACTGTCCGTGGTGCTGAAATACATATATGCATTTCTATTCTCTTCCCTGTTTGCTTTTACTTTAAAATTCCTCCTATGGCTCAGCTTATTATGTGAGCTTTGTAACCAAATATCGAGATAATCTTTGCATACCACACTGCCTGGCTCCAGGCCTATTTGGGCTGAATGTGCGTGCAAGCACCTTGTAGTCTAAATGGCTGTCAAAGAGCTGTTCTGCCACACTGATCACAGCCATGTCAGATCCCCCAGATAATAAGGCTGACCGAAGAAAAACACAATGAAGTCTCTGAATACTGAATGTAAGAAATCTTTTTTTCAGGATTAGGCTTTTTGTATTTTTTTTTCAATAAAGTCATTACCACCAACTGCATGTTTAAATGTATCACTGTAGTTAAATAGTTCAATGCAGTTTATGGACTTGAGGTAATGTATGGCATGTATGTGCTTTTTATTGTTTAGGTCATCCACGCTTCTTCAACCAGTTATCTTCTGGCCTGGATATCATCGGTCTGGCTGGAGAATGGCTCACCTCCACTGCCAACACCAACATGTAAGTTATACAATAATGCTACAGTCACTTTCTTTGCTTTATGTGCTCATTCATGACACAGTTATCTATGCAGGGAAACACCCTAATTTATTATGACAGCACAACCAAGACTTCCTGTTTGTAGGCCAATGGAAACCACCTCCAGGCATCATCACATCCTGGCATGGCAGCGGTGCTCATCGAGTTCCCTTGAGCTCAATCCACCGCTCCTTTCAACAGCGAGCCTCTGAGGCCAGTTATAAAAAGTGTTTTGTCCTGTTGAGACTGTGTATTGACAGATTGTCGGCTGCCACTGTGCTGTACTGTATATCGGAGGCAGTCAAGCCCCAGGCATGGTTAGATTGCATATTGATCTCGGGTCACAGTTACATGGTGGCCCAGTCTGATAAAGGCCATGAACCGCATCAACTTCACACACTTTCAGCACATGTACATGCACACACAACCCCGGACGCATGCAGTAAATGTGATAACATCATAACAATGAGGGACATGATTGCAATAGTTATTTGGAGTGAGAGAATAGAAGCAGTGCACACACATCTACTCAATAAACCACAGACACGTTTCTAATGGGAGTAAATCAGCAAAATATTTACAACCCTGTCAATTCATGTTCTGTTAATGCATGAGGATACTTGATGTGCTATGTTTATTTTGATGACAGATTGCAAATTCTCAAACTGAAGGAAATATTTGTGTATTCATTGGAACAATCGCAGCCATATCTGACAATAAATGGATTAAATTATATTATGAATAGAAGAAAAAGCCTAAAGTGAGCGACTCCTCTCACTTCCCAAAAGGCTTGATGCGACTTTAAAAGAGGACATTTGAGTAAAACTGTCTGCTCAAGATCAACAACTAATCAATGTGCTGCTACGTGACATGAAGGCAAGTAGAAAATGATCCCATATTGAAAATCAGAAATGATAAGAAATAACCCAAAAAAGAAAATCTATGATAAATTTACTGCTTCAATGCTTTTTTACCTTCACCATCTTTTTATGTTCAGATGGCTGAGCTCTGAATAGAATTCAATTCCAAAGCGAGAACACAGAATCGACCAATTGACTCCAGTGCAAACCCATCAACTCCATTGGAAAATATCAGGTCACTATTCAGAAATATGAGAGTTTAAGGCTGCACGCTGACATGTTGCACAAATGGCCACAGTTATTCACTACAGGCAGTATACTCGGCAGTTGTGTCTTTTTTCTTTTCTTCAGACTAGTTGCTTAATTGAAATGAAATATGATCGTCATAAACTGCAAGCTAAAAAAAAGGAAAAAAAAAAGACAGAAATACATAATCTATCTCAAAACAAGAAAAAAAAAAACCTCTCTTAGGAAACCACTCCTTAGAAAAACTTTCACCTCCTGGTTGGAAGAATGCCTCCTGAGACAGGGCCATTGACTTCCCACACTCGAACACACGCTTGCACACACTTTCTTAATGATACGCGCACACACCAGCTCTGGCTGTCCCAGATACGGCAGCGAGGGTTTCCAGTCCATTGACTGCAGGCTCATTGTGAGCTGGTCTTAGCAGATAGGCCAGCTGGGCCCCACACTGACACACAATGTCCTCCGGCTGCACAGAAAACCCTGTTACATTGTAGAAACTGGCTGCTGCAGTTCCCTGTGGAGTGCTCATTCCGTCTCTATTGTCCCTGTGGATACAGACTGACTCAGTGGTCCTTTGGGGGGGGGCGGGGGGGGGGGGGGGGGGCAGAGTGTGGTTGGGGGTCAGAGGGTTAGTCACATAGAGACGCACACACACACGTATTAAAAAAAAAAAAAGACCCACACACATTGAGTGCCCTTGATGATGATAATAAGGGCATTTAGAGGCCGTCCCTGGAGACAGGCAGGTGACTGAGGGGTAATTTTCACCCTGAAAAGACCAATGATTGGCTCTGATTGTGATAATGATCACCATTATTGTCATTATAGCATGAAATGACTCAGAGAGAAGCAGAATTTTAAAAAGGTGTGTGGTGTTGTTCGTGTTTTGTGCTTTGGGTTAGATCAGTTTTAAGAAAATAGAGAAAATGGAGACTTCCAAGATGATGGATATATGGACATGTATGGATCCCAATTTCAGTTTATCAAAGGACTATACATTTTCGATAATAGATACAGTGAAAGGCTAGAAGATGAGTCATTTTGTCATCTTGGTGATTTTGTCTTTTGTTGTTGCAGATCAAGTCCCAATTTGTTCTGCCATAATGACAAAGAAGATAATGTTCTTATCAAACCTCGCTCATTGCTGAGCCACCACAAGAAATAATTGGACATAAAAATGACATCTTCTTCTTATTTTTGCTCATCTTGTGAATTCAAACCTTCCCTTTGTTATCTGTGGTCCTCACTCTATTTTCTAGCTGCATCATTTTGCCTTGCTTTTACATGTTTAGTTTTTTTTTACAGCTTCCTCTGTTCACTCTGCATCCATATCATCCCCTCCTCTTCCTTTGTTATCCTCTGTCACAGTTCCCTTCAGTGCATTGTCTCCTCTACAACCCCCTCTTCTCACAGCCTTTACTTTCCCTCACGAGGCAAACTGCAAAAATGGTTCTGTCCTTGTTCCCATAGCCTTTGTGAGGAGAACAGGGAGGTGGAGTTGTTGTTGATGTATATGATGCTGGTGTGGCTGAAGAGATAGAGGAGTGTTGTATAACTGACCTTGTTAGCAGCAGAGTAAACAGGGATCAGTCCTGAGGATCTGTGTGGGAGGTGGTGAGAGGGCTTGTCAGTTTGCAAAGAGTGCACACGCTTGTGGCCCACTGGAAGAGCTGGCTTTCTGTGGCGTATTCAACCTACTTTTGCCTCTCCAGGAGTTTTATTTTATTTGTCGGCCAGTGAGTCACCAGTCTCTCTCTCTCTTTTTTTTTTTCTTTGATGGAGTTACAGTGAGGTCAGACACACATGATGCATTCAAAGCACAAGCCAATGATTCTTCTGTGTTTAAGATTATTTTCATATTTGTTTCTTGTCTCTTTTCATTAAATGAATATACAGGCACAAGCTTTTCTTCTTTTTCTGTGTTTTGTTGCTAAATGAGCCTGTTATCTCTATAAAACACACACACACACACACACACACACACACACACACACACACACACACACACACACACACACACACACACACACACACACACACACACACACACACACACACACACACACACATGCATAGATACTTGTACACGTCCCTCTCAGGCATCGAATCAGCTCCTCTCAGACTTGCTGCAGAGATTGGCAGGACTGACAGATAGCCATCAGAGCTTTGTGTGCTTTAATTAAACCACTGAGTGATTTTAAAGGAATTTGAATATGAATGTTTGCAGGACGACTCCTATCAGACACTTTTTAATTAGCCCAGTCAGCACAAGCGCCACTGTGTGCTCAGTGGACGGAATTATAGTAAGGCTAATGAAAAATCCTTGTGTTGCATGTGCCCTTTGTTTAGACTCTCTAATCTGCATAAGTGCATTTCTGCATAAGAATCTCTGTCTCTATGCTTCAAATGTTGCCGCGATGGTGAACGATACACTTCTTCAGAGTTAAAATTGAAGATGTGATTGGCAGGTTCACGTATGAGATCGCTCCCGTGTTTGTCTTGATGGAGCAGCTGACGCTGAAGAAGATGAGAGAGATGATTGGCTGGCCCGACGGGGAGGGAGACGGCCTCTTTTCACCAGGTGAGTGTATAGGAGTGTGCGTTCACAATCAAAACAAAACATGTGAACCCCTTTACAAAGAGAAATAAATAACTTTGCTTAATACATTTAATGTTTGTTTCACTACAATAGTGTAGATTGCAGGGGCAGCCTTCACTCTTGTCTCTGTTGGTTGTCTGCCAAGTTTAAGTCTTGACGCTTCCTGTTACTCCTTAAATATGATCTGGATCATTTATATCATTGTTTGGCCTCACATACCACAATAATCCCAACATTACTTACATCCCAGTAGATAACATTGTTGTGCAAGTTACTGACATTCTGTTGGAGAAAATACATCATGACCGCTATACCAAAAGATTTTTGCTTGCATATTTAGCACTCATGTTCAGATTCCAGCGTGAGGAAAAAGCAGTCAAGGCTACGATCCAGTTTTTAACTAGTTTCTGCTTTAACACTAGTGTGAATACAAACGAATGCACTGCATCCATCTAAAAACTCAAGCTATCATCAGATTGTGAATGTTTACCTCCATAAATATTAGCACTAAGGTGTTATTGAGATTTTGTGTGGTGTTCACGGTGCTGATGTGACTGTGTCGTTTGACAGGCGGCGCCATCTCCAACATGTACAGTGTGATGATTGCACGTTACAAGTATTTCCCTGAAGTCAAGACCAAAGGCATGTCCGCTGCCCCACGGCTCGTCCTTTTCACGTCGGAGCATGTATGTGATCACAAACGCATCTCACATGCTTTTATGCAGCTCGTAAAACAATTGAATTAAGGAAAACATTCTGTCGGTCTTTCTTTTACATCAGAACAACGGCGATAGTTTTTGTTTTTTTTCTCCCTGCCTTTTGTCACATTTACTCTCGTCTTCAAACAATTACACAGTTGACAGTTTGACGCCAAACAAGACGAAGCTTAAGAAGTATTTAGCTTGAGAAATAATTGTTTTATCCTCCTTGAAAGTAGGTGTCATTTCACTGACTCATCAAATATCTGCCTTGTGTCTGCACAGAGCCACTACTCCATAAAGAAGGCTGGAGCTGCTCTGGGCTTCGGATCTGAGAACGTGATCCTGCTGAGCACAGACGAGAGGTGTGTGGAGGATTTTTCTGTTGGAGGATTGCTTGATTGATATTGTAAATGTAAAACACAAAGTTGCAATAATTTCATGCTGATGAGAATTTTGTTCACTTTCTTAGAGGACGAGTGATTCCAGCAGATCTCGAGGCCAAGATTATTGATGCCAAGCAAAAGGTGGGGATCGTGTCTGCGTGTGAGTTTTTCTTGTGTGTGCTGTTTTTTTTCGTGGTTCGTGTCTCTGAAGGTTTTGTCTTCCTCTCCTGTGGGCTGATTCTGCAGGGTTATGTGCCGCTGTTTGTGAATGCCACCGGGGGTTCAACTGTGTACGGTGCATTTGACCCGATCAATGAGATCGCTGACATATGCGAGAAGTACAACCTGTGGCTTCATGTTGACGTGAGTAGTGGACACTGGATCGGTTACCGGACTGTGTTTTTGCCTGCGTATCTGTGTGCAGCCATTCTGTTCTGGTTTCTCAGGGTGCATGGGGCGGTGGACTGCTGATGTCAAGGAAGCATCGCCACAAGCTTAATGGGATTGAGAGGTAAGGAATGCATTTACATTTATTGTCTTTTTTTTTTTTTAAAGGTTAAATAACAGTAACACATTGTCATGCATATTGAAACTTCACAGGGCCAACTCTGTCACGTGGAACCCTCATAAGATGATGGGCGTCCCTCTGCAGTGTTCAGCTATTCTGGTCAGAGAGAAGGTACTGAAACACAAACAGTTTCCATGACAACGTTGCACTGACTTACATTAATTTCATGTTACGGCATTCAGCAAAGAATTCACTTGAAGATTTCTAGGTTGAAAATACAAGGTTGCTTTTAACTGTGTTCCTGTGATGTGATAATGAAGCCACTGTCAGAACCATTACGTCAGATCTAAACCCCTTTACACAACCATATTTATAGGCTTTTTGGTAGATCTCCTGCTATGCGTGGCAGAATCTCAGGTTATTATATACCACAAAATCTGTTTACCATGTTAATACTAAAAGCAATTTTGTACGCAACACTGGCTTTAAAGCTACATATGTGCATTTATATGATTACATCGTATTTAGTACCGTCAAATGATAAAACGCATTATTGTTTACCGGAGGGAACGTACACAAATGTAAAATTAAGTTGCGTCCAGCTCTGTAAGAAATAACAAAAAAACAATCAAACCAGCTGTAAGAGGAGAGATGCAAAGCCTTTGGTCATATTGGGTTTGTACGATGTACGACGGGTTCATTTTTCGTTGTTTTTTTTTATTGAGTTGGGTGTTCTCTGTAAAAGTGCCCTGAAATGGCTTTGTTGTATTTGGCGCTGTATAAGTAAAATTGAATTGAGGTGAATAGTCGGCCTTGATTGTGTAGATGAGCTGTGGCTGACATACAGTATTGACAGAGCATGTTTCTCTTGCTTGTAGGGAATCCTAGCCGGCTGTAATTCCATGTGCGCTGGGTACCTGTTCCAACCAGACAAGCAGTACGATGTTACCTATGACACTGGGGACAAGGCAATCCAGTGTGGACGACACGTGGACATCTTTAAGTTTTGGCTCATGTGGAAAGCCAAGGTGAGACACAACGACACTGTACTCAAACATCCAATCATTTCTTCCATCCTAATTATTGCTTGACTGACTCTGTCATCCTGCAGGGCACCATTGGCTTTGAGCAGCACATCGACAAGTGCTTGGAACTGTCTCAGTATCTGTACAACAAGATCAAAAACAGGGAGGGATATCAGATGGTGTTTGATGGAGAGGTAAGCATCCCCCAAACCTTCTTTTCCATCTTATTTTGATAAACAAAATAAAATCTGGGATTTCGTTGAAAAAAAAAAAAAAGAAGAAAAGAAAAGAAAAAAAAAGTCCACTATATTTAATGTTAAGTAACTATATTTTTTTCTGCAGCCCCAACACACCAATGTTTGCTTCTGGTACATTCCACCAAGCTTGAGAGGAATGCCTGATGGTGACGAGAGGCGAGAAAAACTTCACAGGGTAAAACTGATGCTTCCTTATCAATTTCAGATTTGTATTCACACAACCAATAAGTAACTTTTTCACTGTTTATGACTGATTTCTTTATTTCTTAATTTATTTTTTTCACTCCATCAGGTGGCACCAAAGATCAAGGCTATGATGATGGAGTCAGGCACCACCATGGTGGGCTACCAGCCTCAAGGTAATAACGTCAACTTCTTCCGGATGGTCGTCTCCAATCCCGCGGCCACACAGTCTGACATCGACTTCCTCATCGATGAGATCGAGAGGCTGGGCCACGACCTGTAGACCTCTCAGTCGGTTTCCCACCAGAGGGTGAAGCCCCGGTCATTTATCTGTTGGCTTTCACTGGCAAACACAGCTGAGGTGAAACATTCACAGTGCCGCAGACAGAAAAACTAATTCTGATGTTTTAGGTTCTTTCTATCTGAAGCACTCTAAATCTTTCCACGGCTGGGGAGAACGATGGAAGAGACCGAGTTTCTCACTCGCTCTGACCCGCGTTGTTCCTTCAGTAGACGAAATATAGACACAGTATCTGAAGGTTCCAGGTACAACTAACAATATGTGCTGTTCAATCCTGTAATGTGTGTGTGTGTGCGTGTGAGTGTGTGTAACTAGTTTCTAGTCCAATGTTGTCTTTTAATGTGTGTGAGCACCAGATTGTGTGAAATGCAGTAAAATACTGAAGGGGGGGGAGGAGGGGGCAGATGAAGATATTAAGAGTATCATTCTGCTCTATCACACATGAACAGTTGAGTCACTGGTGCTTTCAGCTGTACATATATTTAATCGCAGTGCACCAACCTATTTGTCCTGAACCAGTGTCCGAGCCCCAAAGCGTGTGTGTGTGTGTGTGTGTGTGTGTGTGTGTGTGTGTGTGTGTGTGTGTGTGTGTGTGTGTGCAGGTGTGCAGGTGTGCAGGTGTGCATGTAGCACACTGAGTGTATCCTGTCATGTATTTTAGGCTAGCACAGTGTTATAAATAAGCTAACGTGTACAGCATAGGTGCAAAGTGTGTTAAACTGAGAGGATTTAGAGTCCTCCAGAGCTACAGTCTGCAATATTTTCCCTTATAGAAGATTAAGATTTCAAAGTGTCCTCAAATATTCCAAGTATGTAACAACCTTTACCTTGTAAAACGCTGGCTCGTTGTCTGTTCCATGCAATCATGTGATATCCATGTGCGTATATGACATTGTGAAATGACTAATGTCATTATATATAAAAACAAATATTTATTGCATTTCCACTGTTTGAAGATTCAGGTATTTTATTGTACACGTATGTATTTTATGTGTATTACTTGGTAATACATTTGTAAATGTAATCACGGAAGTTGAGTAAATTTTATTTATAGTGATTTTGTCAGCCAAAGAAAGATAATCTAGAACAGAACAATCCATAGTCATTCGTGTATAACTTCTTAAAGAGTATAGATGTTTGTATAATGTTACCTATTGACCTTTGACGGCGATGCAATTTCTATATTGTGTTTCTTTCTGTGATTGTGAGTCTTTTTGACTGAATGTTTCAAGATGACTGGTTGGCCTTCTGATGAGATGAAGAATGAAGTCTATATAATCCAATAACCACTATGCCGGGTTTTTATTTTAGTAAGAAGCACAAGGATGTGAGAATGTACTCTCTTCTTGAGACTGGAAAGAAAATATTGCAGTGTTTGTCCAAATTCTAATGCATTTACTGTAATATAGTATATTCATTGTAATACATATTACTGTATTCTCAGTGTTATGGGAGCTTAATCGAATATCTTGTACAAAGGTTCCTGTTCGTGTCTTTGCACAATGTTCACCTTTTTTCTTCCATTGTAAATGGATGTGTATTATATATATAAAGAGTTACATTGACAAAGTATTTATGGTAATTAGGGACCATATGTGAATGGCACAATTGCATAAATCATATTTAAGGTAATCTGTGTACTGTGTGTGGCCAGCTCTTGTACATGATCAGTGCGGTTTCTGAGGAAGACAACTGCAAGGGAACGTTCATCCGCGAGATTTTCAGCAGGCACTTTAACTGAATTTTACCATCTTAACAAAAGATATTTAATAAAGTCTATCGAATGGAAATCTATGTCTGGTTTATTGAAACACTGAAACACAGGAATAGATACCTTGGCATATTGATGGTGGTACACTAGTAAATCCATAGAAAATTGACATTTCCTCATCTCATGTCTATAATGTCCCATAGTAGACCCGAGCAGCAACACACACACACACAAACAACACACAAACAACACACACACACACACACACACACACACGTCAGATTGACTGTTCTCCGGCCTCCGTCTCCTTCCTGCCTTTATTTCTTCCCATATCTGATCACCTCATCAAATGCTTTCTTTTTCTTTCATTCTTCATAATTTCTTTCACATTTCTGACCACTTAACCCTCAGAGTAATGTGGGGTATGTTTGATTAAAACATGATTTTAATGGGGGAAACGGGATGGTGACATGTTTCATAACGTTTGAATGAAGAGCATGTAAATGTCAGAGGAGAGCTAAGGAGTCGTATTGTCTGTCCGTTGGTACACCACTGCCATCTGCTGGTGATTCTTAGTCAGCACACCCATCCCAGGACGATCCAGCCATCTTTCTTTCTTTCTTTCTTTTTTTTATCCCCAACACCCTGGACTGAAGGGATCTGTAGTTTGAATCTCTGGACTGCAAGGCATAAGGCTAGAGTTAGATTCACCACTTCTCCACTGTAGGCTCCTGAGCCAGGCCCTTAAACCTTTCAGTGCTGCCAGCTCACTCCTGTAGCTACCCTTAACTATGAATTGGTGGAGTCAAAGAAGCAGAGAGAATTAGCCTCCCAAAGGTGATCGTAAAGGTGATTTACTCAGGAGATCTGAAATGTAATGACCTCTCACTTGTCTATTGTTGGTTTGCACTGTTGGTTTACTCCTGTTATTTTTCATTCTGTGTTCATTATTTTTGCATTGACAGCTGTAGATTGCCAAACTTTATCTTGATGTTTTTCGGGGAAAAAAAAAATTAGGAAAATAGGTACTATTTGGAGGTTAGAAGGTATCAGAGAACAGATTGAAAAGGGCATCAGTTAAGTTCTGTTGGGCACCAGAGTAATTAAAAACATCATCTTAGCATATATTTTTCCGAAATTTTCAATGCACCCCGGAAATATTCAGTTTGATTTAAATTTTGAGTAAAGCTGAACTAAGTAGGATCAGTATATAGATTTCATTTATTTAACAAAGAAAATATGATAGCGTGTAAATATTAAACTACTTGTAAGAAACCAAACGTTATTTACTGGCTAATCTGGTCACTAAGGCACAATTTCAGGACTTACAGTTCCAATGAGGGGGTTTTAGACTGCATACAAACTTGTCTGACAACATCACACAGACCTTATCTCCACTGCAGTTTCAGGCATTTCTGGTTGTAAAACGAATGTCACATATGCGACTTTTAAGTATGTGACTGGGGTAACAGTGTACAGAGAACCATACTATCTGTTGAAATTGTAAAGCACTCTCTCCTAATGCTTTTAAAAGCTTTACCCTCTGGCTCCCATGGGTCCTGAGTGAAAAGAAAAGCGACATTACATACACCCCACACTTCAGTACCACAAGACTTAAATAGCTTTGAGTGTAAAAGATGCCTGTTTACAGCCCACACTAGATTGCATACAAGTAGAGCCACTAGTTATTACGTTGGAAAAAGCCCAGTGGAATATGTACAATAAACATTAACCTGGTGTTATTTTGTGTCCGATTATTTAATAACAAATTTTTGCTTAGATTTTGGTATAGATTTACTTTGCATATATGCCGTGTGTTTGGCCTGAGTCAGCGAGGCTGTTGTTATTCATTGAAATGAATAATTTGTGAATAAATCTAAATAGTTACATTATGTGTGAGTTTATAAATTTGAAGATTCTACATTGAAGTGAACAATGTGAAGCTTATGAAAAAGGTTTGATTGCATGTATACTTCATGCTTAATTGACAACCTCCAACATTTATTTTCAGGTTGTAACTTGACTACTAACTTACACAACTTATAATTAATGTAACTGAAATCAAAAGTTTCTAAAACAAAGCATAGTTGCACCTGACTCAGGTAGTTACTTCTTGAGGTTGTACTACTAGTATGAGTCAGTAAGACTGCATATTTTAACCACAGATAGTTTTTTTTTTAATTGATCCCAAATAATAATAATTAAAAAAAGAGTAGTAGCAGAAACAGTTGATTCAAGTTGTGCAAAGTTATTTCTGGTAGTGTCCTGACACATCTTCCCCCATCTTTTCTCATGTTTAATGTTACATTCTTGTGTTTTAACACAAACAGCTTCTCTCCTTTTTGATAATATACCAATGACTATATGTATTACCACTCCAGCAGTAAATCGTATTTTCTTCCTATGTTTTGGATATTGTTAATATTTTTTATGATAACGATATCAGGTGTATGAAAATGTTAACCCCCCTCGTTTGGTGTTGTCACTTCTGTTTTGACAATGTTAAGTATTTTCTGTTATTAATTCCATGTATTGGCTCCTTTTTGAGCTTTAAGGGCATTTTATTCTATCTTGTTTGTTTTAACCTCTGACCTCTACATGCATGTGTGTTAAAAGGTATGAAAACGAGTTTCACTTTTGTTTGCTGGGATTTTATTATTATTATTATTATTATTATTATTATTATTATTATTATTATTATTATTGTTGTTGTTGTTGTTGTTGTTGTTGACACCTTGAATTTCCCGTATGGAGGTAATAATATATACAGTTTTCTTTTCTTTTCTTTTCTTTTCTTTTCTTTTCTTTTCTTTTCTTTTCTATATATCTGACATTTCTCTCTATTCTGTTAATAATCATAATAAATCCATATGTATTGACACTGTTCTGTTGAATGGCATTTTCTATTTTGTGTATGTTGACGTGTCTGTACGGTTAAAAGTGCACAATCTGTGCCGGTTTTGGCCTTAATTCTGATAAAAGTGATCTTTTGGAGAAGCGTCAGGAATGTGAAGGTCTGGGAAAAGGCGTTATTTCCTGCCACGTAACGGCGCATGCGCACCGGCCTGCTCGTCATCTGGCGACGTGTACCCGGTGTGTTCAGGTAACTCTGCTCTCCGGAGGGACGACGCGCCGTTAAAACACCCAAAGGGCTGAAGAAGAGCGACACCATGGGTGGCTCGCAGAGTGTGGAGATACCGGGAGGAGGCTCCGAGGGCTACCACGTCCTCCGGGTAAGCGTTTAGCCCCGGCAGACTATTCGTTAGCGTTAGCATAGCTTCGCCGGGCTCTGTGGACTAGAGGCCGGGGATGCCCGCTCCTTGAGGCCGGGGATGCCCGCTGTGGCCTCCAGGAGAGCCTGCGATGAGCTGGCTGTTTCTGTCATAACTAATGTTTTACCTGCGTTTTTGACCAGCGGCGGGTTCTTCCTGTCTGCAGCCGTGCAGCCGTAGCTCTGGTGTTGCTTGCTGGAGCTACTTAAGTGAATGACAGCTGCTAAGCCTGTTCACTACCTCCATTACCAGTCTGTGATGGTGCGCCTCTTGGTCCTGTTTAATCACATTCATCCAGAAAACGGTCGATTACTGGTAACCACTGTGAATACGCCTCTTAGTATCTTTTTAAAGCTTGTAAATATTGATTTGCTGACTGACATTCATTGTTAGTACTGCAAATGTGTGCCACTGTTATATGAATTGTACTTGATCACAACCAGGTACTGTTTTTAAAAACACTCAAGCAAAACCATTAAAAACCACTGGCGCTTATTTAATTTATCGTTCTAACGTATCGAGCACTTTTCAGACCAACCGATATGTTCATATAGAAATGACATAGCAAACAGGTTTAGATATAAATGAGGTATTTTTCTTCTTAAGGTGATTAATAAGCAGGTGGTTTTGATATTAATTCAAACTGTAGTTGCACACAGTAAAAGAGAAGGATGAGTTGTGTAAAATAGCATACAGTGGAATAAAATACCCTAAAAATTAAGAACTTGCGTTACACTAATGTGTTTTGTAATTGTTACCGCCACCTCAGTTTTACTTGTGATTGCATACCTTTGCAACTCACACTCAAGGTCGAAGCTTACCCTGACACACCTGCTTTGGGAAAGCTTGCCGCCCCAAACGTAGTGCTGACATGCCATCAGTCCAGCATTCAATAGTGTCACTTACCAAGCGTCTCTCTTCATGCAGGTTCAGGAGAATTCACCTGGACACCGAGCCGGACTGGAGCCTTTTTTTGACTTCATCGTCTCCATCAACAACACCAGACTGGTGGGTTAAGTAGAAGTAAACATGGTGGCTGAATATATTACTTGCCAATGATATTGAGTATAGCGATCAGGATATGACTTAAAGACAAATTCAAGTATGTGATGATAAGGTTTTCTCCAGATAACAGTGCTTTTTCTCTTATTGGACCGAATTTCATCCAGACGTTTATTATGAATGTTGATATCATATGATGCAGCCTCACGGTGAAGGCAGCTTTTTTTCTTGATCTCATCCCCTGCTTTTCTCTCTTTCTCAGAATAAGGACAATGACACTTTGAAGGACTTGCTCAAGGCCAGCGTGGAGAAACCAGTCAAGATGCTGGTTTACTCCTCAAAGACCCTGGAGCTGCGGGAGTCCACGGTCACACCCAGTACCATGTGGGGGGGGCAGGGCCTGCTTGGCGTCTCGATTCGCTTCTGCAGTTTTGAGGGAGCCAATGAAAATGTTTGGCACGTACTGGTAGGTAGCCAAACCGGAGCATCAGCAGTATCTCGTCTTTATTCATGTGGTCCAGCAGTGGTTTGTTCACTCTGTGCAACAGGAGGTGGAGCCCAACTCTCCAGCAGCCCTCGCAGGCCTGCGGCCGCACACCGACTACATCATCGGAGCAGACACTGTGATGAATGAGGTGAGTTATCGGCTCTTCTGAATGCTGCTACTGTTTAGTTCACCTGATGGCCGTACGTCCCCTTCTTCATCATTCTGATCATCCCCAGTCCGAGGACCTGTTCTCTCTGATAGAGAGCCACGAGGGGAAGGGCCTGAAGCTCTACGTGTACAACACTGACACAGACAACTGCAGAGAAGTGGTCATTACACCCAACAGTGCCTGGGGAGGAGAGGGCAGGTAATTCACACTCTTTTTCTCCCCTCTGGACGAGACCTGCGGTGTTAAGCAGCTATTAAAGAAATTGTTTACATCTCATTATAGCATCATTTTCTGTGGCGCTTCGTGAAGAGGAATGTTTTTTTTTTTTTTGTCATTATGACTGGAGTTGCGTTTTGTTTATTTGGAATCAAACTACATCAGTGTCCATGTTTTTTATGATTTACGTAAAACCGTTTTCTTTTTTTTTTTCCTCCAAATCCTGGCAGATAAAGATCACATTGCCAGACTTGTGTGAAGAAGTTCATTCATTCTTTCTTTAAAAAAAAAAAAAAAATCTTTGAATTCATTTTTTCAGAAGTAAAATGTCAGTGGTCTAGAATCAGGAATAAATGGTCAGTTTGTAGTTTTTGTTTCGCTATTTGAAATTGTGTGTGTGTTTTTATTTATTTAAAAAAAATTTCTTCCAGTCTTGGGTGCGGGATTGGATACGGATACCTCCACAGGATTCCCACTCGGCCTTTTGAGGAAGGAAAGAAGATCGTCTTCCCTGGAAACTCTTGCGGTGAGCCCATCAGTCCGCTGAAGGACGGATTCACAGAGGTAAGGACAGACACACGCTCTGTATACTTATTAAATACCCTCCCTTCACATCACCGCTCAACTCGCAGTAAACTAATGATCACAAAAATAGTCCTTAAATGCTGCTTGAATGTGAATGTATTTCCTGAACATAATTAGTAGTCTCGCAGCCGTTTCTCACTCTGTGACCCTGAAAACTTGAGTCTTTTGTTCTTAACACACACTGCATCTGCCGAACTTTACCATCAGTATGCAAAGTGTGAGTTGACGCGGCATTGAAGAAAGTTTTAGTCTTGTCTTTTTTTTCCCAGAGCTGTTCAAATTCTTCATGAGAGCAAAGATCCTCACTATGTATGCAGCAAAGCATGCTGGGGAGACAATGTTTTTTTGTTGTTTTTTTTTTTTACCATGAGAGTTAATTGCACGTTCCGATGAATGTGACCTTGTCCATTTGATACCACCATCTTTTTTTTTTTTTCCTCCACCTCTCTCCCACTTGTTCAGGTGCAGCTTTCAGCAGTGACCCCACCCCCTTCCGCCCCCGCTGTCCCCTCTGGCCTTGAAGATACACTTGCTAACCTGTCAATCAGCTCTGCCGCGCCCACCATGCCCAGTGAACTGCAGACTGGTATGTGTCCTTAACATTCATCACAGTGTCTGTGTTTGGGAAGAGGATCGCCACTTGAACATGTGCAATGGTTTCCTCCCTCCTCTCCAGGGTTGCCCACAGTACCACTGCTCCCATCCTCCACCAGTCCTCTCACCCCCCTCACTCCACTGAATCCGGCCGCCGCCGGCTTCAACCCGGCCACTACGATACCAGGTGGGGGGGTTTTCCCATTGGTCCAGCAAATGCCATTGATTTGTTGACTGAGCCAATCAGCTTTAAGCAAAATACATGAGGAAACACCTCAGTAGTGACACAGCGAAGTCTCTACAGATTTCTGAGGCTTCATTCGTATTAATATTTAACAAAAGGCCAAACATGTCAGTAATGAGTATTTATGTACTGTACACTCTTTAACCTGTGTTACCATGTACTGCTGACAACCTTTGATCACTATTTAATGAATACATTCATACCTTCTTTTCAGAGCTGTGTAAACAGCACAAAAGTTGAAAACGTTCCAGTTTGATAAAAAAAAAAAAAAAAGACTGGCACGGACATTCAATTTTTTTGTGTTCTATGTGCTTTCAGGTCTGATGCCCCTCCCAGCGAGATTACCTCCACTCCCTAACCTCCCCAACCTTCCCAACCTGAACCTGAATCTGCCACTCCCAGACCTCAGTGCTGTGTCACTAGCAGGAACCAGCACTCTCCCACCAGCAGTAGGAACAGGTGAGCCACATCCCAGTACGGTGTATAACACATTACTCCATACTGAGGTTTAGGTTACATGTAGATCACACATGAGGAACCATCTATTGATGATACCCAGTAGTCTTCGTTTGGACCGACTCAAGAGAAACTTTAGCCTTCAAACTTTTGGCAAATGATCATGAATGAAAGGTCTGATACTATTTTCCTCTAATTTGTGCGCCTCTCTTCTCCAGTTCCTCCTCTGGCTTCACTCCCGCCTCTGAACCTGCCTGGTCTGGCCCCGTTGCCCCCCCTGCCCACCATGCTGCCTTTCCTCCCCCAGGTGGTGGATCCCCTCCTGCTCACCTCCACCGCTGCCCCTCAGGCATCGGTCACAGTCACGGCGGCGGCCGTTGCCGACACGGCAGCAGCCGATGACGCCACTGTAACCCCGACCGAAGCCGTCTCCACAAACGTCAGCGACTCGGCGGCCACGACGGGAACGTCACTAACGTCCTCCTAACGTGGGGAGAGAAGAGTCCTCTGGCCATTAAACTACAACAAACCTGGTTTCTCTCTTTCCTCCCCATCTGTCTTTCTTTGTGTTTTTCTATTTATTTGGCCAAGAGGGACACGCAGGCAGATGCATCAATCCAGAGGTGAGCATGCTCCAGATGATGCAGCGCGTGTGCAGCGATGAAGAATGGAGGACGGACGTGTCTGTGGTGTCAGATTGTCACACTGCAGAGGAACTGGCAGCACTGCAGCTTGCCCAAGCTACTGTATGAGGAAGACGAGGTCTACTCTTCCACCTGTAGTTTGCTTCACACTTCTGCAGAGACCTTTCTTAGGATATTCCCCTTTCTGATCTGGAAAATGTCTGTTTCAGTTTTTTTTTTTTTTACATGTATAAAGCCAGTGTATGTAAACCGATCTGGATGATAAAATTGATAGAATCCCCCGGTCAAACTGCCGATCAGTAATCCGGTGTAGAAGTCTTTTTGAGGTCATACTGGAAGACATTAGAGACCAGATGTCTTAACAGATGAAAAGAATAATGCACTTCTTCTGTATGAGTTAAAACATAAATCCATTCTGTTAAATGTTTTTCTTTTAAGCTTTGTCATGTAACTTTTTCATTATTAGTTAATAGGCTTGCCTTGACCAATAGATTGATTTACTTGTATAAATATCTGTTGAAGTTCCTGTATGAGCGTTTCCACCCAATGAACGATTTGACATTATTTTGCACCATCTTTTGTGTTTTGAGCGGATTAGTCCCTTCGTATATCTCCATGTGTATCCAGAACTCGTATCATAAACAGCAGCCAGAAGAAATCGAGGTTTACATGTTCACGAGCTACTGAGCAAGGTGCGCGCTTGCTGTCGTGGGAAGAAGAAGAAAAGGGTGCGAGGTTATGAAAGACGCGGCACATCTCCTGGCGGAGTCGAACTGAAAGCGTCTGAGCTGCAGTTCAGCCACAAGGTGTCAGAGTAACAGTATGCATAGAGAGCAATAAAGCCAAATTAATTTTACACGCTGTGTTTGTGTAGTCTGTTTTACAGTACATTTTAACTTTTTTTCTTTTAAATGACCATTTTAGCAAGGAGTCCTTTAGAAAATGAGCCAGGTAAACAAACACAACTGCAACATAGAATTTTCAGAGCTCCTGGTGTTTGCCAACTTCATAGGAAGCTGCCAAAACACTGGCAGAAGATGACATGCTGCACCTTCTAAAACATTTCAAACGGCTGCAATTTCAGTCAAATTCTGACTGCATCAAAGGACTGCTGCTATTGAAATTGTTTGGCTTTCATTCACATCACAGCCGACGGGGAAAGTGATCCTGTGCGGTTTAAACAAACTGGTAAAAAAAAAATATGACAAAGTGAGCTACAGTTGGAAAACCTAGTCACGACTGCAGCGTGTTGGAATCATTAAAGCATCCGGTGTGCCCGTCACCGCACTTGTCTGTTTCACACTCCTGAGAACGTTGCATAACCCTCAGTGGGACGTATGGGTCACACTGCACAAATTAATCCCTGTAAAGCAATCTTTACTGAGCTCTCGGCGCCCCTTGCCGACGCCTCCGCTTACTTCTGATACTATTTTCCTGCTTATTGTGATTCGCTCGAGCGGTAAGCGAAGACGCATCGAAATATACTTGTGATCGCAATTTCCTCCCTTCCTCGAGTTGCTGGAACTACGTCCTGGTTTAAAGCCTTTCGCCGTTGCGTCACGACAAAATCAAACGTGGCTTATGTTTTTAAGCAGCGGAGGTTGCGACGCCTTTCCTCGAGTTTCTGGTTTCTTGTGAAGGAATATTTACTTGTGGTCCTGTCCACAATCAAGCGTCTAAAGGGCTTAAAATGTCACAACAGCATACAGGTAAGTGGTTTATTTACAGGATGACAACATTAGGATTTAGCATTTGACTTCTAGGTGCAGTAAATCACGCTGCATAAACCCACTTCTACTGGCAGGGAGACCGATCCTCACTAAACAGCGCTGGGACTTTGCCCCGCATCATATTTGTTAGACTTTTCCCACAAACATAAACAAATAAAGCTTATTAAAAGAAAAAAAAAAAAAAAGAAACCAACACAGACAAAAGAAGGTGGTGAAAGAAGAATGTGTTGCATTGCCTCGAACGGCACAGCAGGTGTCGGTCCCCCACCTCCACCCCCCGGGAAAAAAAAAGAAAAAAAAGAAGATGCTCTGGGAGTTTAAGCACACACGCAGGCGAGGTGAGAATCATTCACAAACTAAAAGCAACATTTATAGCAGCAAACTGAGATCAGCTTTCAGGAGGAGACACAAATAAATGAATCAGAGACACAGACAAGCAAGGAAAAGCCTCGTCATTATATATTTGCTAATGTAATGTCTCCTGCACATAAGAATGTACAACGAATCCTGCAGCCCAAAGAAGGCGTATGCACTACAGTAACAGCTGATGGAGCTTCTAATAGTTAAAAGTCCTCTTCCCCTCCGGCGGGATAATGGAAACATCAACGGGCGCATGGCACTGCAACATCCTGAAACCTCACCAACGATGGATTAAGACAGACGGGCAGATCCACCTTCTGGAGACCTGAATTGCTTTGTAACCTAACAAAAAAAAAAAAAAGTGAGGAGAAGAAGGAGCCCACACTGGTACTTCATGCTAAACTCTGGGACCGTGTGGATGTGATCTGGATCAGAAGTGCAAATCAATCCCAGAAATTCTATCTGGTTTGTTTTTTTTCCTTTTTCAAACCAAGTCTATTCAAGGTCACCAGATCACTTTTAAAACGAGAGGCTACAACAATGAACTCAATGTGTTGTACCCATCACTTCCTGCCTTCTGACTTCAGGTAGTCACTATGTGACGTCTGGGCTCTGCGTCCCTCCCGCTCGCTGCCGGCTTCCCTCCGAAGGCTTTTTTGTTTAGACGATCCCCTCGTCGGCCCGGGAGGCGCCCGACGACGCGCACGTGTTCATGTGGATGTGGATGAGTGTGGAGCTACAAGGGGCGGGCTTGGACAAGAGCATCTAGGAGGTTCTATACTGCTGTAACGTCTCCTAAGAAGTTAATTCAGTCCAAAAAGCACATTCCAGAAACTTCCACCATCTTCTTTTCTCTGCACCCATTTCTCTTCAGGCTTCTCCTTCCACGTCATTTTGCCGTTTTCCTTCCTTTTCGTTTATTTTTTTATTTTCTTTAACTCTGTTCTGCTGCTCACTTATCCAACCATTTTGGGAGCAACTCAGGTCAAAGGAAGAAAAAGGGGGAAAAAAAAAAAAAGAAAAAAAAAATCCACATCTATATTCCTCTGATTTGGGTAATTCCTGCCACGGGGGTTGAGTCGGTCGCGTCAGTCAATAGGCGGGCAGGGACGAGGCGGAAGGCTGCAGGGAGCCGGCGGAGTTTGAACGTCTCATGTGAGGGAGGAGGTAGGTGTCCGAGCACAGCTGGTGAACGTCGAACCTGTCCTCCTTCCGGTAGGCCAGACAGCGCCGGATAAACGCCTGCAGAGCCGCGGAGAAAGACAGAATGAAGTAAATTAAGGGCACGGATTATGCTGCGTTTTAACCAGCTCAGCAGTCTCCGTGTCCTTTACATGACTCATCGCGGACCAGTGGCGTTCGAAGAGTGCACGGCCGCCACTGGGAGCAGCTCTTCGGCGTCTTTAACACTTTGATACGTGGACAGGGAGAGATTAACGTTTTCCTTACAGCACATTACGGCTGACATGGCTGGTTGAGCGTGTCGTGACATGTGACTGCAGTTCCAAACCGACGACTGCGGGGAAACATTAACACCCCGAGTAAAACTTTACTTTTCACTGGTGTCGTGAAAACTGCTGCCGCTTTAGTAGGAGCGGGTAAAACGATGTGTGGAGCGGAACCCAATGAAAGCAGTGCAATGTGTCAACCTCAAGACGTCAAAAAACAATGACTTATAAGCCACGTGCACAGTCTTTGCTCATTTAAGAGTGAACTGGAGGTCGTCAGCTCCAGATAACCAAAACTGGGATATTTTAGGTTTTCAAAATTCAATAAATGAGTGACCAAGACAATCATTTCACTCCTTTCATTGATAAACAGTTATTTCAGGGAAGATCATGTGTAAGAAAGGGACAGGATGGTATCTTTTCAGGTAATCACGCACTGTGAACACGGCTTGAGGTGAATATTTGTTGAATACCCTAAAATGATTATTGGCTGTATCAGGATGAGCTTAATGTGATTGTTTCCGTTCCGGGATGCAGCACGAGTGTTAAAAAGCCAAATGGATTCAGGTATCGAGTTACCTGTGCCCAAAACAGACTTGAGGAATCAATAAATATTGATGTTAAATTTAGAGAGCGTTTACTGCATGAGGATATTTATATAGAAGGTTAGATCCATTTTACCCAACCATCACTTTCTTGAATCACCTACTTCTGTGTGTGCAACTTACACATTGCAGTGTACATAAATCAATCAAACACACATCGGAAAGGCAGCACCTGCCAAAAGATTGCAGTTATTACTGCATCAATGGGCCGTGTGTTTCAATGCGTTTGATTTCCAGCAGCTGCAGCACAAATCGTTGGTACCACCCTCACTTTTAGATAGTGCGTTTTAAGTTCAGACTAGTGTCTTTGTGTAACGGACAACGGAGCATCAGTTTTACTGACAACATCCTACTTGACCAATTAGAGAAGTCCGGCGAAATTGGAAACGCATCCTGCATGAGAGAAAAGGGTTACCTTGGCCTCTGTGCTGGCCTGTGGCTTTGCTGGGAACTGGACCTCTGTGGCTTTGAGGATGGTGTTTTCCTGGAGGATGTCCTGCTGCGACTGATTGTGACCAAACGGCTGGAAAAAAAACCAAAACAAAACACAAAATCACTTTACGTCTGTTGTCTTAATTGCTGCAGTTAGAAATGAGAAGGAAAACATTTGTATCTGTCCCGTGTGTCTCCTTTGCATTTAACCCCACCCCCACCCCCCCCCCCGACCTAAACACGGTCACTGGGATCATTCATTATGCAACATGTGGCGTTGTCAGTGTTGTACCTTGCGTCCATAGAGGCACTGGAAAAAAATCACTCCCACAGACCAGACATCCACCTTGTTGGAGATCTTTGGTGGCTCCTTTCCCACCACAAAACACTCTGGAGGGAGATACCTGGACACACACACACACACACACAAACCTTTGTTTAACACGACTCACTGACTTTTCTGTGCTCGTTTCGCAGGGAAAGACGTTTGGATAATCTGTAAATCTCACCAGTAGGTGCCTGCTCCCTGTGACGTGAGGTCCATCCCGTCCACACCGTAGTTATCATCATCCATTATCTTGGATAGGCCAAAGTCTGTGATTTTGATTTCTCCACATGCAGTACCGTCCACCAATAAGATGTTACCTGTGGGAACCAGGGACACAAATGTTTAGATGTGTGACGAGGGTTTTAACTCTGGGGAGGACGAATCAGATTCCCACCCGTGACCCACCCGGTTTGAGGTCGTAATGAATGATGGGAGGTTTGATTTCGTTGAGGTAGCGCAAGGCGCTGACAATCTGCATGACAATAGAGCGGGCCTCTTTCTCCGACATCAACTTATTTTGCTTCAGGTAGAAGTCCAGATCATTTCCTTCACAAAACTCCAGCACTGTACAAAACCTGGCAAGAGAGACACACATACGGTTACATACAGCGAAGCCAATTCAGCAGATGGATTTAAACAGTATCTGCAACCTGCGCAACACAAGCTGAAACTGCTTTTGCTTCAATATAATGCAGTTTTCTTCGGAGCTGGAGAGACCAAAAGCCTAAGAAGAGACATGTTCTTGCCCCTCCCCCACATGGAAGTCAGGGTCAGGACCTTCTGCTACCGGGTGAACCTCACTGAAGCATCCAACTTAGGCAAAGCTTTGTTAATTAGTGTAAACCGAGGAGAGTCCAAGATGTTTACACTTCAAACAGCTAGATGTGTTTACTTGAACAAATACGCACTACCGTGCGACTGGGTGTGTCACAATCGCTGCCATTCCCTTGAACTCGCCGTCAGGTTGGAGCATCTGCATCTTATATGCAAACGGTTAAGACAAGTGGTGCAGTGAGAGAAACATAAAGCAGGATACGTGAACCCAGCAGGCCATCAGCTGGCAGAGGTCACTCACGTGTCAGTATCCAGAGAAAAATAGTCATACAGTTTGACTATTCTGGGATGGTCCAGCTGCTTGTGTATCCGGTACTCCCTGCACGCATGCCTGAAAGGGAAGAAGTGTCATGGCAGAGTGGAAGCCGGGAAAACGTTTTCTTTCCGCGTATCTACATTTTTACTTTTGAGCGCGTGTGTCTGTGAGAGGAGACCTACTTGTGGTAGTTCTCCTTTTTCTCCTCTCTCCAGTTCTTGTTGAGCTGGTGGATTTTAACAGCTGCGTAACGCTGCTCAAACAGGTCAAAAGCCTGCAGTTGAATAGAAAAGCACAGTTTGTTTCTTCTACACAAAGAACAAGGGACAGACAATAGAGGGAAGAAGCAGACATCCAGACGATACCTTGTAAACTTCACTGAAGCCGCCTCTGCCCAGCAGGTGCAGCAGGAGGTACCGCTCATTCAGAGTGGGATGGTCTTTAAATCTGTGTCAGGATCACACATCGAAAATCAGAAATGCTCAGACTTCAAATATGAACCAGTGTTTGGTTAATTTCTTAAAAAGGCCCTGAGATGGGCTCGCTGTCTCGTTTTATGAATCATGTTTATCTCGTGTCCACTTCGCTGCTATAACTGCTGTTCAATTATCTGCTTCCAGGGCGTGGTGCTCAGGAATTTCAAGTTGGCGTTTGAGTCATGCCAGCCTGTTTTACAACACAAATGACCGGATTCCTGAACGCCAAATCATGCCAAAGCTGCTAATCATGAAGACATGGACTCGAGTCCGGCCCACAAGGCCTCATTAGAGAAGAGGGTTGTCCTAGAGAAAACACCCATAAAGGTTTGACCTCAAATTTATGACGGTATAACTTATTTGCCTGAGAAGGTTCAGTGAAGTGCACTCACGCTGAGCTGTCCTCATTGTTTATCCTCTTCAGCTCTCTGATGTGAAGGTTCCTCACCCGCTCCAACCGCTCCAGCTCGGCTTGGATCTCAGCTTCCTCCTGGACACACACCACAACAAAGAGAGTCCATGATACCATTTTCACATAGACACCGACAGTTAGGCCGATATCTGAAGCAGCTCGGAGCTTCTGATGCACCGACCGTTTGACAAATTTCACATGAACAGAAATTACTGGGTTGCCCGGTTGGAGCGAAAACAACTTCACCTGTGAGCTCTGACATCCCACTGAACTAAAGCTTGTGATCTCACACCAGAGGTCCATGTTTTTTCCTCACTCACCTTTTTCAGGTGTCCGAGGCGAAGCTTGAAGATTTCCTCCTGCTCGTGATACTCAGCGAGGGTCAGCCTGGCAAAACACGGGCGAGTCAGCTCCCTCAAGCACATTCAAACGTTCTTTTCCCACTGACAACGTGTATTTCTGTCACTTCACTCACAGCTGGGGCAACGACGGCTTGAGGAAGGGGTCGGAGTCGTTTCCGTTGACCACCTTGGTTTTGCGCTGCTTGGGTTCGGATGTGGAGGCCACGGAGAGAGAGGGAGAGGCGGGATTCGGAGGCTTCCTCTTCGCCAGCAGCTTCCTCTGTCGCTCTATGTCCTCCCTCTGCTGGTTGATGCCTTCCTGCTGCCTGGAGAGCGCAAGGCACAAACAAGGAGATCGAATGGATGATATGGCAAATAATAGAGCAGACAATGAGCACCCTTCTCTCTCATTTTCCAGTGTCCAAAGATATTTTACTTAGTGTCACTGTATGTCTCACGCTTTAACACAATTCTACACAGTGTCGGCAGTCCACGACAAAGGACGGTTTTAGTTTAGTTTGATATATGAATGTGTTGACAATATCTCACTTGATCAGGTTTTGGAATGCGTATCCGTCAGTCCACTGCTCAGTGTATGAGGCTCCATGTCGGACGGTGGTGAAGTGACCGAGACGAAGGCGATCCTGCATGCTCTTTTCACGACAGGACTGCTTCTCCTGTGTGCTCTGTGGACACAAACGCATGAGTGTTGTTGAAATAAAAATCCACTAACAAGCCCAAATCTATGACATGATTGAGTGCAAAAAAAAAACCCCTGAAAAACATTGTCTGCTTTACATGCGTATAATTAAACAATAAGAAAGGTCCAATAGCTTTCACCATGAATACCGTGATGCAGTACGTAACCCATATCGGTGGAGACCAAAAGAAAACAGGCAGCTGGTGAATAGAGTCAAAATTATACCAACCAAATGTGAGTTTTTTTCTATTGGCAGCGGTGCATTAGAGCAAAGCTAAAACACGAGAAGATATTGGTCTTATTATTGCAAAGAAATGCCTGTTGAGTTTAACTCACACCAGATGTATGTTCTTGAAATCTTCATGAACTGCTCTGTCCCTTCTTTTTGCTCAATAAAGCTCAACAATCACTGAAATCGGCTTGGAATTCTGGTGATTTCTTAAAGAAACAGGAGTTTAATTATTTTAGGTTGTGTGACGACAATGTAAAGCAGTGAATTTATTCTAAATATGACACAATTATACATCTTTTTTTTTCATAACTTAACCCCTTTGTTCAGGCTCTTCTTTAATTCCAGGAAGCTCTGACTGCTGTCTACCACAGACATGATGACGACTAATGTGAAATATACATATTTAACTATCCCTGAAATTGACCACATAAAGCACTAGAATGTATATGAAGCCCCACCTTCTCTATGAGCAGTTTCTTGCTCATGGTGATGCACTTGTTGAGTCTCTCCTTGTATTTCTCCAGGAGTTTCTGCTGTTCGTCGATTTGTCTCCGCAGGTCACAGTTAGCCTGATAAGCACAACACGACAACATACACAATCAAACTTGTAAGATGCCCTGTGCTACAATTGCAATGTGTTCTTTAATGCACCATCTTAACTCACCCTGAGCAGGTCATCTATGCGTCCTTCTTTCTTTTCCAGGTCCAGACTCTTATTGCTCTCCAGGGCAGCGAGTTTCAGGCCTGTCAGTTCTGTCTAAGAAAGCCAGAAAGGCAAGCATTGCTTAGAGACGCACACGATGCACACCACTTGAATGATACCATTTGAATGTTAAGCAAAGTGGCTTATTCTGTGTGGTACGCTACCTGGACACATTTGCTGGAGGAGGCTTTGGGGTTGTGATCCCCGAAACACAGACTGGTGGGAGAGGAGCTGTTCTGCCGGATCTATGACGCAATATCACAAATAAAGGCACAGAGACACACGTTTACTTGATGCCAATGAACTCTCAAAAATCCCAGAGCGACATTTAGCCAATCTACGTCTGAAACTCTTACGATTGAGCCGGGGGCGGAGTGAGAGTTCTGCGGAGAGCGACGAGCTGTCGGGAGGCCTCGGACTGGACTGGAACCATTTCCACCCTGGAACTTTCAGCAGATAATAATCTTCAGTACATATATCAATGTGACAGGTATCATAAAATACTGGAGCAGATGTAGTTCCTGTAATACTCACATCAAAGTAGTCGCTGATCTTCGGTCCACGTGTAGACGTTTTTCCTGTATAGATAAAAACAAAAAAAGGACAATATGTTTTAATAAGTATTATCAGTAATTTATGTTTTCCAGAATCAAACTTTTTAACATAGATGCCTACATTACCTTGACTACTCTCTGAATACGTATCAGCTTTCCTTTTCCTCCCTCTGGACGACTCGGAGTGCTTCTTCTCTGGGGTCTGACAATCGATATGAAATGGGGGGGGGGGGGGGGAGAAAAGCATAAATCCCTTGTGTTTTACCTAACAAAGCAGGTTTCAGTTGTGGTGTTCAGCAGGAAAGAGCAGCAGGGAGAGAGAGAGTACATACTGAGTAGGCAGGGGAGCTCCCTCTTTTCAAATCAGAGTTCTAGGAAGAGAAGAGAGGGAGAGGTGGAGGTAGAGGCAACAAGAAGAGTGGGCCGTGCAAGGAAAAGTGCACACAATATGGCATGCTTCTATGTGTATAGAAGCCTTGCCTATCTGTGTAACAACTGCTGCTTTTAACCTGCCTTCCTAAAACAAATGGAAATAACGTGGAGGTTTTACCTCTGACTCTTTGTCACTTGATGAGCCCAGGCTTCCGTAGCTGTGGTTAGAGGACTCATTGGCCAGACCCTAAACAGCGCAGAGAGGACAAATGAAATCAGGAAAAAGGCCAGCGCGGGCGTGTGGCGCTATTCGAGTCCGGTGACATGGCAGAGCGTAAATCGGTAGGCCTCTGGTCTGCCACGTTTGATAGGAATCCAGACTTTCAGTTTTAAGGTGTGTCACTTGGCCCTTTTCCACAACACAAACATTCCCAGGGGCTCTCAATCCTATTCAGGGAAACAGTCCCATTTATCTTTCACATTCTTTTTTTTTTATACATATATTCCCGGCATCACATCAATCCTGCTCAGTCACTCCTGTACCCGTTTGTGAATCAGTCACACAAAGGTTTCTTTGATTGTCTAAATGTAGCTTTCTAATTCTTAAAATTTAAAACAACATGAAGTGTAATTAATGGACAAGGAGTTCACATGGCCTTTTAACTCCTGGATCAACCGTCTGTGTCTGACGTCTCGCAAAATGGAGGCTGTAGTTTGTGTGGGCTGTGTTACCTTGGCACCTCCGCTGGTGCTCCCAGTGCTGCCTCCCGTGTTGCCGCTGACAGCTCCGGTGAACCTGGCCTCCAGCAGCTCCTGCCTCCTGGGGTCCAGGCTGTGCAGCTCCTCCATGGGGCCTGGCGTGAGGGATTTCAGCATAGTATATTATCGAGCTTCAGAGTATCGGCGTTACGTCGAGCAGACACGTACAGGGAGTTCGAGCAAAATGACTTCCTGTAGGAAGAATAACTGGAAAACATCTTAATGAGTGTAAGAAAAAGGGAACAGAGGACGTGTCGGGGAGAGGATTAAAGAGTAAAAATAGAAATATAGATTTAACTTAACTGGAAAGTGAGCTTCAAAATGAAACTTCATAGAGAGATTAATGATGCTGCACTTCTAACTGAGAAAAAAATGTCTTAGGCCTGTCAACGTGGAAATCTCAAATCGCCCACCAATTAAACAGTGGCCTCAGAGATTGAGAACAAAAACAACTTTGACCGAGGTAAATCTTTCAACGTTATCATTAAACAAAAAATAGATGCAGAGTGTCCGATTTCAACGCGATTCAATGTCAATGCCCCCTCGTGCAGGATGTGTATAGCCCAGTTTTACATGTAAATTACATTCATACGTAACCATATTTGCCACATATCTGAGTGGCAAACCTCTCACTTGTGACTCAGATCCACAATATGCAGAAAACAATACTTGCACAGAATTACACAAACATACTGCCCGACTAGACCTTAACAACCAGCTTCCAGGGAGAGATCAGCACAGGTCCTCCGCTCCCTGCTGCGAGTGTTTGTTTCCTTATTGGACATTTCCTGACTGTCATCTTTACATAGCTTCTGGCAAGGGGGTTTAGCCTTAAAAGGCATAATGGCCATTATAAAACCCCGGAGCAGAGGAAGGCTGAGCACAGCAGCAGGCCTGTGAGAGGTTATCTAAGGACAGAGGACAAAGTGATTTGGGTTCATTTATCAATACAGCAGGGACCTCACATTACTTTGTTATTTCTGTCTATTACCATATCACTGCTGTGAATCACAAGAAGGAATTTAATTCCTAAAAGATGCCTTCTGTGCAGTAATCACAACGCAGTTTTAAGCTGGAGCAACCAAGTAAACACCATAGCTGCGTGGATATTTCCAATATAATGCTGTGTGTAGTACAACTAACACACTTGGGTGCGATTACACCAACTGCTGCCACTTATCATCACTGTTTCATCACATGACATGCAGAATACAAGAGGAGTAAAATCCTGGAAAACACATGCAAAAAAAAAAAAAGAAAAAAAAAAGAAGTATCAGAATAAAGCCCCCGGCCTGTGAATTACAATCCATTCATGGATGCATGTACGGGTGTTTTAAATACCCCTCCACTGGCAGCTGTTGACACGAAATGTCACAAACTGACACAAAAAACAGAATGTTATCGCGGCGAGCAGCAACAAATCTCCCGTGTGAAAGTGCCAGCGAGACGAAAGAAAAACAAGAAGCTCGCGCTGCCTTTGTGCAAACATGATAGCTCCGCTGCTACTTAGACTGGCCATCAACTGAACTGACAGCTGACGTTTGGCTTCGATTCACGGCATCACTGAACTTGACATCCATTTTTTACTTCAACAAGCGTTCGCTCGACACGGCCCGAACAATCCGCGGAGGAACCGAGACGAGCCGCGGCGGCGGCGGCGTCGGCGTCGGGGGTCGTGCACTCGGCGGCGGAGCTGATGTGTACCTTCCTTGCTCTTTGCGGTCGCCGTTATGTGTTGTTGAGAAATCGTTGGGGACGAGGAGAGCTGCGACCAAGATGGCGTCGCCTCCAAACTTCCACCACCACTTCCACTGTTACTTTGGACACTCATGAAGCCACTTTACCGCCGAGAGGAGCCAGCGCGCACACCGCCCACCGCGGAAATCCCGAGCCTGCCTTCATCGTTTGACACCTGCCAAACGGAGTCGACTTAAACAGTCCGTGTTGTTGTTGTTTTTGGTTGTTGCTGCTGTTGTTGTTGTCCGTTTGCGTCGCTACACGCCGGGCACGTCGCGAGCCGCGCGGGTCTCGCGGAGGAGCGGCTTCAGTGGAGACTCGCGGCTGAAACGGATACGATGTAACCTTTGCATGATGACCGCACCGCGCGCTTGTTGTCAGCAGCATCCAGTTCGCGAGCGGAGCTTTGATTCTGGTAGGCGAGGCTATCGCGAGGCTGGAGGGAGGAAGAGGAGGGAGGAGGAGGAGGAGGAGGATGAGGATGGCATGACACTGACACAGACACTGATCTGCGATCATTTCACTCTCCTGCACACTAGCTCCGGGTTCACGGGGAGGCACCGCGCGCAGTCGACCTCAGAACAGCGGCTCGTCCGGGTGAAAACAACAAACGCCTCCAAAAAATGGCCGAAAGTTCTTGTGTCTGCTCGAGGAGAAAGAAATAAAAACTCAAAACACGTGTGTATCTTACATGCGCCTGCATTTAAACAAATGCGTGTATAAGTGCGCACGTGCACGCGCTGCAGTCAGTGCGTCTTCGGCAGTGTGCGCGGCGTGTTGTCGTAAGTTTGGTAGACCGTGTCAGTTGTGTATAGAGGTGGTCTTGATCGGCTGTTTTTCAGTCTTGGAGGGAGGGGGAGGGGTGCAGGTGGGAGGATAGTGATGTGGTCTGGGCTATAAGGTCTTTTGTTCCAAATTTGGTGCAGTGCATCAAAATGCCTCTGCTGTCTTGTAGGGCAACACACACAGACGCGCGCACAAACGTACACACACACACACAAAATGCCTTAAGGGGACAATGCGTTGACATTGAGCAATTCAGTTCCTGCAGACATACACTAGCCCTTACCCTGGATTGAACCTAACCCTAACCACTAAACATGTCTTCACCACAATGTATTGATTTCTTGAATGAAGACCTCCATTCTGGTCCCCACAGGTTAGTGTGCAATCAGATGTGGGTCCCCATCAGTACAGTAGAACAAGCCAACACACGCTTAACAGTCAACTGTCTGGCCTAGATCTTTCTAATTTTGCTTCAGAATAAATTTACTGTGATCTACCCTGACCACTTAAGCTCAATGAAGAGGTGCCACACTCTCCTGCATGGACTAAATATATTATCCTCTAATATTGGGGGGGGGGTTCCCTCTACTTTAATGTGAATATAATCCAAATCAATAGTAAACACACATTGAAAGGTGTATTTTGTCTGTCAAACTTCAGCTGCCCTTGCAGCAACATTGCATCAGACAACAGACGGAGGCACAAACGATCACATTGCACCTCATATGCACCTGCCCATGGTAACCTCTTTTTTTTTTTTTGTCACATGGTTTCCATGGTAACAGCAATAGACTTGACAGGCAAAGAGGAGGGTTGTATAAGCAGTCTACTACATTTCCACTACTACACACACACACACACACACACGCACACACACACACACACAAGTTGTGATGTAGCTTCAGGTGTGGAGCTGTTCTGAGGAAAGAGGGCGACAGCTACTGATATTCAAGAAGCAGTCAGGACATTCCAAGAGCATCAAATGCCCGGCAGAGGGTTGGCTGACATTTTAAAAACTGCCTCCAGCCCGTGTGCAAGACACAACCGTGGCCTAAAACAATACCGGCTTTTCAGATAATCACAAAAGTTTACAAATCCTTGTGGAAGTAATGAGGAAAATATGTTGTTGTGCATTTGCAAAAGTGTGACTTCTCATAATTGTCTGAAGTGAGTTCGAGTTTCTTATTTGGGTAATCCTGTATTCCCAAGCATTAAGTACACTGTAGTAATTCAAGCCTCAGAGATGAATTGCAAAAGTGAAACAAAGTACACACTTTCAAATAAAATCACTTCATGTACTTGAAAGTGCAAGAAAAAATGGTTTTATGTAGTGTACTGAAGTAAACAGTGGAAAAATGTACTTCTTGTAGTGTTATCACTCTGCCATAACACCCATTTTCCCCTTCTAAATGAAGTACAAGACATGGGTAGATTTAAAAAAGATTTGACTAATCATTAGTTTTATATAGTACATTTTCAATGCTTTTGTCTATAAACACACACTAAAATATAAAAAGGTGAGAATACAGAAATACAGACAGAAAATGGAAATGTGTCGAGTGCTGCAGTTGATCTTATGAGATTGTTAAAATCAGAGAAGCCAGGACATATGGTTTTGCTCACAGCAACTAATCACATCTTGGTTTAATAACAATAAAATTTTATTTATTCATGAAGTACAATCCGACACACTTCAGCTCTAGCAATCTTAAGTTTCAAATTGCAATCAAGAATATACATTCATTGAGGATGAAGTCTGAACAGAATATTCTTCAGTTCAGTCGAAGCAATTCGTTGTTCTATTGCTGTTCAAACCATTCAAATACACTAACGCAGTCGGCTCCGTCTAGTAATTCAGCGCAACAGCTTCAGGAAAACCTCTGGCCTCTCGGCTGAAAGGACTGTGCCTGAGCCTCGTACATGCTGACGTACGAGCGGAGAAGGTCCTCTATTGCATAAGCCTGAAAAATAAGGAAATGCACGTCCTTGTTAGAAAATGTTTCCTCTTTTCCCGAGGCTTGTTAGCCAGTCTGCTGAAGGTGATTAACCTGTGTTTAAGAAGACAGCCATGCACCCACCTGTGGAGTTTCACAGACGAACTTGTTGCCTTTCACCAGGGTGCTGATGGTCATCTGGAAGGAGTTGCCTTTGCTGCGGTACTTGGAGATGCGGTTGAATGGGTGCATGACCACCAGCTCCTAATGATGTTTTTTTAGTACAGAACAAAGCTTCAATATGATAGAAACCATAATAAATACCAGGCCTGATAGACTTTCTTTCTAATGTTCATGATTTAGCCAAAAATGCGAAGAAACCACGCAACAACACTTAAAGTGGGCAGTGAGAATATGAATCTTAAAGGCTGGTTCCACCTACCTTAGTTTTTGGGTCGATTAAAACGACACCTTTCTTGTTGATGGCAAATAAGAGTGTGCTCGGGTAGCTGGGTTCACTCGTTTGCTGCGGATAAATGAACGAGACAAATCAGTTTACTTAACTAAAGTTGTTTTTGTGGCGGTGACCTCTTGCCGAGCGGTCAACTCACGTTAACTTCAAAGAAGGCACAACCGAATGTTGGCCAACCTGAAATAGCTTTCAAGAAGGCCAATTTGGCCTCGTCCACAGTGATGCCACTCTGCTCTTTGTAAGAGGCGATGATGTGCTGCAAGTCAGAGCGGAATCACAGGAGACAAAGTCAGCGTACATCCTTGAGAGTTAAGTCTCGTTTTATCTGAAATGTATAACTTTCATTAAGCTACGGTCAGTTGGTTTTCTTTTACCTTCTTCCAACTTTCAGGCAACATGAGTTTTATCTGGTCCGCAGGAACCAGGTCCTTCAGCATTTTGGGGATCATGACAAACTGCGACCTGTCTGAGTCCACTTTGACTCTGAACAGGAGCCCACCCAGCTTAATCATGTCTTCTTTGGTGCAGTTGTGGTATCCACGCAGATACTTTGGCATCTCCTACAGGAAGCCAGATGGAGGTTATTTGTTTTGACAAAACTTCTTGATCATGAGCGAAATCCAGCAGAATACAAAGGATGTTGTAAAGGCAGATACCTGTGGGAAGTGGAAAGTGAGATCTGCAACCAAGTCCTTCCCCGGGGTCACATTGAACCAGAGCCTCCTCTTACAGATCAACAGAAACCGCACATTGGCCTGATTGGCTGGGTGAGCAGAGTTTAACTTATTAATACCAAAATGCACCAACGTATTAAAGCAGACATACTCAGCAAAATGCATTACCTTCTCTGACTTTTTTCCCTTTTTTAGGGGCGTCTGTTGTCAGTCTCAGGCTGTCAAAGAGATATTTTTGCTCATCCACACCGACAACCTGAGAAATAAAAAATGTCGTGTAGCGAAGAAGGAAAAATGGTGGATAAGTTAGTAAGTTTGTATGAGGGTGTAAAAAAGAGAGATGTGTGACAGATCATTGTACTACTGTGGGCTGTGCAGAGTCTGCGGCTCATTACACAACCGACATTCTGATGTTTCCCATCTTGTTGCAGAGTTCAGACTCCACCTTGCTAGTAGTTTTCATGTAGAGGCCATATCCATCAGCAGAGTTCAGTTTGAGGTGAGAGGCAATCCTGACACACAGGTCTTTGTTAGTGGTCGTCGATGTCACCTCGAATATCTGCACAGCAACAAGGAGAAGAAATGACAGGAAAACATTGATCCGTGTGGTAAGCGTTGTTTACTCTTTAAAAGCAAATATAGTTGTTAATGATATTCCTGGAGTGAGTCGAGTCTTACTTCATTTGTGTCATTTGGGAAGTGGATTCTGTGGTACATCTTAGTGCTGTTCAGTTGAATGGCGTCCACTTCGACCATATGAGGAGGAAATTTCCTTGGCTCCTTACTAAGGACACAAAACACCCACTGATTTCTCTCACACGATCAACCTTAAAAAAAAAGCCTGTACGCAAATAACTGCGTGCAGGCTTTTGACGTTTTTAGCTCTCAAAGTAAACATATTCCTACTAAAATGTCCCAGTTAAATTTCCACATCAAACTATGAGCAGCCATCAAAAAAAAAAATACAGTTGATATACATTTAAAATCACTGTGATCACTGATGTGGTTATAATCTGAAAGACTAAAACTTATATTACGTATTTTATATACGTATTTTAGATGCAAAACTGCCTTGTTAATTGACACAAGAATGTATTAAATGAAAGGGGTTCTAAATCCTGGTTATACATAAATTGTACTATACAAGTTAAAGGAAGTATGATTCAATGTCTGAAAAATAAGTTGCATCAATTGTATCAAGCAATCATAGGAGCAATAATCTCATCAGATCAGAAATAATACTTTGGTCTGTCACTTAAGTGTACAGCAACTTCAACCTCATTCCAAATTACCTGGAAAAAAAGATCATAGATGTCCATACATAAATCCATATATAAGTTAGCTGTCACACTATAACATTTTAAGATTAGTTAAAAAATAGCATAAGATATTTAAATGTTAAACTAGAATCTGTCAATGTTTTGAAACTCGATTGCTGACTGATGCACTAAAAAGGTCATGTGATCTAAGTTGACATATTCTGTGAAACCCTTGCTCCCGTGTTTTAAAAAAAAAAAAATTATTCTGACCTGGAAATCTCCTGCATCCGCTGCAGACAACCAGCAGACATCGGCTCTCTGGGCCGCGACTCGAGGAAGCGTTGAGCGTGTTTCATCAAATTGTGACTGGGCGGGAACAAGCCTGAACACAACCACATCAGCTGCCACCCACGCTCTAAACTCATCCTAAGAGTGAGGGAAAGAAAGTAAAAGGATACGTTGGCCGCTGACACAATTTTTCTCCCCCCACTGTACAATTGCCCACACTGAGAGAGAACCTGCTGGTGTGGTTGGTCATTTGTCTCATGATCTGGCAGTAGATTTCATCCCGCAGAGCTTCATGCTGAGTTGCTGCACCAAAGATCTGATCCGTTAGCTCCAGAGGGCTGCGAGCATGCTTGATGGGGTAGTCGCCCATGTACTTCAAGATAGGTAGCAGCCCAGGTTAAGGATCCGCACAACATGTGTCACACAACTTTATCACTTCATCTTGTCCAGAGATGAGGCACTTTTTCCTCGAAACTACAGATCAGCATTTAAGAAGTTATTTTATAAGGAGAAGTGATCTAAACGACCTGGCAGTGCCACATATGTATGTTTTCCAAAGGATATCGATGAAGGCATTGGAGGCGAAGGAGCTGAGCTCAGAGTTGTGGACCAGGTTCTTCATGAGGGGCTGTTTGAGAGGTTCCCTGGAAGAGACCCACAGTTTCTCCCTGCTGGACCCTTTGGACCCAGCCTGCCGACCAAATTTACCCTCAGACCTGTGAAACCATAGGAAAAGATCAGTTACAGCTGTTTCTCTCGACATGCTTTTTTATCTCCACAATAATTAAACAAGCCAGCATCCATGTTGCATCTCAAATCTAAATCTTCAGTGGGAATATTTATTACCTGAAGTTCTCAATGGCAAACTCTTTCAAAGACACAGGGACCACTACGGCTTCATCTCCTGCCGCAGGAGTCTTTGTCGCCGATATTTTATTCTGCTTCGGACTGAGCAGTTTCTGAAAGGCCGGAAATAGTTAATCAGTTATACCGGAAGGGCCCACATACAACTGGAAAAACAAATAAACATAAAAACAGCATAGACCTGAGAACTTGCAGGATGTAGAGTACAAAAAAAGTGAATAAATAATTGGCTGTACATGCAACCATCTGATTCTAAATGTCATTTTCATTACATTACTCTTACAGAGGTTATCTTCCATAAGAAATAACATTGTCTTTCGGCTTCTCCCATCATCTCCACCTCACCCTATCCCATATCTCCTCTGCCGTAACACCTAAAACCTCCATGTTTTTCTTCACTACATGACTCTTCAGAAGCTCCACCCTCAACATCTTTTGTCCAACATATCCATACTATCTCATCACTATATCCCCACAACATAAGTCTGTTACCAGCGTGTCATCAGAGGGCCTGCTGAGCGTCGGCAGGAACTGGAGCGCGTCTTTATAGACTGCACCGGTGGCGTTGGTACGCTGGTTGGTTGCTCTGATCCAGTTCTGATCAGGTGAGGACTCTTCACTTTTATCCACCAGCAGGAGATCCCCTCGTTTACAAACCAGCCACATGGGGTCGTCTGTAAATGCAGACAAAGAGGGTTTAGTGTGTGGGTGTCTATAAAGGCGCAGGCGAAGCTGTACACTCTTACCTTGTTTACTGACTTCATTCTGAACCAGCGCGTACGCTGAGCGCTGCCTCAGACCTTCTAGATTTTCCTCTATCAGTGCTGCCATGTCTGCGGCACTCACAGATTTCAGGACGTACTCGCCACTGACTGTGGTCAAACTCATAGACCGGGTGCTGAAATGGCTTTCACTGGACGGATCACAAAAATGATCATTGTTGTTGCGTTTTTATCAAACTGAGACAAACAATCTAAAGCAATGGATGTATACCTGTTCATATTGACATTTTGTACTTCTATGTAGGGAATCTCCAGGAGTGTCCTGTCTCTCCCCTCCATAAAGAAGATGCCGCTCCAGTTCACAGCCACAACAAATCTGTTTTTGGGTAAAGGAGGTCCTGTAGACAAATGTCGAAAAACAATGTTGTGACTCCAAAGTGGGACACTCTCTGTCATTTCTGAAATGGAAACTGATGAGTGAGATTTAAGAAGGGTTGCAGAGGAGGTATCAACCAAGCTGTATTAATGTCACATGATTACTGTGGTTGCTCTTTTGTAATGAAGCATAAAATGAGATTCAGATGCAGAAATAAAGAGATCAACACTTCTGCCGATAGGGGCAGGAATGAATTGTGCGAGCCAATAAGAAAATCTGATGACTGACCTGACATCATTGTAACTTCGTAAAACCTTGAGAAGTTGAGTGGCCATTTCTGTCGGGCGAGGTCGACCAGTTGTCCCTTGACTGTTTCTTTGCTCAGCCTATTGATGTCCGAACTCTGCAAGATCAGGACGTGAGAGTTATTCTGAGGTGCCTCAACTGCGGAGTAAGTAGGTTATTAACAAGTGAGTAATGCCGTAAAATACTTACAGCTTGACACATACGGTATCTTTTTGCTGTCATTTACCTCTAGGAGTGCTGAGCTGATGAGTTGGATCCATCTGGTCATAGATCTTCTCTCAATTAGTGTGGTAGAGATGCACTCCTGAACCACCTTCTGAACATTATCTGTGCTGTGTTCTGAGCCAAACTGGATGAAGTAGTGCATTGCCGCCATTTGGATATATTCATCTTCCTAAGAGACAGTTCCGCAAAATCGATAAGTTGTTATGGACTGCATAGTGATTTGTTTGAAGAAGGAGGGTGTTTATATCTATAGCAGATAAAGAAAATCAGTGAAATGTTTGGTCATTAAACCTCTCAATATGTTTTATTTGGATTTATTTTTGTTACGTAAAACAAAGCAGCGCAACAAAATTCCTCCTAAAAAAAATAAAAATGTCCCGAGCAAAAAAAAGATTATTAAATCCTTTAATATAGAATTTCTATTTAATCAATAATCTTGAAGAGAATGTACAAAAATAATAACAACAACAACAATAACAGTAATAATAAACATTAACAAATCAGCAAAACTCAAAAGGAATGAGGTGCGTGTCTGCATGTACGTGTTTTTGTGTAAAAGCAAAAAAAGAGGCAAACACAGTAAGAAAGAGGAAAATGCTGCATAACAACCACTTAACTATAATAAGACTTTTTGTTAAAAACCAGGGTGGAAAAGCTTGGTCTCCTTTCGGTTAATCTCGCAGTAAAGCCCATCAGCAGGTAACCATTATTTGAATATGGAACAAGCAAAACAAGATTATCCTGATTTGTTTGATTTTCTTTTAAGCCCTTGGAGACAGAAACCAACATTGAACTAAAGAGTAACACCTTTTGAAATGTTGTGGCAAGGTTGTTAGCAAATAGTTTGTTTACATATTCAGCAGGCGTAAAAATGCCCCGTCTCTAAGAACAGCTGTGAAGCAGGGTCATAATTTGCCACCACAAGCAACACTTTTCAATGAAATATAGTCATTTGTTCTCATGTTGGAATAAAAATATGGATTATAAGCACTTTTAGTTTGTTAAGGCTTCACTATCCATGCAGAATCTAAAGCTTTCAATCAAAACTCCAGCATTTCACAACGGATTCAAACCCAATTCAGACCAAAATACAGAACAGGACCTTTTTCATTTTTTGTTGCGACATTGAACAAGACGTTTTGAAAAGCCCACCAAGGATGTGGACGTGTTGTGTCCTCTCACCTTCTCACTGGTATACTCTCCAGACTTGATTCCCTCGATGACCTGATTGTAGATGAGATCTGTGCTGACTGGATCCAGGAGGCAGTTGTGCCAGGGTGTGAACAATTCCTTGCGAATGGACAGCTTCCAGGCTGTGTCCTTCTCCTCCTTCCCTTGCCGTTTCATCTCCTGCTCGCACTGAGACACCGCATCAAACACGTGTTTCCCACTGCTACCGAGCGACCACATCTGGAGAGGAAACAATGTTTGAAAGACCGATGCTGTTTACGGTCTCTTCAGCAGTCAAACCAACATCCAGAAGAATGAGAACTTGAAGGGGGACGTCATCGCTCACCTTGTCCTGGAAGCTGATGTACAAAGAGAACCCGTGGGTGTCCTCGTGGTCAATCCTATCTGCCACAGCTTGGCAGATTTCAGCGGAGGTGGAGGCTGATTCCAGCTTTAGGTTGACCATGCGGCCGTCGATGAGAGCCACAGACACGTCTATGGGCTCCTTGGTTGTGGCAGCCTGTCGTTACAGAGAAATGGTTACAAAACCAGATGTGAAAACAGTCACAGAAAGAAAAAAAAAAAAGATCCTGTTGCTGTTGGCACAAAAACAACCAACTTAAAATGTGACCTCAGGTGATCCTGTGTTTTTTACCTGTAGCTCGATCCAACAAGGAAACTCATGTCTTTCCCCATTGGCAATTATACGAGGCAGGCGCTTCATGCAATATTCCCTGTAACCACGCGGCCCTTTGCGGACAAAACTCTCCAGATACTGTGTAACAGAGGAGGGAAAAAAAAACACCTTAAATATGGCAATATTTGCCCAAATTTGAAATCAGGAGTGGCAGCGCAGTGCGTCAGCGATGAAGAAGTAGTCAGAAAATGCAGCGGTAATTCAGCACAGGCACTGATTGGATGGATGTTTCTGTTACAGGAGGAATGATTTCATCTTCTCAGGTCAAACTTAGAAATGTTTTATTGTTCAGAATCGACTGTTTGGTTTTACAGGTTATTACAGTTCGGCGAGGTGTTATTAATTGTTTCTATATCGCAAAATTTATCAACAAATGGTAGAGACTGAATAGAGAATACTTGTATGTTCAAGCTGTTTTTATTTATATACTGTATAGATATAGCGAACTAACTGTTTCAAACTCCATCTCAACCTGCGATATTTTGACAATTTGAAAAGTTATGAAGGACTTTAGGCTTCCTGTTAACTGACCTTAATGAAGAGGTCAGTTGGAGGGAAGATCCCGAGGCAGACAGAGAGAAGCGTCCAGCCCAGCATTCGGCTCTTAGTGTTCTGGTTTTTTACCAGCTGCTTGCAGATCTGACAGTAAATCTCATCCCTGTGCAGGCAGAGAGACATCCAAGCAAAAAAAAGAAAACAACAGAACAGTAAAGACATAGATCTCGAGTGCATGCAAGAAAAATTTCTTATTGTTAGTTCTTCCATTGTGACATAAGACCATAACATTGTTACCGTATGTCTGGCCTCGACAGACCGAATCCAATAATAATGTGGAGTTTTTCCAAGGGTGTAAGTGGACGATCCAGAGTTGGACCCTCTCCGATCATAATGTCCTCGTCCTCTGTCAGGTTCTCTGGCTGATTAAGATGACGAGGATTAAAAAAATTGAACAGTGATTCAATAGAAAAGCAATGACGTTATGATGAACACTGTAGAAACCTCTTCAGGAATAGCTGAGCCTTTTCTGTTTCCACCTCCAAGCTTTTTCTTGTTCCTCCGCAGTATTTTCTGTACAGAATACATAGCGTCGTTACCGGTTTAGCTTTGAGTGTTTATGTACATCACCAGAGGGTGAGATGCTTTGAACGGCTTACCTGGTCCAGCCCCACCAGTGTGCTCAGCCTCCTGTCCTGCTGAGCAGGTGAGTGATGAGAGAAGCCCGATGCTACAGAACCCAAACCAAACTGTTCTGGTATGTCCCCCATGAAACGCAGAATTATCCACGAGACAGTCAAACAAGCCTGCAGAAGTGGGATGAGAAACCTCAGTGCAAAATTGACATGCCTGCTGTTCACCGGATTAAAAAAAGCCTTCTGTCCCCTCACCTTTTCATCACCTTCATCGTCGTGCGGCAGAAGGGGCTTCTTGAGTCTTTGCCTGACCAGTGTGTGGGTGGCATTGTTCTGGAAGTAACGGCGGCTGAAGTTGTAGAAAGAAAACGGGTCGTTGTCATCATCAAAGTTGTCGTCCTCCTCCTGGGAAGTGGGTGGTGTTGGTGGGTTTATAGCTGGATTGATGACTATCACTTTGGGGGTTATCTCAACCGATTCTTTGGAATCCTCAGTCTTCTTCAGAACAAAGCAGAATTTTAAATGAGATGGTACATGACTATATTGACAAATGCAAGTTATGTTGGCAGAATTTTCAGCTGACCTCAAATTCTGAAGTTTTCTGCCTGGAGGTGTTCAGACTGAGTCTCTTGACACTTTCTGCCGCCTCAGCAATAACTTCTTCAAGTCGCTGATGAAGCTCCAAGGCCATCGGGTCATGGCTGTCTCTCTCCAGGTGTAAAGCCTCCCTTTTTTGCTTGCATTCCTTCCTTGCCAAGTAGCCTCGTACCTACATACAATTACAGGATCAGTTAAACTTCTAATACATTTAAACACATTGGGGTTTTTTTTTAGTTGTTGTTTCTTCATGAAGTTTGCAGCAGGTCATGTATATATAGAGAAACGAAATGATGTTGCGTACACTGGCAGAATAAGAGGAACAGCCTAACAAGTGAAAGACAATGTCAAATAAAAACATGCAGAGAAAACACACAACTCATCTGTGAAATCTTTCTGAACAATATTAAATCAGAGAATATGAAGACGCAAGTCATACCATCTATTTTCTGTTCTGGACAGAGCAAAAACTATAAAAAAAAAAATTGAACTGGAGAACTTGCCTGAGCCTGGATGGTGACTGCAGCTGCTCGCTGTCTCTTCAACTGCAACTGGAGCCACCGACTACGGATCCGTGACACCAGGCGCTCATAACCACAGCGTATCTTGTTGGAAGCGAAGTGTATGAAAGTAGACAAGATCACGAACAAGAGATTAGCCTCTTAGAAACAATGATGTGGGAACAATAAGTTTGCTGCTAGTTTTCGAAAAGCTCGTAAAGCATCAAACCTTTCTCAGCTCTTTGTTTGCAACGTAAGCTCTCCAGCTCCTCTGCAGCACCACGACCGCTGCCCGCTTCCTCAGAAAAGACTTTCTAAAAAAAAAAAAAAAAAAACATTTGAGGAATCAAGTAAAGATACGTAAAACAAAAGGAATTTTGCCATCCGTGAGCAATCCAATTAGTTTTATTCATGACGCATGACTTTCTATTTCAAGATGCTGCTGATATGTTAACGTATTGTGTTGCTCCGTCACCAAACTCCGCGCTGAAAGGATTCATGGATCTGCCAGATGAAATCAAATGGGGAAAACAACAGTGTGACGGGGGAATTAGTCTAATTGAAACTTTAGGAGGCCTTCAGTAAAAAGGGACTGCACTAAGACATTCATTCCATTCAGAGACATCATCATAGTGCAAGATCACACACGCCATTGTTGCTCAGAGCTGGGCGATTACCAAAATGGGTTGGTCTGTGATAAGTCATCTACTATGCAGCTCTGATTTGGCATCTTTCACCTGCTTAAGCTGCAAAGGGACGGCCTACGTACATTGTTGCCTATTCAAAGACCTAGATCAATTTAAATCAGCTCTAAAGTCTGGCATCTCAATAGATTAATAAAATTAATGTCTTCAAAATGAGGGTAAATTTATTGTGCTGAAGTTAAATCATGTTTCTTTGGAGTGTTCATTAACAAATGTTCAAACTGAGGACTTATTGCTACTTAATCTACGCCTGTAAATACATGAGACAGTGGTGTGGTTCTAGCAAGTGGACAGAGTGGAAATAATGAGATGATAACTAACACTCTCATCAAATCTCAGTTCAGGATGTTTTTCACTCCTTTTAATGAGCACACCTGTTGTTGTGACCTCGCATGACTCTCTGGACCACCAGAGCTTTCCTGTTGAGTTCATGTTCCCTCAGGTTTTCCAGAATGGCATCATGGGCATCCTGAAATACAAAAAGAAAAGAAAGATCTTCTCAAAGCACAGTCCAAATTATTCAAGATGACTGGAACGAAGAGAAAGAAAAGAAAAAACCCACAACAGTTCAGAGGTTCAGTTGTGTGACAGTGTTCATTTGTGCTTGTCAATCTGATTGGCTGGTAACGTGCAGTGAATCATTGCATCTTTCTTTATGAATAAAAGCTGTTCAACAACATAGTGAGGGTGAAGTTTTCTGCACCTTCAGGAAAATCTTGGTCTTGCCTATTTTCCACTCATCCTTCTTTCGAATGGCAGTTCTGCAGATGGCTTCACAACAGGCCGCAGGTGCAACCTGGGGAGAGAGTAAAACTCTATAAAGGCTCAGGATCAGCTGAGGAAAATTCCACAGGGAGAATTACAATAGAAGGGTTGAGGTCAATTCATTTAGCTTTAGTGATACAATTTGTAGCTTGAATTTATATAAAACAGTTAGTGATTTACAGGACTGAACTAAATTATGACTTAACAGTTTTGGGGTCAAAGTCGCTCGTCTTGAGGAGCACTCTGTAGCGTTTGAGAAACTCTGCGAAGGTGTGTCGAATGGGATAGCCAAGCTTTCGGATACGGATGGTGTCCATCATGCCGGAGTATCTCAGCTGACGATTACACAGCTCTCTGTCAAACACCTGCAGGAGAAAATGTTGAAGCGGTTTTGAATGTTTTACCTGCATTCTTACATCACATTTGCCACCATCCTTTTATTATGTTAATAACTAACTGTGTATTGGTTAATATTCTGGAGCAACGTCATCAGGGCAATAGGGACAAAAACAAATAAAGCATATAATCCAATAACAGTAATATAATGGATAAATGATACCAGTTCAGGATAACTATTTGATCTCTAGATTAAAAGGACCATAAAAGCTTGCCTAGGGAAAATCCACCACAGCATGTTATGTTAGTAGGTTACAAGTTAAAGAACATTTCCTCAATTAGTTTTATAGCACTCATCAGGAAGAAGTGTCCACCTTCAAACTAATCTAATTTCATCTGCTCGTCACAGCTCTTTGCAAATCAAAGTAAATATGTCTACTCCAGATGAGTTGTTCAATCACCTTAGGCTGCTTGTCATTGTTGGGTTTGAAGCAGCGGATGAAGAAAGGATGGCAGGCAGACAAAGTCCTCATGAGGGAGTCCAGAGAGTGACGGAACTGGCCGCTCAGTGTCGGTACTTGTTTAGGCCTGTCAGCCTGCGACTGCAACAATAACAAAGAAGTGTCATTATTAATGCATGTTCACAGTATCGCACTGCAGTATACACGTCTGTCGCAATCACTGGGATGAGGGATGAGGAATCCTCTTGTTTGTGTGCAGCTGCTTCATTCAGGTTTCAAGGAGCCGAAGCCGATCCCCGGCAACACAAAGCAAAATGTATTTCACTTTGAAACTCAATGATGGAGACGATTATTGCACATTGCAGCTTGCCGACGTTATATTCTCGTACCCGTAAAGAGCTGCAGGGCGTCATGGTGACCTTCCTGTTGTTGGTAGTCTTCGCTGCATTTGCAGAAAGCTCGGTCTCAAAGATTTGACAGAGCAGCTTATTGGTGGACGTGTTCATCATCTTAATGATGTCCGAACTCACAGCATCTCGATTCTTTTCCAAGAACCCTTCAGTGACAAAAACACAACGTGTCAAAACGCTTCGTGTCATGGTTGAAATCAGCTGCAGGTTGTTGGTACCATTGGAGTCGTAGTGAACAGCTCCGGTGAAGTGGCGTATCCCAAAGTCAGTATCATAGTTACTCCTGGATGCAAGGTAGGACTTGTTTTTTCTGTGTTGCCCGTTCATCTTGTTCAGCATGGTGATGTCTGAGCCCTGCGAGAGGAAGTTTAAAATCACACAAGAATATATTTATCACATCAAGGTTTGTAGACGATGATAAAGCACCACAGTGGAGCCTCACCTTTGGAAAAAGGCTCTCCTCGTCGATCAGAGACAGCACGTTGCAGGGCTTCCCAGCGAGAAGGTCCAGGATGTCCTGATTGTCACTGAATCTGATGTTATTCCACACGATGTCCTCTTTCAGGTACTCCTTTTGCTCAAGCTTGAAGATGTGTCCCACAAAGAACTGCTGCAGCTTCTCGTTAGCAAAATTAATGCAAAGCTGCTCAAAACTGCAAAGGCGAGGAGAGAAATGGACGATTCACAACAAAGACGACGGACGGATATTTTCATGGGGACGTGTTGACAAATCTCCTGACCTGTTCGTTTTGAAGTTCTCAAAGCCGAAGATGTCGAGCAGTCCGATGGACAGGTAGGAGGATTTTGAGTTGTTTGTCAGTGTCTTGTAGATAACACTGTTTATTTTCCCAACAATCCATATGAACAGTCGGTTGTAGATTGCCTGAGAAAACATTTTTTTCATTCAGTGATTGTTTTAACTGTCTCAGCTGATACAGAGTAGAATTATACGTACATACAGTACATATAGTACAGACATACACACACATACATACACTCAGAATAATGCCACAAAGAAACCAAAAAAACATATTTACATATATTGTACTTTAATGTGTGGCAAGACATTTTAGATCCAATTGATTTTGTAACCATGAGCAATGTAATGTCAGTGTAACTGAGGATCAGATAGGTGAACAATTCGACAGAACAAATAGACCGCCATTCTCCATATCAAAAGATTGAGGAACATCTCCCGCCTTTATATGACTTGATTGTTTATACCCACCACTAATAAGCTGTTATTTATTGACTTCTGGGCCCTGAGCCAACAAGGAAACAAACAATTGCTTTGATTTAACGTCACCGGCTCGACCTCATTACCTTGACAAAGGCGTCTCTGCAGTCTGCTGCCTGCTTAGAGCTGAGTGGCTTGGTCACACTCTCTCTGTTGGTCTTGAAGGAACGATGGGTCAAACTGCTCGCCAGTAATGATGCCTGCACCTGTAGAAAGCAGACAAACACGTAGTTAATCAGCGACATAGAAGACTTTGTCTTATCTGCTGGTTGAGAAGGGAACCCACCTGCAGAAGAGATGCTGCGATACTGAAATGTTGTGATTTGGTGACATCACTGGTCTCCAAGTTGTTTTGAGTGTTGGCTGATGGAAAAAAACAAAACAGTAAAAACAAAACAAATCAATATAACACACTAAAAGAGCCATCCAAGATGTAATATTACTGTTATAAATGTGTCTGTACATGCGTCACTTATAATATATTTCAATCTTTTACACAGTCAGCTCCAAAATGAAATGCAGTGTACTCATCAAGACACATTCAGACACAAACGCCACATAAAATTATGAATAACACTAACAGGTGATATTTTAGTAAGTAAATGTTGCTTGTTGTAAAACTTCTACTATTACATTAGATTTTTTAAACTGTACTTAATCTTTAATTGTGTCACTTTTTGAACTCTCTATTTTCCTGTTATTAATGAAATATAGAGAATACAGTTGATGAATTGTGAAACAAACCAGCTGTTAAATATTAAAAAGGTTTAGCTGGCATCTGAAGTTTTAAATCTTAAAAATGACCAAAATCACAGCGCTTTATTGAACTCTCAATGTATCGAATAATGTTTTTTTTTTTTAAATTGTTGAAAATTCATGGTTGCGTAAAGTAGCTGTCGTTTGCAGACAAATGGACAAATGGATTAAGTCAGAAATAGTTGACCTTTTAAGCCCTGAAGCTACATACATGTGATTCTCCTTTGTGATGACGCCGCAAAGATACAGTTAAAAACAAAACGAAAAAACAAAACCCTGAAGTTACTGAAGTGCATTTTAAGTAATACATCTGGGAAGTGAATCATGAGATCCATCCAAGCGGACACAACCTGCTGAGGGAGTCGAGGTCATACGGCATCTGAAGGAGACATTTTCAAAAACTGTGTAGTATCAGCTGTCTTTTATGCAGTAGTCTGCTGGCGCTTTTTCAGGTCAACACAGGGACAGAAGCAGGCTGATCAGACTGGTCAGGGAGGCCAGCTCTGAGCTGGGACCCCCCTGGAGACCACCGAGGAGGTGGGTAAGAAGAGGAGTTTTTAGCCAAGCTGAAATCCCTTAGCTCCTCCATCTCTCTGTTTGAAGCCGAAGCAGCTCCTCCAGTGGCAGAACGCTGCAGCCTCCATACAAGAAGGAGCTCTAATGCAGTGCTTAGAGTTTGTCTGATTCTTTATTCTTTATATAAATACTGGTGTGTGTCGTTCCCTGTCAAACTCCTGATATATTCATTGCATTCATTCTAATTTAAATATCTGGTCATTTACCCAGTCAAAAAGTCCCTCCCTGACTGGTCTTTATAACCCAATTAACACATGAGTGAATGTCCCTCGCCTTCCCAAACACAATTATATAAAGCGTAAAGAAGCATAAAGAAACACAAAGAAATGCTTACCTTCAAAATAGACATTTCCCAAGTGCAGAATGGCTGCCAGCAGCTTGAGGATTTCCTGACTCTGGTTTTCTGAGAATGTCAGGACTTTCAAAGCAGACCGAATATGGTTAAAGTCTTTGGCATCGTCCCTGCTTTCACACATGATGCAGTCTCCCTGAAAGACACAACAGGCATTCAGCGCAAGGTGGACAACGTGTGAGTTGTTTTGGTTAACGTGCCAAAATGACTCGCGGAGAGGAATTTTACCTTTGACAAGAAATTGTACTCCTCTGCATTTCCGAGGCTCAGAGCTTTCCTCTCCTCTGTGGTGATTCCTGCCAGCATGCAGTAAAATATGTGGTAGTTTCTCTCCTCCACAGCCTGGGGTTGTGCAGAAGGGGAAAAAAAAAAGACTGTTAATACTACAACAACAAAAACTGAAGAAGGTGAAGGCTTGTCTGACAAGCGGGTGTAACTAAACACAAGTGATTTCTGTATTTTTACTCATCAGTACCAGTAATGATTCGACTGGCAAAACCACTTTCAAACAAACAGTGGACTTATTTAAAGGGTTTTGTGTTTGCATATGTTTACTGTTTACATGACGCAGTAATAAGAACCAGTTTTGTTTGGATGGAGCTGGTACCTGATGGCAGACACGAGATTTCTCCAGAAGATACTGCTCGATGCGAGCGCCCTTAATCACCCCGTGCTCGTTAAAGAAGATCTCCAGATATTTTCCAAAGCGACTGGAGTTGTCATTGCGGACCGTTTTAGCATTTCCAAAAGCTGTAGGAGGCAGCAATGACAGTCAGTTGCTTGTCTGGTACAAAAAAAAAACCTGGATTTCATGGAGTGTGACTGAAGCGTTATGTGATGGCGGTGCAGCTCCACGGCGTGCCGATGTGTTGCTACCTTCAAGGATTGGGTTGGACTCCAGGATTTGCTTTTCAATCTGCTGTACAGAAAGCTCGCCGCTGATTGCTGCCAAGTACTGCAGGATTAGTTTGGTGCTTTCTGTCTTCCCTGCTCCAGACTCCCCACTGACACAGAGAGACATACGCAGCCAATGAGCTCCTGACGAGCGCCGCAAAAACTCTGCATGCAAACTGGTCGACACGTTCTTCAGATCTGACCTGATGATGCAGCACTGGTTTTTCAAATGTCGTTTCATGTTAAAGTAGCAGGACTCGGCGATGGCAAAGATGTGCGGCGGGAGTTCACCGAGCTTTCGACCGTGGTATAATCTCACCTGAGGAACAAAATGCATCAAGTCATCACTGTGGTACTTTCTCAAAGTATTGACTTTGATTCCAGCACCATAGTCCGAGGGGTAACAATCGAAATCTGACACAACGAGCTTGACGCACTCTTTTTTTTTTTTGTTCTGCTTTGAGCCTCACCTGCTCGCTGGAGTATATTGGAATATCCTGGTATGGATTCACTGCCACAAGCACCAAGCCCGTGTAGGTCTGCCGCAAATCGGAAAACTTTGCATCAGAAATACATTTAAAGTCCAGACAATGTCCACATCATGTCATTTTATATGGAGCGATATCTGACCCCCCGACATTGTGATGCTGAAAGCTGCGAAACTTAAACCAAATACACGATTTCAATGAACCAATGAATCCAAGAAGCTGTAAGATTTTGGTTGTACAAAGGCTTAGAAGCACAAAAGCAAACTGAAATAACTTTTACAATATTGAGGGAATAAATGAAATTAATGAGGTCTTTAAACACGAGTAATTGATGACAAGACAAGAAGAAGGCTGGTGAATGGTTATTTTTGTGAATGTCCAATCCAATCCAATCCAATGTATTTATAAAGCACTATTAAAAACAACTCAGTTGACCAAAGTGCTGTACAACAATATAAAAATACAATTATAAATACAACAATACAGTGGCAGCACAGAATACACTTATAGCAGTAAATGTCAGAACGAACGGCACTGCATGGTTTACTGAGCAAATAAAAGAAATAAAGACGTCATCAATTTGAATCATTATTGTGGTTACAGATTTTTATACTGCTATTAGTTGTTACCTTATGAAAAAGAGAGAATATGTTAGTTTGATTGAAGGCCATTTTATTGGGACTTTAACCTTGAACTGTTATTCACTATAGTTAGTGATTTATTCTAAAAGTAGGTGACAATTTAGACAACCTCTACATTTGATTGTTTCAAAGCAACCAGCCTCAAACATGAATTCAGTGATTCTAAACTGCACTAATTCAAAACTCACCTGAAAACTGCTAAATCGGCATAAGTAACATACAAAACCTTCTCGCAATCACATATTTCCTTGATTGTGTGCGTGTGCGTGCCTCTATAGCTCACATAAATCTGTCCCTGTCTGTATCGGAGCAGCAGGTTTCTGAGAAGTCCGGCTTCATTCATGTCCCCCAGCTTGATCATATCGTCCACCCCCTCCACTGAGGTTGGATGCATGACCCTGAGCGAGGCTTCCAGCTCCAGGGACAGACGGTGCTCCTGACCGAGGCCAAAACAGGAAATATATTTGAAATGCCACGAACATGTGGAGCGGTTCTCCAGTCCCTTGATTTGTACACCACAAATTTGTGAATAGTTTTTCACCTTTTTCTCATCGTCCACCAGTAGGCGCTGACCCGACTGCGTCTCTTTGACCTTGGCTCCGATGGGGATCCCGATGTCCGAGTCCAGCCACACCCAATCCCCCTTATTAAACCAACAAGAAAAGGTAAACATACTTAATAAATCGTTGAACATATTCATGTGTTTTTATCATCTCAGCATCTCCAAGTTTAGATTGGATCACTTTATTTTTCGCCACATTTCCTTGAAAGACGCACTACAGGGAAATCTGAATAACAAAATTATCACTCATGACTGTTAGCGCGGAGGGATTGTTTTTTGAAACATTTTTTTTATCAGCCTTACCTTGCTCAACATCGCCATACTTCTTTGTTATTTTCTAAAGAAAGAAAGAACGACGTAACATGAGACGGATACAATTTCCGGACAGTAAATTAAATCCATTAGACATGAAACGCTTGCTGTAATACTCATTTCCACTGCATGAGATTAACACGGGTAATGAAAGAAAGCTGTTGCGATAACATTCAAAAAAAATAAAAATCTAATTAAATACCTGTTAATTAGTTTCTCTGTGATCTTCATTGCAAACCGTCCCGTCTCCTCACTGAACGCGTCAGTCTGAGCTCACCTGTGACGGACAGATATCTTATGGCACTTCGACTTTGACCCGGCTGTGACACAGAGGAAGAGGAAGAGAAGCTGGCGACTCACACGAAGGTGAAAATCCATCTTGTGAGTGAGACGGGCTGAACACCTTTCCATTTGCCTTGGCCTCCGACCAAAACAAAGATCTCATCTTATCTCTCACTCCAGTTTGAGTGTAACTAGTTTTGTTTTCTATGGTTTTATGTCTTTATTTACTTTTCTCACGCAATTGTCCGAGCCTCACTGAAATGGGCCTCGTGCTCAGTTTTGTCTCGTTGGCGACATTGATCTGACGGTTTGAAGAGATCGTACCACTATTTGGAGCCACAGTAGCTGATAAACACATTACGATAAACTACGGTTCAACATGAGCTTTTGCGGGGTCAGCCTGTGTCTTGTAATACATTTATGTGCGGCCTTTGGACTGTGCATGTGAACAGCTGAGAATCTCCCCAAACTCTAAACATAATAAAGATAAAACTATGAGACAAACTCCTTGTATTTTTGACCTGCAGGAAGAGGGAAGTACATGATGGTGCTTTCGGGGTTGTCGTCCATCGCAGGAGATCCGTGGTGAAATGCCAGCTTCACTCCAGCAGGGAGGTGGCGTGCATGCGGCGGCCTTGGCCGAGATGGGAGTCACTGCTGATTACTCGGTGGCGTCAGTGTGCTTAAGCTCTGATAAGGAGCAAGGCAGTCCGAGTGAGAAGGAAAACCCCTCGTAAACAACACTTCCTTGTTGTTCTACAAGCAGTTAAACTCTGCCAACGTTTTCTTCTGACTGACTTGACAACCCGCAGTGATGGCATCTTAAAATAATCCAGGACATAAAAGTTACCGGATAACTTTATACGAGACATCCAAAAGCCCCGTTTGCTATTTTTACGCTTTTAGGACCTGAATTTGTAATTACACTGTATGACACCATACGACAAACTGTAATAGATTTTCACGTCATAACACCAGTATGCGATACAATACTTTGAACTAAATACGTAATAATGTTTTTCATACAATTGGTAACAGATTGATTGATTGATTGAACACTTATTTCATGACTTTATTTGTTAACTTCTGCATTTCTTCATGTCTCTCCCTAAGATTGATTTAAAACTTGATTATGTAATTATGTTGAACAGAGAAAACGATAATTGTGAAATAGAAAATAGTGACAATAACACCATTTATCATTTTTCTGAGCCTAATACTCCTAGCTTGGGTACTTATACTTGGTATATTTATTTATTGAGACATACAAACAAGTAATAATTATATGCATTTCCACATTTTCAAAAAGGAGTATGAGGAACTTATTTGACCCTACCAGTTAATACAATAGTGCTCAGTAATGGATTGACGGTAATCCAGTGACAAATATTTTAGAGAAAGAAATATCAAAATGTATTTTACTTTGGTCAATTTAATGCTCATTAGTATATTTTATTTCATACAAGCAGGACAAACTGAAGAGTACAGGAATATATGCAAATGTACAGACTCAGATGTTTTTTGATTCAGGTAGAGCTGATGTAGTTTTGACCAAATTAAGTTACACATATGCTCATGGTTGAGATGGGAAACACTCGTGCCAATAACAAAAGGTTATACTGTATATGTGGTTTTGGTAAACATTACAAGATACCTTGACTAGCTCTATCATAACTCAGCCAAATCAATAAAAGTGCAATGGTGAAGTGGATTGGTGGCCTATAGGCCAATCATTAATTGTCCTGATCCGTCTCACTATGTGCTGAATCAAAAGACACTCCTTAGTGATTGAAAAACAAAGAGGTTGTTGTGGAGTTGATTAGAGGTCAGGAGTTTAGCCAAATCAGCACCTTTTAAAAATAACACTACATTTTTCTCATTCGGTAAAAAAAAAATTATTGAACCTAACAAAGAATATTTGATATTTGAAAATAATATTGTCCATTGATTTAGACTAAATCAACAGGTGTTCACATTGTATAATAAATGATCTGATATCATGTGTTCAGTTCTTCAGTGACACACAGAAAAGACTCCCTGACCCGAACAGACTTTGACTTTGTCGGCACGGCGAGAGCTTTAAAAACTTCACCACCACCAACCAGAAGAATCTCCAAGAATGAAAACACGGGGACAAAAAAAGACACAGTTTGGATTTCATGTATTTTCCTACAAGCAAAGGCAATGGTGTTTGGCTTTGTGTGAAGTAAAACAGTAAAATGGGTGTTTGTACCGACCACAATCCAGAATATACACACACAACAAAACTAATCTGCAAATAATCTGGGGCATTTATCTCACATGTCCTTTTGGGTGAATAGTATTGGGAAGGTTGTTGGATGTGACGAATCACTTCTTAAATGTGTCAATAATACCAGCAGGGCTTGGACAACGAGAAAGAACTAATACAATCTGTCAAACAAAACTGTTAAGAGACATCCAACAACCCGCGTCTGAACAAAAGACAGTTTATTGTGGAGCTCACATCAACTGAAAGACACTGTGATAAACAAGGTTAGATCCGATTTACTGAAGTCATAGTGCTTCCGGTAAATCAAGACTAAAATACTTAGTTTTGTTGCAAATGTGTGCTAAAAACCAATCTGAAGACTAAAATTTTGTACGTTTCTTTTGAGTTTGTAACAAAAATAAAATCGGACTATCAAAATAAACAACAATAAACCGCAGCTGGAAGCACTTTGTTGCTCAAGTAAACATAAAATGAATTAAGATCTGAAGGCCACCACCAATTTTCAGCAGCAGTTCACATTCAAGTCTTTTCTTCTTAAATTAAAAAACAATAAGAAGCCGATAGATTCCCAAGTTTTGGCTTGACTTGCACATTAAATGCAGAATGGATGTACATGCGCTTGTAACTCAATAAATTAGATCAACAAACCCGTTACTGAGAATCTTAAGTTTAAAAAAAAAAAAAAGTCGTAATTTGACTTGAAGCCAGTGAGAAATCAAGACTGTAAAATAATGCGTAAGTGTATCATCTTACAAAAACAAAGTTGTAGATTATGTGTAGTCGCTTCAATGTGACTGTACCTACTCCCGAGAATGTGTGAAGGTTTATGTCTTCTTACTGCCGCTACCATTCACCAGCTTCTCTGCAAAACTGACGACTAAAAACGAACTATTCACTTTTTTCTTCCCCTTGGGGAAATTCATTTCACCACATTGACCAATCCCATTTGCAGGGATGCACGGAGGTGCAGCGACATTATGGCGCTCCAGGGGAGCCGATTGGAGTCAAGGGTCAAACAAAAAAAAAAAAGTTACAACTTTCAGACGAAGCCCAACATGTATGGAATTAGATTTATGTACTATCCTGAGCAGGCCGTGTGAAAATCTGTGTACAGTAAAAAATAAAATAAAAATAAAAATTATTCGAGCGAACATCTCACACTGAACACTCAGGATTGTGGCACAAATATAATTCCATAAAAGATGGGGGCAAATATTTAAGACCCCAATATATCCGCTTTGCTGAGCACAAATTAGTCATCTCTCCTTCACCTATAAATAGCTGAAATCCAGTAAGGTTAAAAAGAAAGTAGTTAAAACTCTGTTTACACACACACACACATTAGACTGTGTATAACGGAACCGACCTTAATAGATCAATAAATCAAAAGCCAAACAAAGATTATTTTCACCAGCAGATCAGAGTCAAACTCCATTTGGAATTCCTTTCAAAGTTTGAAAAACTAAATTCGGAGGCGTTAAATTCAATCGTTTTAAAATACTCCTAAAGACTGATGTCTGCACAACGTAAAACCTCTAAACTTCTCGTACAGCCAGTTACAGAATGTGAATCCACGAAGACATTTAGAATGCCTCGGAAAATAAGCCCCGGACCTGGATAAATGTGTGCAAGACTTAAAAATAAGCGTTTTAAAAAACGGGAAAAGTTTTTAATACGAATCAAAAAGGGAATTTCTCCGGGAAGCTGACTCTGACCTGACTGGTGACCGACACCACAGTAATACTACTTCACTACATGTCAGAAGGAGCCACGCGTCAATTGACAACAAGGAAATGTGCAAATTCTTGAACACACGTTGGTTTTCTTGACGATACATTTCACTTTTGAGTGTGCGAGTCTTCGGGCTGTTTGAGCTCTGCACTGTATTTCATAGGCGCGCTGTCGGCTTTGAGCTGCACGTCCACTAAGGTGAAGATTGAAATGACCTGCGGACACAGACAAAGACACCAAGATCCTTTTACTTTAAGCTGGCGGTTTGGAGCCATTAGAACCTAGGAAAACTGTACGAGAGGAACCACCTCATTCAAGTGCTTTACCATTATGCAATCGCTAATTTAGTAGCAGTAGTGTAAAATCTATTATAATGCTGAAGAATTTCTTTAAAAAAAAAATAAATAAATAATGGGTTCAGTGTACAACTACACAACTGTAACACCACAAACGAGCTCAAATGTTGGATCACATCATGTCAGGTGCACATTTTTAAAACTTAAAAGATCTTTTTCAGTGTTTGCGAGTCTCACCTGCTCCACTAGAGGATTCTCCAGGTTTTCCGGGGTCCACAACAAAGTCAGCTCGGATTTCTTTCCCACCTTATGATGGCGGAATGAGTCCAGGCCCGCGATGGACTGAAGGTGGAAACAAATGTTTTTCAACCGTTTTGAAGGAAAAGTGATTGTGACACTGGTTAGTTTCACCGTTTGTCATTTTTTCTTGAATCAACTTTAGTGTAAAACAGCAGTGAAATGACTTGAGTTACTAAACACAAGACAGGTGTCACAGCACAATGACACTGAGTCCACACAAGCATGTCTGAATATAAGAGGAGTCGTCGTTTGGAATCTTATGCAGACCTTGCAGTAGATCCGCTTCTGTACTCCGTATCGGAGAACCAGCACGTCGAAGGACTGATCCAAAACCCCCATCACCATGGCCTCAGAGTCCAGCGGGCCACACTCCTGAGAAGAACCGAAGAAAAGGATAATCTAGTACTGAAGGAAAATTAAAAAGATCATATTTGGTTACATCTCTTCTCAAGCAACACTGATAAAGTGACGTTATTACCAACCCTTTATCACAATGATGCCTTGACTTGCAACCAAAACAACAGGAATGTCAATTCTTCTTCGTTGTGATGATTTACCTTCACAAACACTCCGAAGAAGAGCTCAGAGCTGAGCTCCTGGACTCGCTTCGACACGGTCTTCTTGTCATTACAATGCGACGCCTGTTTCTCCACTTCCGCCGTCGACAGCTGCAAACGTGGCCCGCAGTCTATATGCAAACAATGCAAAAGACAAACAAGCATGGACCTGAGCCAATGGAGCTCACTCACACACGTCACAGAAAACAACAAGACAATCCCTGCAAAACGTCAGGGCGAGGTCCGACTTTTGTTTATTCTGTTGATTCATTTCGTCGTTCAGATACATCTCGCCACACAAGCGTCAAAGTGCGTTGGCGGTCGCCGGTACATACTCAGTGAGGACGCCAGGAGCCGGTGTACGATGACGTCAGCATAGCGTCTGATGGGTGAAGTGAAGTGAGTGTAGAGAGGAACGTTGAGGGCGTAGTGCCTGAAAAGCTTTTCGTCATTCACAAAGCCTGTGCAGAAGTACTGCGCCACCTACGACACAACAAAACAGCCAATAAGAACTACGATGCAGGATCCACAGTAAGCAGCTTTTTTCCCCCTCATTCTGAATGAAGTTGTGTTACAACGAGAGCTTGATAAAACAGACTGAAGTTCAAACAGATCGAACCTGCATCGGTCTGGAGCACATGTGAGTGAGGACTTCTTTTCTGGCACTGCAATACTCGTCGTCGCCGAGAGTGGTGTTGAGAGTCTTCTGCACGTTGAAAAAGTTAAGAGGAGGAATTCACTCATATGCACTTTTCAGATGAGCGATAAGTATCTGAAAACCTATTAAAGTGTGTCCCCGACTGATCGGATCCTAAAATGTGTTTAGTCACTGTGAGAGGATCCTGTTTACTCCCGGTTGTCAGATTCTTCTGGTCATGTAATCAGATCATTGTCGTTTAAAAACTCTTCGGAAATGTGATAGTTGATGAAGCCCAGCTTACATTTTATTTTATTTTTTTAAATTGAATGTGAATCCTTTCTGACTAGACGCCTGGTGACGGAGGTCTACTTCCTGTTATTTTCCAAAACATTCAGTCTCATCGTGTTGCACATGGCAACACCTTCGATCTTAATGATGGTTGTGTTGAGAGTTTTCATTTGACTCATATTTGTTTGCCAGTCACGTTGAAACAATGTCACTTTTCTTTTTTTTAACGACATAAGCAGATGTATAAGAACAAAAATAATGTCCGATGAAAAGATATTGAGGAAAACTCGAGGCATGCCTAACAGATAATCAACCAGATTTTTACTGTGCATGTAAACAAGCCGTGACTCTTAATAAGAGAAACCTACAAAAAAACTAAAATGTGTTGAAAGTATTTCTGAAGACAGAGACTTTGTGCCACATGTGCAGCGCGGGTACTGACGTGCAGCGCTGCCGAAGACGACAGGTCGATGTCGATGCCGAGCTGGTCACACAGCTCCTGCAGCTCGTCCACCATCTTGGCTCTGGGTGGAGGATGCCGTCTGAGCAGAGCCAAGTCTGGGAATTTGCGACGGATGTGGTGGGCTGTGGCAATGTTAGCGAGTAGCATGAACTCCTCCACCAACCTAGAGAAGAGTTTGGTGGTGATGAATGATCAAATTAACAATCTCTGGAACGAGAAACCATGAGATTTGATGGAGCTAAAACATTTTAAATGAATAAAAGAAGGATTTAGTGCTCACTTGTTACTGTCTCTGTACTGGTAAACAAAGCAGCCTTGAGGCATCATCGTCTCTTTGTCCAGGGTGAATGAAAGTTTTAGCTGAGTAAACAAAAAAAAAACGGGGGAGAAAAAAGTATGACTACTAAAGAAAACCCATCTGACACAGCTGTGAAACAAACATTCAACAGATCATAAAAACACACAATAATCCGGGTAAAGGCTCCACGATATTCCCTTTTTATGTACACAATGGGAGACCGGCCGACATGTAAATGAGGACTAACCTGGTCCAGTCTGAGGGCTCCCCCGGAAAAGCGCTGAGCTCTTAGGTTTTTGGCAATGGCGTGCAGATTGAGCACAGCTTGGTGTATCTCATCAATCGGGTGTACGGGGTCCACAGGTGGCAGCTCCTCAGCAGAGAAAAGCTTCTCGGGGGCTTCGATCATGCTCTGAGCGTGGTCATAACTCAACTTCACACAGGAGCGGATGACTGAGCGCCCGAACCACTCACTCAGGATCTGAAGGGAATTAGAGGACCCCGGCTCAATCAATCATCGGCTAAAGCCTCCTCCCCCGCTGTGAACTCTTCACTGGATGCGGCTTTCAGAAATTCATGAATTTTATATGAACACACCTTTCCCTCGGGAGTGATTTTCCAAATGACGGAGAAAGTGAGCCTGTCGACGAGCGGGTTCAGACTGCACAGCTCCTCACACAGCAGGCGGGGCAACATGGGGATCACCTGCAGAGCCACACAAGTGCGAGAGAACCAGCGGCCAGGGTTGAACGGGTCAGCTAACAATGAACTGAGAAATCTTGATCCAGGATTAATGGAAGCAACACCAACCTTTTGAACCATGTAAACACTAGTAGCTCTCTGGCTGGCCAGAGTATCCAAAGCGTCACCCTGCTCCACAAAGTAACTCACATCCGCGATGTGAACGCCCACCTCAAAGTTGCCTGTGTCAGGAAGAAAAACGACTAAGAAACATAATCCAAAAACAAGGCACCCATTCCTGGAGACATTGGCAACATGACATGTAACTAGGAACCACTTTATAGATCTTTATTTGGATTAAAAATAGGTTATTTGTTTTCCTTCAAAATTGATTTGATTGAATACCGACTTATAAGATGCTCCTCTTTGTCTCCATCTGGTGCTGGGTCAAAACTACACACTTCCTGATTTTGAAAATAAAAGGTTCAAAGATGTATCTCGCAGGAGGACTCCCAACTTCACAATTTCCACATGCAGCCATATGAAACAGCATAAGTATAATAATAATAACGTTGGTTTTGAAAACCGGGGATCATCATTAACAGTGAGCATGTGACAGCAGTTTACCGTCTGAGAGTCGTTGACAGGACAGGGCATCGTCCAGGTCTCTGGCAGTCGAAGGGTCAATTGTGAAGATGCACTCTTCCCTAAAAATCATAAACAGTGTTTTGTGAAATCTTCGGCAGAATACAGTCTGACTGGTCAGTCATCGCTAAGAGAGCGATGGAATCTTATAGAAAATTGTTCATCTAAGTGGAGGTAAAAATGATTATGTACCTGTGGTAAAAACATTTTCTACTAGATGAAGCACTTTGTACTGAAGATGCACTTATTCCTTGCTTTTCACTTCTAAAACCCCAGAACAACATAACATCTGTATCACTTTGTTGGCTGATGTAGGTTCCTGGCGGTTGAAGAGTCAAAGTCCTACCTCAGGTCTCTCCTCTTCATCATCTCCTCAGGCGGGATGGTCCAGGGAAGGTTCCTGGGGAGGCAGCCCAACACCTCATCTGAGAACTCGGAGAAATCGACGTTGTACTCGGTCAGGATGCCCTCCGTCTCCGGCTCGATTTCTCCAGCTTGACCCAGCGTTTTAGAGAGCCGACTGAAACATCAGGAGGATGAGCACGTTTTACAAAGCAGGGCATTTTTGGCACCTGCGTCGGATTCCAGATGTGAGACTAACCCGTCTGCGAAGCTGCTGTCAGCGGCCCAGTTGGTGATGCGGCAGATGAACAAGGTGCCGGCGAAGTCGTCTGGTCGAAAGCGGAAGTTGTCGGGGCAGTCGCTGAGGGGAATGTTAATCCGTGGGACCCGGTGGTCGACAGGGGAGAACTTGGCGAAGGGCTTGTCCGGGAGAAACTTCAGGAAGCCAGTAACTGCTCTCGAGTGCTTCTTCTCAACAATGTACACCACCTGGCAGACAAGAGGTTACGAGATAAAAATGCTGTAAGCCTTCATTTTTTTTCAGCAGAAGAGCAACAATTTACTGCTAAAATTTTACTTTTCCAAATGCTTATAATGCAAGCTTTACTTTCTCAAGTGAGCTCAGATTTTAGCTGTACTTAATCAAGTTGTTTCACTTCGCTGACTCCAAGTTATCCTCAGAAATACTTATTTGCAAAGAAGCCCCCTCCTTGCAGCCCAAACACACAAGACAATTCTGCACTTATTCTTTCATTCTGAACAGAAAAAAACTTTGCATTTGTGTGGTTGGATTTTTTTTCCCCAGAAATATTTGGGAAAAAACTAAAGAGTTGTGCATAAATCTTACCTTAGCAGTCTTCTGCACTACTTCCCCATTGTGTTGAGGGACTGAGGGCTCTTCCAACGATTTCCTGGCTGTTAACAGATTGAAGAAAGAAAAAAAAATAAATATATATATATATATATATAAATAATGAATAATACATAGTGGAGCCTTCATAAGCACTATCCTAATAATGATGATGGTTTGCGTCAGTTATTGTTCACCTGCATCAGTGAGAGTGAGATTCTGACATCTGCTGACGGGTTCATCATTGCTGCGACACTGACCTACTGCGTTAACATCAGAGCCCTGCGGACGCTCCGCCTTCCTCTGACCCGTCTTCATGCGTTCAGTCTGGAGCTCTGACTCGCTGACTTCTTCACAGTCCGACTTCACAACCTGGAGAGACCAACGTTCACCACCGACACTTCGTGTGCAATTTGCTGTAAACTGTCGCATCAGTGGAGGACTCTGACTCTGAAACCCAAACGGCCACTCCAGTCACCTTTTGAAAACAGAAACGCGAGAAGAGTTTACCTTCCACTGCTCTCGAGGGAGGATCTGCACCACCACTATGTCTCCATTCAACGCTCTGTTACGAGCTTCAATCCCTTCAAGAAATATATCCGGAGTGTCATCCTGAAAAAAAATTTCGAAAATGATCAGTCTGATCAATCAGAGGTGAAATAAAAAACACTGAAGGCAGGTTTTACAAACTCACAGGAGATGGAATGAAAGCCTCTTGGTATTTCTTAGGGTTGATTCTGAGTTGACCCTGTAGAGGAACCATGCAGGTGTCAGAAGTGTTCCGACAGCTTGATCACTGCTACTGTACAAGGTGTTCATACCTGAAGGAGTTCTCCTCTTTTGAGACCATGAGAAACCTCCTCAGCAGTCATGTAGGACTCAAACAGTTGTTTTTTTGACCCTCGGCCTCCTTTGTTCTTATTCTTGTCTGAAGGGGGATCGGCAGCAAACAAAAATAAAGAAAGAAAGAAAGAGAAAGTCACAGATTTATGTCATCATAATTAGAGGTGTTATTGTAAATTCACTCCCTAATACTAAAGTACAACTTACCACTGGGCTGCTGCAGTTTACCATCTGCACTCTTTTTTTCGGCAGTGTGATTCAGGGGTAGATTGTTCTTCGCCTTGGACTTTTCCTGTTCCTGCCCACTTGCTGGTGTCCACACACCGACAAGTGGGTCTGGCTCTTTAGAGGCAATATCCTTGTCCTTGGCTTTCTTTTGTTGTTTCTGGTGTTTTTTCGCATTTGTAGGTGTTAAAGTGGCAAGCTCCTCGCCAGACTCGATGTCTCCATCATGGCTGGTGGTGGTGTCTCTTCTCGGTCCCCGTCTCTGCCTGTCAGTCACACCCGGCTTCCTCTCACAGTCGTCCAGGGCGCCCTGAAGGCTTAACTTCTCCATGTACAGACAGAGTGAGCTCTCCTCTTCTTTGTTCTTCATGGAGGATGGAGAGAAATCACTGGAGTCAGAGAAATCATAAAACACTTGGTCCCTTTGTCGCTGCGGTGTGTTCAGCCTATCACTTTGGGTTTTGAGTCCTGGACCAGGTCCGTTTCCCTCCCGCTGCAATGAGTCCTTAGCACACTGCTCCAGATAGGAGGTGAACCTGCTGCTGCAGTGCTGGCTAAGAAGTCTGGCATAGGCATCTTTCTGAGGAGGATGAGCACTCAGTTTATTCTGACTGTGCTTTGGATCGCGATTCTTTGGATTGACCCTCTTGGGCTGCTGTGGAGAATCCATAAGGGGAGAAGGTGCTTCCTCTGAGAAGACAAAACAAAACACAAAAACCCCTGTCATTCAAGCATGAATCAACAATAAATGACACGTGAACCCAACATCACTGAACACTGAAACAGGGCAGAAACAACCTCGAACATGTAACATGGGGCAACTGAAAGTAACTTGGATTATTATTGTGATTGCGCTTCTTAAAGGTTATCGATTAAAATCATTTACCAAAACAGACATAACCGGGTTGTCACCGTCACCACGTTATGTCAGTTGATTACTGCCCCAGAAAACAAAAGCTAATTCAAGATATTTGTCGTAATGTCACAATAAGCCGTTTGTGCGAACAACAGCTAAAGGCTAACTATCGTTAACTGACAATTATTAGCTGATGCTAAGCTAATGGTATCTTAAACACGGCAGGTGCTCCTTTAACCTCTGCCAGCGACTTTCCTGAAAAATAGACCACGACGTCGATCACATCAAACAACTCGGAGGTGAACATCAAGACTGTCAGAGCACCATTTTTGAACATTACCTTTAAAACTGCGATGCAAGTTAAATAGCGTCTAACTTAGCTGGTGCGTTCACGCGCTGTCTGTCGTCACGAAAGCTTCAAGTCATGTTGCATTTGAAGGCTGTCGGAAATTCCAGTTTTTGAAAAAAAAAAAGAAAAAAGAAAAACTAAAACTTTATTGAACAAACATGAAAATCGAAGAGCAAGACGTCAACGTATGCAAGGTAATAAGACATTTTTAAAAAAGTACATCAATGAAGATAGAAAACACGTGAACCTATAAATACATATTTTCTTCAATTTTCAAGAGCTTTATGCTTTGATGTTTGTTTGTTTTAGTTTGTTTTAAGTAGATGCAATACTACTTACTACTTAATAATACATAATAATACTTACAGCACATAACAGTGTACAGATTACAATAGAATAGAATAGAATAGAATAGAATAGAATAGAATAGAATATTTGTCCTTGTGTGTAATAGAATGAAACTGAAGGCTCTGCTCCCCTTTAGATTGATAAAGTGCATTCTTCTTCTTGTTCTTCTTGTTCTTCTTGTTCTTCTTGTTCTTCTTGTTCTTGTTCTTCTTGTTCTTGTTCTTGTTCTTGTTCTTGTTCTTGTTCTTGTTCTTGTTCTTGTTCTTCTTCTTCTTCTTCTTCTTCTTCTTCTTCTTCTTCTTCTTCTTCTTCTTATGATTATTGTTATTATTATTATTATTATTATTATTATTATTATTATTATTATTATTATTATTATTATTATTATTATTATTATTATTATTATTATTATTATTATTACTATTATTATTATAAACACTTGAATTAATTCTTAAAACATAATTGATTGCTCAGACCTTCCATTGGACAATATATTTGACTTATTTTGTTAAGTTTATCTTAATAAAGCTTTTACTTTATTTGTTCTCCTTTTTAAGCCTTTCTTAGTTGCACTCTTTTAACATTTTTCATAATCCTAATCACTTAAGAATAAGATCTTTATTACCTTGATTGCCTTGTTTGAATGTGTTTCCTTTATTTCCTTGTAAAGAAATGTCTGAATGCTGCTATATAAATATATTTCCCTTGACTACCAGTAAAAAATGAATGTAAATAAATTACCAATATACTTGGGCTATTTGACTTAACTAAGCCCTGGGCCTAACAAAGCTTTGGGCACCAACTATAGAGAGTCAGTCATTTTCTACCACCAAAATGAGTGCAACAAATCAGCATGCACTTTGATGATTTAATAGTGTTACACCTCGAGATGGCAGCAAAGACAACATTTTGCTATTTAATTAAATGGCGACATTCAGCTTGTGTTAGTAGTACGCGTTAAATCAATGTATCATCATTTATAAGGTATAGCATAACCCCAGTCAAAACAGTCCGTTCTATGTCGTGGAAAGGAGAGAAAGAAACTAAAGCAGAGAGAGAGAGATGTTTGTTTGATGTTTGTTTGTCAATGTGTGCAGGCAGTAATTTACAAGATGAACAGATCTAAGATATCAGGATAAAAATATGGGTTGGAGATTCTCATCTTCTATCTGACAAGCTGATTTCACACCTGTCTGTTCACGCTTCCCTTCCCGTCTCTTCTGCAAGACGTCTTATGAAGGCTTTTCCCCGTGCACGCACACACACACATGCACACGTTTCTCAGTGCAATTCCCCAGGGAGAGCTTTTTGAGACAACACAAGCTGGATGTGTATGTGTGCAGTCAGAGGAGGCTTTCAGATCTCTGTGGGTATAATGTAAATGAGGCTGTCATGTCTCAGCTTGATGGGGGCCCTGGATTTTGCACGGCACCTACGTTCATGTACACAAACACCTTTAGGGTAGTGGGTGTAATTTAATTTATTTAAAATGTTGCATGATTAAAAGGCCACAGTCTCTCTTCAATTCTCACCAAACATCACGACAACTTGAGTTTTATAGGATCACTGAACAGTGACACATGTTAGCCCATTGTTTCTCAGCTTCTAACCCCTACGTCAAGCTTCCTTTCTCGGTGATAACAACACAGTGCACATATTTTCTGACATTTCAGTGAGACTATGTAGACTGAAACATCTGGTCGCTATATCTAATCCACCTGTGCAGTATTGTTTGCAAAACAGAAAGGATACGATTCATTATGTGAATTAATTAAGTCTCACCTGCTGTTGCGCTATTAGTCATAACTCATAGTCTGCTTTCCTACAGATGGGTGTTTTTGGAATAACACTGTCATTAAATCAGTTTTCCCCTGAGCTAAAAGAAAGTATACATATTTAGTCAACCAGCCAGGACAAATACCAGTTACTGAAGGGCTTATAAGCATGGGAGGGCTTTTTCTAAACTTGATGTATTTGGTTTGTGGCAGGGGGGAATAAAAAGGAAGAAAACACTAAAACACTGAGAAAAAAAAAAATCACATATTTCATCAACACTTGGCAAGCAATATTATCACACTGTGCACTTGGGCAATTGATCTGAAACATTCTGATGATATTTACTGATTAAAAAAAAGTTTTTTTGAATAGCATCGTTGGAGAAATTGTCTCATTTTTGGCAGAGTGCACCTTGGGAAATTAGCACGGCAACAGTTTTCAGCCGCCTTTTTCATCTTTATCAGGTGGCTGCTGTTGATCTGCCAGCCAGAGCATTGGCATTTAGCTGTGACTGATTCTACGGGGAGGAAAGAGGGTCTCTTCACTAAAGATAGAACTGTAGCAGAATCGTTATGTTTGTAAATTTGCATTTCGGAGGCCTGCTTCCATTTCACACCACCAGAAAACTGTTTGCTTTGACTCAGAATTAACCCCATTGGGAAACAGAACACGAGCATCACAGATTTCCTACATCCCAACTGCTCCATCCAGCTATTCTGAGGCAGCCTGTCAAAAGACGAAATGTGAGTTCATCTCCACCTCAAACACATCTTAAAGAAGTTATTAACCACACATTTCAGCAATTCTTACTGTGCTGCTATTTACTATACAGCAACCAAAGTCCCCAAAAGTTTGGACTCTTTCCTAAACTACTGCTCTAAGTCAAATGTGTCCAAACTTTGCAAGTCCTGTGACTCCTGGTTCATTTTAATTGACATCCAGCAAACAATGCTAGGAAGGTCACTTCTCAGTAAAAGCAGATTAAGTCATTAGTTTAAGAGAGGGACAATTTCCCACTCAGAGAGCTCTGATGTTCCTTATAGTGTCAGTGGTTGGCGTTGTGGAGAAAACCGATGAGCTGAAGTGACTATCAATCAAAGATGATGGAGATCACATATATTACACAGAGATGTTTCATGAAATCAACACGAGCTCAGAGAAAGTAATTCAATGTCCATGACCTGTGATGCTACTTCAATTCTGAGGTTTTCTCAAAGTCTATTCATCCATCTGCCAGTATTATGTCTATCTCATCTGTACATGTTGTATATTATCAGCGGTTGTTTGGTCAGCCATAGAGAAGTGTACTCTTCTTATAACTGGAGAGTGCTCAGTGAGCCCATCACCGAGGGACAGATATCAGTGGGGTTTCAAAGCTTCCGATAGGAGAATCAAATTAACATGATATAAACTGAAATAAAGTGAAAATCATCGACAGTGAGCACAGGGGGAAATATGTGTCAAAAAAAAAATGAAGCCCTTGGTATTAGGCAGTGTGATTGTAACAACAGACTGCTTCTCTGCAAATTGCACGTATGCTCCATGATATATGTGCACAAATATTGAACTAGGAGTGATGTGGAGCATGATTTGAAATGTGACATATGACCCCTTAAACCTTTGAAAATCAGCTTCATGTCTGTTAACTCCAAGTCTTCCTATTGAGTTTCAGGAGCTAAAACACATGTATCGATGCCTTACCTTGTACTGTACCTTTCCAAGCTCGTGTTTGATTGAACTTTTTTTTTTTTTTATCAAAACACAACCTTTAAAAGCACCACATTTCATGGGGTGAAGCAACATCTTTTTCAGCTCTGGTCACCAGCCCACTGACAGCGCCTCTAAACTTCACTCGTTTTAGTTCAAAAGCAGCTCACTATATGAATGCAATGACAAAACAGACTCCTGCGAGTGGGGAGAGAAAGCATTAGAGGAAATACCCTTTTGCTCCTCAGCTTTTTTTTCTTCTTCTGCTCTCTTCTGAGGAAATATATATATATATATATATATATATACATATATATTTAAAAAAAAAACAACCTCTGGGAGAAAAGTGGGCAATAGAACAGCTCGTACGTGGCTTCTACCAGTGTTGTGGTTGTACGGACCCAATTTGTAAAGCATGCAGATGAAGCAGCTAATGCCTATCAAATATTTATCAGAACAGGGGAGGCAGTACAGCTTGTAAAAGAAGATGAAAAAAGAGGCAGGAACAGTCACTTTGTGCAGTCTCATGTCTCTTTCACTCCGATTCGCTCTCTCGACTTGATACTTTCTCTTTTTCTTGGTCTAACCACATGCACACCTTGTAATTTTTGGAGACTGGCGGCTGCTCAGACATTTTAAGCAAATGAAGAAAACGAGGGCAAGCACTAATGATGATGCATTTGATCTGAAAATGCTTGTCTGTCTTCAAACTGCATCATCTTGGCTTTTTGTTAAGATCTGAGTCTTTAGAAATTTATAAGAGGTGCATACACTCTAGTTCTAGTTGTAGATGCTGCAGGACGAGACAGGCTGCAATCATCGTCGCTGAGTGCAGCGGACAGCTCAGGGAGGTCTGCGCCTTGTCACCTTTCACTGCCATGGCAACGGCCTGCGAGTCACCCCGAGCTCACTACACTCTGCATTCACACAGACAGGCGTTGACTTCTGATCCTGAGAAACAAATATGGGGAGATGATGAACACATATACAAACATAGTGACACATGAGGATACTCAACCCTCTTGGATTTTTAATCGTCGGCAGTGAAGTACCATAAAAATCAAAAAGTCAAGTTGAAGAAAAGATATCAAAGTAAAGACTACCCATTCCCTCTTTTTCCCACACTGTCAATAAAGACTTTTGACATATAAATCACATGAATTCTATTATTCATGATGACCTATTTTTATATGTCAAGTTTACATTTGTTTAACTCTCTCCATATATGATTTATGAAACTTGTTCCCCCCCTGTTATTACTGAAAATATCTTTTGAATCGTTCCTTTCATTCTTTTAAATCTTTGAGTCTTTACTTCGAACATACAAACATAAGAAAAAGAAAGAAAAGGAGTACACGAATACAAGAATAAAACAAAAAACAAAACACTTTTATAGTGGTGTTCTTGGATTTCTGACATTACTGAAATAAAATAAATAAATCAAATAAACTTAGACTGTGATGCTCAATTTGATGTGAGAATTTAAAGCTCCCAGTAAGAAAGAGCTTCCCAGTGAACTGATATATTGTATCGAGCAGTGAAGCTTTATTAATCTGGAAGATCTATATTTTAGTTCATTTAATAAGTGATATGATGCATGTTAAGAGGTTGTTGTTTTTTTTCCCAACAGATGCACTTTTAATTGTTGAGATCTGCATCACAAAAGTCTTAATATACACCTATCAGCCATAACATTATACACCACTATGAGGCAAAGTGACTAACACTGATTATTGCTTGATCTAGCATTTGTTGGTGGGTGTTACCAATGTGTCACCAATGTGCAGTCAGCTGATTTGGCAGAGTTGTGTCCTACTGCCTCGGCAGTTGGCAGGAGGGCGTATTTCTAAAAAAAACAATACTCACTTTTTACATCTCTGATAAATTTGTGTCTTGCTGTCGACTTCACCGGCACTGTACAAAGTCATTCATGTTTTGTTGCAATAATATGTATTGGCCAAACGTAGCAGACACAGCTTGGGTTGTATCAGTGTATGTGGGAATGGTGTACGGTGGGAAGAAAATACCATGAAACCTGACGGTATGGAAAATGAGTGTCATGGTTGGTCTGTGTTACATAATAATAAAACACTGGTTTAATATTTTTTTCATATCAAATTGTTTCCGGCCACAGTTATCGAGTGATTCACTTCTCATAGAGAATTTGTCAAACTTGTAAGACAACTAATTATTCTTGGTAGAAGAAATATGATCATGGGCCTGTGCTCTACCTTATAAGGACTAAACAAATGTGTGTTATTTTATTCAATCACATTCTGTTTGAGAACTATAATGCTATTGAAGTTCACATGTGCCAATTTCTCTTAAACCTTACCAAACCACACGATTATATGAGATGAGATGAGATGAGATGAGATGAGATGAGATGCGACGAGATGAGATGAGATGAGATGAGATTAAAGAATCCTTTAATGATGATGAATGTCCCCTTCCCTCTTCTAAATCTAGTAACTGTGGAGACCAGAGTACAGCGAAGTCATTGTCATGTTTAAGAAAATAGTTTGACATAATTTAAGCTTTGAGTTTGTGCTTTATCCTGCTGGAAGAAGCCACCAGACGATGGTACACTGTGCTCATAACGGGGTCGACATGGTCAGCAACAATACTCAATTTATAGTAACAGACCCAAGGTATGCCAAGAAAATGTTCCTCACATCATTACAGCCTGAACCGTTGATACAAGGCAGGATGGATCCATGCTTTCATGTTGTTTGGGCCAAATTCTGACCCTACTATCTGAAATTGAGACTCATTAGACGGGGGAGCATTTTTCCTATTTTCTATTGTGCAATTTTGCTTCTGGGGTGGTCTCCTGCTATTGTTGTTGACTAGCTTCAAGGGTCCACATGTTTTGAGGTCAGAGATGATCTTCTGCATATCTTAGTTGTAATAAGGTGTTGTTTGAGATACTGTTTGCTTCCTTCCTACCATCTCAAACTTATCTAGCCTTCCTCTTATGACCTCTGACATCAACATCATCCCACCTGGAGAACTGCAGCACACTGAATATTTTCTCTGTTTTAAACCATTCCTAGAAAACCTGGAGATAGAAAAGACTCACTTTAATCACCAACTTCCAGATTCCCGAACTTGACCATGTGCACATACCTAAATACAGGTGAGTTGCTGCCATGTGTGTAGGTGATCAGTCATTTGGATCAATGAGTAGTTGAACAGGAGTAAATAATAAAGTCTCAGTATAGAGTAGATCTTCGGGGTCTGGAGTGTTTAAATTAAAGTTATCGAAGCTCTTGAATGCAGATGGAGAGCAAAGGCTGGTCCATGCGGTCTGGTCTAACACATGAACTTTTGCTGACACCAGACTGGTGGTTAGAATGTTGTTATTAATCGGAATATGAGAGAGACTAAATGAATAGAATTGCGCAAACATGCAGTACATCACCTAAATGTTAGTTATGCTGGTGGTCTCTCACTCACTCTTTTCTATTTTTGCTTTATTTGTTTGGCAGTAGTCAAAATGCGAGGTTACTCCTGCATCGCATCACCACCTCCACCCTCGCTCTTCTTCCCAACGGCGCTACTTTCAGCACCGGACAGCTCTCAGCGTCCCCCACGCTCCGCCCACCTCCGGCAGACTGGCAGCAAGAAACAACCACACACGTCGGTGGGCGACATTTGAGGTGGCCTATTGGGTTTTTTTTATTGGGAGGGGCTGAACTTCAAGAACAATTTGCTCCTTCCCTCGTCATCCTGCTCCTCTCCTCTCTCACTCGCATTTTTCCGTGCAGGAGTGAAAAGCGAGTAGGAGTTCGCTTCTTGAATGGACCAGTCCGCGTTGTTTCTGAGATGAGTTATTAGTCCGATCCAGCTTTTATTTTTGGGCGGGTTGGGGGGGGAGGATCAGAGCACGGAATGAGGGGAAATCTTGTACTGTTTTCAGTTGGACCATGGGTGTGAAATGCAGGGTATCCTGTGAAGTGTCTCTGATCCGCTGAAGGCGCAGCAGAAAGAGAGTGTGTTTGGTATAATGCTCAGCACCTCGTGCCAAGAGTCCACCGAGTGACCGGGAAACCATGGCTCTCCTGGTGGTCCCGCTGCTCCTGCAAACGGGGATCGTTTTGGGGTCAAACTACGGTTACGTAGAGTGGTCGGACAACGACAGAGATGACAAGCACCCGCCGATTTTCAGCACCCAAAACATTCACCGGGAGCAGCCCCACCACCACCCGACTTACCCGGTGCCGTCCACGGAGCGCACGGTGGTGGCGCACAAGATCGAGGAGGACTTGCCAAGAGTGGTGACCGCTTTCCTACACACCGGGGACTCCTCTGCGCTCAGGCAGGTCAACTGTTCACGGAGGTACGAGCTGAGCAGCTTGCGAGGCGGCCTGCACGTCGCCTCCCACTACTCCCTGCACGGCATCCTGGACACCGTGGCGCACGCCACAAACTTCCTCAACATGATCCTGCAGGCCAACAGGTCCCGGGAGCAAACCCTCCGCAGGGACGTCCACTGGTACCACGCGCTGGTTCAGAGCATCCTGGAGGGGGACCCCAAAATCCACCGGGCGGTGGTGACCCTGCACACGGACACGCAGACGCCGGGGCCCCACGTCTTCCTGCAGGCGACGAGAACCGAGAGAGAGGTCGTGTTGCAGGACCTGTCCGGCTCCGCGCACCGTCACCTGAAGAGAAGGGGTCCGGAGGCAGACTGGTTCAACGACTTCAGGGACGGCAAGAGACCACACGTGCACAGGAGAGGTCAGGATGTAAGAGGATCCACGAGTAGAAGTTATCTCCTGGACAAAAATCAGATCAAGTGGTCTGCGCCTTACCTGGAGTGTGAACACGGGGCGTTTGTGCCATACTGGCTGCTCACTTTGTCTGCTGGTTTCTATGGACTGAAGAGCAACTCTGCACCGGAGTTCAGGTGAGAAGTGGTAAAAGTGAAAGAAACAGGGCATTTCTGCCCCTAAAAGCACGCTCCCTTTTCGATTTCAATTGATATTAATTAATCACCCACTTCTTTTGTCAGTTAATCAACGCTGCGTAATGAAACCCCGAGTGTCAAATATAATTATGGTACATGGCACTACAATAAGATGTAATTCTGAATATGTCCTAATCTTAAGAACTCCAATCGAAATTTGCATATTTCGACTTTTCTCAAGGTTGATTTCTGCAGGCTTTACTCAGAATATTTGATTCTAAAGAGGTCTTGGCTGAAGTATGTGTTCAATTATTAGGTGCATTAAAAAAAAAGAAAGATCTCAAATTTCAAGACTCCAGGCCAACACTGTCTTTAAAAGACCAATTGAATCGTAAATATGTAATGAAACTTCAACAACTGCACTTTATCTATCCATCAGGCAAAATTGAGAGCGACATTAACACACTTATAACATATTCAGTATGTTTGATTATGTCTGACTACTCATTGTGTTACATTCAGAAACATAAAATGGTTAAGAAGTTGTTGCCTAAAACATTTTCCTGCTTCAACGCCCCTAAATCGAACAAGTTTGTCATAGTGAAACTATACAAAAAGTCTTCTAATGAGCTCCTCATTGAAATCAGATATGTTGAAGCAGGGACATGTCAAAATATGGTATGGCTATGGCCCAGCAGGACATAATTACCAACCTTCTGACAAACATGCCGATTAAATTGATTCCCTCATACATGCTCTCACAAATTACCAAACTTTAATCCTTGCCATATCTTCACCTGCAAAAAGTTTCCATATGAAAACTTGTGGATCTGATGAATGAGTGAATTCTGTTTAACCTGCAAGTACAGAGAAAATAAGACAAATCAGACCCTGTGGGCAACATATTGCTCTGTAATTCATAGGCACAAGTGTGTTGTGAATTGAGTCTCTGGGAAGCATCTCTTTGATTGATGTGTTCTTTAGTGTTGCTTCCTCACCTGCTACTGCGACTATATCTCTAAAACTGTCATGTGGCCAGAAGCTCAGCTGGAGTTCATAGAAAATTGGATTGCACTCAGTCTTATGTCTGCACAAGATTTGATTATGACAACATTCACTGAAGATGTTGGCACTGAATCAGTTTTATCAGATAACTTTAATCGCAATCTTTCATCTTCAGTTTCACAAAAGTTGATCATCCTTTTTTTTTCTTTCTTTTTTTTGTACATAACAGTCTCAGTTTGCTGTGATGACTCAGTCGGTCTGATGCATTGTTCATTCCCTGAAATGATTTCTTGCTTGTCTGGGACACAGCCCTTGCATCAACACACAGAAATGGCAATGATGTTTAAACTGCTTGAAAGAAGATGACGATCTTTTCGTGTCTGTTGCCTAAGGCTTCTGAAATGTTAAGTGTGATTAGAATAAATTCATGAATGAATTCATAATCTAATCAATTGCCTATTCCAGCCTAGCCAACAGGGACTTTGAGTGAGTTTAAACGATTGTGACATTTTACAAGTGACTGTGATTTGTGGCATATAGAAAAAAAAAGTCAGATGCTTTAGCTCATGTATTTAATCCTATTTGTGAAGCTGCAGAGGAATATAGAACGGGCACTGGATTACGGCTATTTCAGTCTGAACTGATATTTTTAGTTGCAATTTTTTGAGTGTGATAACGCTTTTTTTTGGTGTGTGTGTGTGTGTGTGGGGGGGGGGGGGGGGGGGGTGTTGTTGAGATATAGCTCACAAAGTTAAAGTTTGACATTTACGAGCACTTTTAGTTTTGTCCCATGGCGCTTTCTCACACGTCCTCTAACATGCAAAATGGATAACTGTTTTGATCCAACTAACATCAAAGTGCATTCACAGGGTTTGATGTTCTTTCTTCAGGTCCTGTATAGGATTGAATAACAATACTGATTGTTTTAGGCTCGGTATTTAACGCAAACAAATGCAGCAAATTAGGAAATTATGATGATCTAAAAACAGAGCATTCTACTGGATGGATCCTTTCTAGTACAGTTTGACTCTGAATGAGAATAGAAGTAAATCCAGCACTCTCCTGCACAATATTTGATTACAGTTTTTCCCCTGACTAACGACTCCATCAAATTCCCTCAGTACTTTAAGTGATTTAAATTTATAACAGAATATAATAAGCCATCTTTCCCAGAAAGTGTTTTTTATTTGAAGGGTATAAAGCCACTCCAACTCCATAAACTCAGACCAAAATAAGCATAGTTTGCTTTAGAGCCATTCAGTTTTTGCCGTCCTATTCTACAAGCAAAGCTTACATGTGTCTCTCAAGATACTCTCTCTTTTTTTGTGCTAACTATAGCTTTATCTAATATTGCTTTTAAAATATCTGAGTCAAACCATGTCGGTCCCAACGAGTTGTAGCAACAATCAATATCTTCAAAACCACAATGCTCAAAAATGTTGAGCTTTTCAAAGAGATTATATTCAGATATGTTGATTTTAGGTAAACACCTACTGTATTCATTTATATTTAACTGAAGATTACCCCAAAAAATATTGAATACATTATTAAAACCATTATTTCATTAGCATGTAACACATTGGGGGGAAAAGAAACAGCTTTACAGTGATTTGCAAATTTGCATTTCAATACTTATATCTCTGGTTCGATTTAGACCTTGACATTTTAGTTTACATGTGATTACAGCATTCAGTCCCAGGCTTTGAGCCAGGAAGTTTAGTTGGAATTCAATGTATTTTGAGCATTAATAGAATAAAAAAGTGGTCAATACACAACATACAGGACAATAAACAAATGTCTGAAAAGACTTTCCATCAAAGTCTTTTTCTCACATTTTATATGAATTCTCTTTTTACATTGTTTCGCTTTTTCTCTGTGCCTAACTTTAAGCCAGCACATATGACTTGTTCTCATATTGCTCTTATAAAAAAGATAAAACGCAACTGAATGAATCTCCCAAGGCAGCACGCCAAAACCCATATATAAATGAAAGCCATTAAAAGTAGTACAGCAGTTGTTGGCAATATCTAGTACGGGGTCCGTTAGTTGGCATTGTTTTATTAAAGTATGATCTGAAGAAGACAGAGGACTCTATAATCTTCTGTAATCTCATTTGATATTTGTCTGGACTGGCTGTAGAGTCAGTAGAGGGAGCCAAGCGAGAATTCAAGTTAGCAGCGAACACAATATAGTGGCTGTATGATAGTACTCTGTCACCGAGTATGAATACTGGCTGCGACCAAAGAACTGGAAACATGCCGCTCGCTTCTCCTTCGACCACTTTCTGAATATGAGTTGTGTTTTTCTGTTTCTCCTGCTCATCTCAGTCCTGTGTTGACATTTCTAAAAATAGAAAAGTTGGTCTGCTCTGGCCAGAAAATCATAAGCTGGTGGATCTGATGGAGTCAGTTCCACCATGTCTTCTGCAGTTTATGTCAACGTCTTTCCTCTTACTTGTCCTCTTCCACACTGTCCTTCAAGGCCAAATATAACCCCACTTAGTCTACATAACAAAAAATGGCAGGAAGTGTTGTAAACCTGTTCACAGTGGGAGGTGTGAGACGTCATGTTGCTGGAGGTAGGGAGGCGGACTGCTACGAGGCACATCAAGATCCTACGTCATTTTCATCCGGTGCTGTTCTGAAAGGTGATGAGATTATTTCAGTCTCTGTCAGGTTTGTCTCTGGCTGTAAAATGTGCAACAAGCCACCTTCTGTTACAAATGAATAAGCCCTACATTGAAGCTGAGACATCTTTACATGTGGAGCCCCTTGGCATCACATGCACTCTAACTCAATTCAGAAGATATACATAAACGATGACTCTATAATGCTGATTTTTAAATTTGGTGTTTCATAAAAAACAATTTCTGGTGAAAAAGCTGTTGCATGTGTCTACTTGTACAGATGCAATGTGTAGAATGTTTTTGACTAATACATTTCATGTGTTGAACTGTAAAGGGCACTTGTGTTTTGCACGACAAAGATAGGGAACGGTAAATCTCCCGATCTTGTCACAGAAAGCTTGAAATACCACTTGCGAACACCATGAATGAGTCATTTCTTAGCCTGAAAGGGATTGCGGAAGTGAGCCAGACAAGTGTGGCAGAAAATGACCTCATTTTAAAATCAGCACAAGAAGAGGGTTCAAATTTTAAAACACACTGGATAACATGATGGCTGACACTCTCAGCAAGCGACCATTATCTCTGCCACCCCAACGAAGTGAGGGGAAGAAAGCTTTCAGCTGCTGTTGTTGCAACAAGAGGTGATGTTACAGAGGAGGACCAAATAGTCTATGGCAGAAATGACTTGTGGTCATGTTGCAGATCTCCAGTAGCATGTGCATTTAAAAGGCACTTGGCAAGATTATTTTTGCACTCGCTTGAGGTTACTTTAAAATCATGAGTCAAAGCAACACTTTTTCAAGCGTCGCACAAATCCACAATGGGATTTTAATGCAATTCTACACAGTAGTTTGTCCAACTACTATACGACAAAATGCAACGCTTTGAAAAGACTTTTGATATAGATAACTAACTAACTAACTAACTAACTAACTTTAGAGCATACGCAGGCTCTCTATAAATGCTGTGAAAGTATCAGAACGTTGAGTGTGGAAGGAACTGTGCACTGCTTGAACTTAATCAGCAGCTGTTCATAAATGAGTCATATGGACATCCATAAGTTTTTTGCCAAGGAGGGAAAAGTGTCAGTCGTTCTCAACTCCAACCCCATGCGGCTCTGCAGTGTGTAAAGTGGCAGAGATGGATGGAAAAAGCAGCGAACACCGGAGAGAATCCGCCCACTTCGAGAAACAAAAAGTCATTCGACTGTGATGGTGAACGTTAAGATCTTTTCATTCTGAGCAGCTCTGAGCATGATCAGTGTCTCAACATTTAGCTTAAAGTGTCAGTCAAGATCAGAGGTTTCACCTCTGGTCCTGGAGATCTCCGGTTCTGCATGTTTGAGGTCCTGCCCTGGTTCAATACACCTGCATCTAATGCTAATATCACCATAAAGCTCCTAAGAAAAACTTATAAGAAGCATCCAGGTGTGTTGTTGCAGGAGGAAACTTCAAACACACAGGACAGGAGCACATTTCCAGCGTGTGTGTGGTACAAAGAAAAATAAGCCATATCTATTCAACCATTTCTCATTTTTTCCCCCCAGAAGTTGTTTCAAAAATGGCTTAAAACTAAAGTGCAGCCTTATGTTTTGATGTTACAAATCTGTACCTTGTTGTTCTCAGGTTGAATAAAGTCCCGCACATTTCTGTTACTTCTACTGCTTTTTGCTTCTACCATTCTACCAAGCCTTGACCTGTAAACATAGGCTAGTGTGTGTGTGGACAAGAACATGCACGTAAATGCTTTTTTTTTTTTTTTTTGTCACTCCTGTGAGTGCAGCTGCATCGCCCCTCTTTTTGTGTGCTGAAGAGCTGAAGAGTGGCGGTGCCACACACCTCACCCCCGTGGCTGTTTGTTTCCAGCAGGCAGATGCAGATGGAGGTAACGGGTGTCAGGCTCCCCATCACAACAAAGCAGAGAGTGACTGTATGTGAGTGTGTGGACGGCTCTTTCTGGTGGAGAAAGGGAACAGAGCGGGTCATCAAAGATGAATAAATGTTCTTTTTGTGTGTTAGTGCGATGATGAAAGAGAGTTGTGCAGAGACATACGCTGGGACTGGCTTCACGAAACAGGCTGCACTCACAGGCCAGTTCATTGGGTACACTTGTACAATAAATTCTGCCTTTTAAAAAAAAAAAAAAGAAGCTGTAATTGTAAGTTGAAATTATCAACAGAATTTGTTTGAGTTTTTCTTTTGAGTGATTTTCTGCTGGACTGCACTGATTCTGTCCACTCCCATTTACACACATAAGGAAGGCGAATCAAATGATAGAATGCAGTTCAGCTCAGCGCCTCTGGGAAATACAATATAGGAAATTAACAAGTAGCTGAATTGAAAGCTCTCTGATGAGCTCAGGCAAAACTACACTGACTACAGCTGTTTAAATTCCAGGCAATGTTCCTCCGGCACTCCACTGTCATTCCCCAATAGTTAAAGCATTAGAATCCTCACACGCTCGGTGTTAAAATCTCAGCCTGTGATCAGTGCAGAAGCAGCTCATGACCACAAGAACAATGTATTTAAAACTTTCTATTGCTGTGTCAAAAAGAAAAGATGAAGTGAAGACACTCTACCAAAATCAGATTAAACTTTGAGCTGATGTTAAAGTAAACAATGAGTGTGTTTTCACTATCTTTTGATTTTATTCTAGTCTTGTTGTCTTTCTTCTTCTAATATTTACATAAGACATCTTTAAATCATATTGAGCGTGATGGATTTGGGTTCGCAGCGGCAGGACGTGAATTTGTGTTAAATAGGTGGAAAAGTCTATGGTGAACGACGTAGAAAGAAAAATAAAAAGAGTGAAGGTGATGCAGTTTCATAAGACGATCTTAAGTCTGTAATAGATCAGTGGTGTAATAAATAAGCTGTTCTGATGCTCAACTGGCAATACATGTAATGTTTTAGTTGATGTATTCTTTTATTGACAACGGGAAAAGTAGGCAGGGCTCACGGGATATCTTTGGTAGATATTTGATATTCATGTTTTCACCAATAGAAAAGCAGTTTGGTAAATCAAACAGATTCCAGTTAAATATTTGAAATAATAATGAACCTGGGACTTATGATACCAAAAATTCATATTTGTAAAGTGGCAGGACAATTAAATTATTCTCCCAAAAACGCTTCTCGTTGTCATCATTGGCATGTAACTTAACGAGCATAATGGAATAATATTTCAACCTTGTGCCTTGTGTTTCTTTTGTTCTTCACTCTTGGCTCCCTCATTATTCACCCCCGTCGGTCTTAATTTCTTTTCAGTGCCCAATCTGTTTTATTCTTGCCTCTCTATTGCCACCCTCTCCTCCGCTGCTTCCTCCACCTTTGACCTTTACCTTCCCCCAAGCACTGCTCCTCCTGTTCTTTTTGATTAACCTCTCCTTCATTCTCTGCCTCTGCGTCCTCCTGCTGACTCCTCTCCCTCATGTGATTTTCTTGACCTCGAGCAAATTTATTTCCTCCTTCCTTCTCTCTCCTGTTTTGTCTTGCCTCACCTGTACAACAATTAAGTCCATTTTCACTTGTCTCTCTCCCTCCTTTCAGTTCACGTCCAGTTCTTTTTTTGTTCCCTTGTGTTGTACCTCATTTTTTCCCCCCTCTCTGATAACATCCATCCGATTCCTGCAGTCTCCGTGTTTCTTTTTAAATTTCCACTCCTTCAATTATTCACTATTTTCAATCCACACTCATCTCTGTCTCTTACTGCTTCCCACCTTATCTTTCCGTCTTTCTGTCTGACAGGGGTGTTGTTCGGGTGGATGTGAACCTGCAGGATGTCGACATTGATCAATGCTCCAACAGTGGCTGGTTTGCTGGGACTCATCGCTGTAATCTCACTAGTATGGAGGTAAGTCTGATCCTCGGTGCAATCATAACCGTTGAACGGTGCTGTAACAGAAACACTCTCCTTCCACTTCATTGAAATCAGTGAATTTCACGGTTATATTCAACCATTTGTTCATCATATGCAATCCATTCTGTTCACTTTGACTATAAAACCCACTCAAATGCTGTGACTCCAGGGTCCTTAAAAATCGCAGCGATAAAAGCTTGAAAGAAGTGACTGGATTGGATGAGTGTCCCGCTGGGCTGTATTGTTGTTTACCTCTTCCTTCTGCCACCAAGATCGTTATCTAACACTCATTCACCGTTTGACTTTCATGAGAATATCCACTCAGTGATCAAAACTGAAAGAGTAAAGTTCAGCCGGATTACGTGCAATGTAAAATATAGAGTCACAGTTAAAATATGATTGTTTTAAACAATTTGTAGGGTCTACAGCAGACCTTGGCTCCCAGAGGCCGTCTCAAATTGGACTTTAGACCTTGCTGATTTAGCACATTTTTCACACTTTGCACGATTCATCACATTCACACACCAATGGTGACTGCTGCCCGGCGAGTCGCTTCACCACGTATTTGAGGTTCAGTGTCTTCTTTCTGTAGGACACATGGACACAAAGACACATGGACACAAGGACACATGGACACAAGGATACATGGACAGGGCGAGAAGGTGGACCAAACCTCCCTCTAACCCTCTAATTGGAATACGACTCGTTCTACTGATTAAGCCACAGCTGCCCCATATTTGAACCTGATACAATTGCATAAGCAACAATACACAAGCAATGTTTTGATGAAGTTCAGCAAAGAATGAGTTGCTCGCATTTCCACATAATGTGTTGCGCTCACAATTTGACAAATCAATCAGATTAACATTAGAAGCTTTTACCAACCTTTTACCAAAAACTCCCCAATAATCTAAGACAACACTGAATGGCAATAGCGATTAAGGACGGAAGCAATGATGAGAAATCAGATGTATGAGGACAAAGGTTCTATCAATAGGCAGGTTTGGAAGTCGTTTGGTGGATAAACTATTATAAAGTCTCAGCTTGCTGTTGGTATAAGTGAATGAAACATTAATATAAAGCTAACATTTGCTCCTTAACACAACACAAAAAAAGCTGCATGACAATGTGCTTTCACATTATTTTATGCGCATGCTTTTGATGATTCTACCAGTTCTTCACACAGAACATAAAATCTTTACTCTTTCAATTCCTCCAGTAGCTTCTCCGACTCAGTACGCTTTACCTTTTGGGTACACACACACGCAGGCCACCCGGTGTTTGAAGACTCTAGGGTTCTCGTCTAACAAGACAACTTTTTCAGGAGACATGCACTTGTGTGTGTCTTCTCTGCTGCGTTGTCTTTTTATATCCAGGTGACCACTGCGATGTAACTGGTGGCAGACATACATCATGTTCCGTGGTGACAGAGTCACAGCAAACCAGGAGCAGGCTCTGTGTTTATGTCTGAACAGCATTTGCATGTGAGCAGACCCGCCTGTGTGTTCACCTGCACGCTCCTGTCGGTGCCACCGTGTTAGTTCTATGTGATGTTTTGCGGGGAGCCGCCATGACTTCGGCAGGGGAGAGAGGCTGCTCGGGCGTGCATTGCATGTTGTTGGCCATGTGATGTATAATAAATGCAGTGTAATGGATTGCAGCAAGATGAGATGAATAATAGACTATGCTCTTTGTCTGTGTGCCTCCCGTCTTCTTTGGTTGTGTGGAAAAAAAAAAAAAGGGCTACAGATGACAGATACAGCCTCCATGTTTGTCCCGATTTGTTTTTGCGGTTTGTTTTTGTATTGTTCCCTTTTGATAAGCAAAAACCTCATAGCTGTGAGTTGGAGAGAGCTGATTAGTATGGCTTGATGTACTGTAACATACCAGTGGTATGCAGAGATATATTTGTTACCAAGGCCAGTCGAAGACGTTCATGTCTGAACATTATCTCTGTATACATGGTCTGTGTGTTTGTGTTAGTGAAGCCTGTAGTACATTTATCTAACTATTTGTCTTTTGAAAAACATTTGATTTTGTAATACATTATATAAACATCAACTGGGCCATTTCAGATGATCATTACAGACTTTACCACACATTGCTCTCCACTGGTGATTCATTTCCCTCACACACCATGTTTGGCCAAGCAGTTGCCAATGATTGAGTGCCGCCTTGAAGAGAGTCGGGCTATTTGTCTTTTTGCCTTTTGCACGGAGCGCAGGAATCAAAACACCGAAAAACAGCATGAAATTAAAACTTTCTATACATTCATCACAAGTGTTTTGTTCGAGGGCACAAATATTGACCGTGAAAACAGTGCAGCATTTGTACCCATGTCATTAATCTTGTTCTTTTATCGATTATTTTTTCCTCACAAAATAGAAATAGTAAACAATTGGAATGGACTTTCAGTGCAATATCTAGCTGACATATTGCAGCTGCTCATTGTTTGAACTGCCAGTTTTTGAAATGAGGTCAATTTAGCCAAAGTTACAGACACCAATATATGAGGTTTTTTTTTTGTTTTTTTTTCTGTTCTATCCAGCTCATTTTTCATAAACTGTCCCATTTTGACATCTCAGATAAAGGATAAGCACTCCTGACAATATCTTTGATTATGGCTCTCTGCTCTTTTGTGGTACAGTGAGAGAGGTTCGCCAAAAAAGCAGCAGAAAATGTGATGTAATATCACAGTGGAGCGACATTTAAACAATAACTAAGGTAAAATACTGGACCATGTCCACATTCTCAGTCTAATTCATTGTTGAGCTTTTCCCCTGCACATAAATGCTAAAGGAAGAATACTTTTTCTTAACTAATTTATTTCTTGAAGGCACTGTTGGCATATATAGATGACATACAGGATAAGACTGTTATTTGTATGTATTAAAGTATGCTGTAGTGGTCTTCACCTCCAATTTAGTGGACAGTAACATGCGTTCTAACTTCATGAAATCTATGTCACACTGTGTAGCAGCCTAAAACAATCCCATAGTCTGAAGGAGCCTTAACCTTAACTGGTCATTGCCGGTTGTTATTAAAGGATCCCACCTTCACCTCTGAGTCAGACTGAAAAGGCTGATATCAACTTATAAACAGCAGTTTGTCATCATGATATATTTAAACAAGGATATTTAATAGGTTTCATACTAAACCAGGTTAGTTTAAAGAAAAGTTTACATTTAGGTAAAATACATTTTCTCACTTTACTAATACTTATTTTCTGAGTGGAAGTGTTGACCTTAATCCAATCCTCCAACTCAATCTGCTTATCAACTCAAACTTTCTCTGTGAACCCTCCTGGATCTTTCCATTGAAATAATCAATGAATTGTCATCAAATATTGCAATGAAGTGTAATTGTTGCATCTTTAAATAACCTTTTTTTTGCAGGAAATAGAGGGAAGTGTGGAAAAACTGGCAGTGAAGTGTGACACTGTGGAGCAGCAGGCGTGATTCACTCGACGGGTTCAGGGGAAGATGTTCAAATTCTAAAAAAAGGCATGTTGGCAACAGGAAGAGGTTGAGTTAGTGGTCCTGCATGTTTTCATTGTCTTCCTGTTCCAGCACACTATAATCATCACGAATGTGTCATCATGAATCGCAGCAGAAAGCCCAAACGCATCCCCCAACACATTACAATCAGGAGTGTTAAAGGAAGGCCACATCACCGGCACACAGGCTGAATTAGCTGAATTGATTGAGGGGGTAACAACACCTGAAACAAGAGGGAGTGAACAAATCAAGCATGATAATACATACAAATGAACTGATTGGAAGTTCCCTAAGAGGGAAGTTTAGCTGTTTTAGACCATTGCTGCTGAAATGAAGTCATAATCGGTTGCCGTTAAAGAAATTAGAGGATGATTTGCAGGGCTTTTCATGTGGGTTTTTTTTTCTTTTCTTTCCGGCAGAAGAGAATGTCTTTTAATATTGTAACATTATCTCGGTATTATGAAATTATATATTACAGAGTTCAATTGAATTTGGGATTGTACAATCACAATTCTCTGGAGGGAGTGACCTTTCTACACTTTCTTTTTTTTCCCGCATGGACTGAATAGCTGCTGCCACAGATTCATGTAACCGTGGAGGCAGCAGTGTTGTCATGGCTTTCTTTGCATGCAACTGTTTTGTTAATGGCTGAATACAAGTACGGTAGAATTGTGTTTTTGGTTTTATACCAACAGAGATTTGGGAAATGAGGGGTTTAAGTGGAAGTGAAACAGAGCTGTCATAGTCTAAATCTGCGGTTTATAGTTTGGGAGGATGAGCTCCCCCCTCTCAGAGCTCAAACAATTTTCTGCCTATTTTTTTGCACATGCTTGGGTGAACGCTGGACTTCTTCCTGCTTTTCACACTATAAGATTTCATTGTTAACTCTTTGTGGGGCGTGCAATGCAATGCCAGTGAAGGTTTAGAATATACAGTTTAAGTTAGTGTAAAACACCGTTATCTGCATTTTACACAACAAGCACAATTTCTCGCTGTAAAAATCTTAAAATTTGAAGAATTTCTCTTTAGATTTTCTGTATGACTTTGGCTACAGATGACTGAGAACCGATTGTCCTTCTATGTAATGCATTAATAAGTTCTCTAAGTGCAACTTATTGAAACATTGAAAGACATCCATTGTAAATCCCATTGGAGTCTACTGTACAAGGCAAGATTCAATGACTGCAGTGTGGGGACCCCTAAAGAGCAGCCAATTAGAATCAAGTTATGTAGACTATTATACTGTATTACTCTTACAAAAAAAAAAAAGAAATGAGGAAAATCAATGCGATTTGTTTGGTAAGTTCAAATGGTTATTGCTACGGTTCATTCAAACCATCGCTCACGCTCGGTGTAGTTCAACATGGACGTTACCTCCGTTTCTGTCCTGAAGTCAAAACCTGACGCCATTAAATTTGAAAGCTTTCAGGAAAAAAACTCAGCAAAAAACAAAGCAGCCAAAATAGTATCCCTTTGCACAACAGACGCCTTAGAGACCAACAAAGAAAAAAACAACAACAGATTTTTGTCCAAATGTCCTCGTTAAGCAACAGCTAAATTGTAAATCTCTCTAAATAGTTTTTTTTTTTTTTTGAGGAAATGGGCTGTGCTGAGGCAATTCGAGGCTCATTGCTTTCCCCATCCAGTACAAACATACCTCCAGGCTCTGTCTCAGAGAGAGTGATAATAATGAGACAGTCTCTCGTAAAGTGATGGAGTATCATGTGTGAGTGAGGAGGGCGTAATACCATAACTCTTCACTTCTCATCATCACTATGATGTAATGCTTCACTCAAGTTATAGTTTAAAAACTTTTAAGTTGAGACTAAGTTGAGAGTGTTTACCTTTAGTTTGTTTTAAAAAACGACATTTTTCGGGGAACAGGTCTTCTTGCTGAAGTGGCTTTTCAGAAAAAATAGTAATCCCAAGTGATTTATTGTAATAGTATATCTGATCAAACTGATTCACTGCAGAGTTCCCCTCTGAATGTTTAAAATATAGATCGGCAACTTTAAGCTGAGGATTATTAATGACGCACTTGCTAAAAGGAATGCCTTTATTATGAAAAATAAATAAATAAATAAGCTGTTAACACAAACAACATCCACATCTATGACACTTCAAGCAGACATATAGCAAAGTTATTATTTTTTCAAGAGAAAATGTCTTTTTAGCGACCTCATAGTGCTGAAGGCAAGACCTTTAGAAGTCTGGCTGACATTGACAATTGTAACAGTTCTTTATAAAAACAGCCTTGTTGTGTGGTTTTATCAACTCCGAAAGCTCTTATTTTATGAAAAATGAATTAAATAAAACAGAATGACACACCTCTGGTACAATGGATGAAACTATCACCATCAGTCACCTTGTAAAAATCAGTTCATTCAACTAATTAACCCGATTTGACATATTAGTTCTCTCTTTAGGTTTTGTTTCTCTGGATCTTTTAATTCCACTGGTATTGCGCCAATAAATATAACCTTCTTTCAGTTCCTCTTCAGTTCTGCCACTAATACAACTATTACTTATCAGTCCATTGGAGCCTTTTTACTGATTTTAAAGATCTTTTGACTTTTCTGATGTACTCTGAAATCATTTGCAGGTGTTTCATTCTTATTTTGACTTTGCAAAAAATTGACAAAAATTACAATCAATCAGCTCCTGCCTCATTAAATTCTGCCTTGTCATCTCTTACTATTGCAAAAATACTGGACAGTGTGACTGTACTGGAGGATCTCTTAACACACCATGGTGATAACATTTCTTTCACTCTGGCCATGCCGGACATTAAAGGAGACATATCATGCTTTTAAATCCTTCCTTTTTACATATAAATCATACAGTTGTGGTCTATACAACGCGAAACTGCAATGCTTGGGTCTGAATTCCTCATTATTATAGCTCCACAGGCCCCTTTTCAACCCCTTTTCTGATGTGCTTCTGAGAGCAACTCGTTTTGGGGCGGTCTCTTCAAATGCAAATGAGACACTTCATACCCCTCCTCCTCTCCAGGTTGCAGAGGTGACACTCGGTTCAACGCCACCCTGTTCGGCCATCTTTGTAGTTTGATAGAACAGATACAATTATCTAGCGGCGCAGAAACTTTATATTCACACATTATTTACAAAATGTCAACAACGGAAGATTTGTCCATCCAGCCATACATGTTAGAGCCAGAGTCGGACCCGGCGGAGTGAGATGAAAATGACGATGATGCACCTACAGAACAACGTCTTCATATGGATGTAACGCAATGGTGTGTTACTATATTTACACTAACTTCTCCATCCATGCCCACTACTACAATACTGCCTGTATTACAACGACTATTTAACACAGAAGTTACATTATAATCTAAAACGAGCACACAGCGCTAACATATGAAGACGGTGCAACTGCTAATGCTAACAAAACAATGACAGGGACGTCTTATCATCACACTTTTTAGCGTTATATACAGCTTACCGAAGTGCTCTGTTCGTCGTCTCCATAGATAGAAGGAACTGACCGCTCAATCAGACGAAGTCTTTCGGCAAATCCTTCTTTATACTGGCGGAGGTTGCTGAAGCAGTCGTCCTTAAAGTGATTCGCGCACACAAAAATGACCTTACCCACAGATGTGGGTACATTTCTGTGAAAAATAAAACTCAACCAGGCACTTCGAAAAGGTTCTGATGCTGGGAGACGGTGTAACGAAGCTTGTGGGTTACTACATCCAACAACCGAACATTTCGACTTATCCTCTCGTAACTTCGGTTGGACTACAAAATCGCAGCGAGAAACAAAAATGGCGGATTGCTCGAAATGTCGATGTCCTAATTTGGCAGTTCCGCTGAGAATACTGTGACGTCATTGTTCAAAAAACGTAATAGAGAATAGAAAAATCGAAACCGATCGCAAAATATGACCAAAACAGAATATAAAGATATCAACGGAGCACCTGAAGAGACTACTTTGAACTTTTCTGTACTTCTAAACACTCTAAATATACAACAAAATGCATTTAAGGGCTAAAAAAGTGGATTTAGCATGATATGTCCCCTTTAAGATCCTTTTGTGGAGGATCTGGTAGAGAGGTGGCTTCTCAGAGAGAAATTCTATTCATTCTGTTTAATGAGTATTATATGTTGTGGATGATAATTTTTTCTACGTGTTCTGAGACTTTTTCTGTGGTCTTCTGGTGTTTTGATAATGCATGTGGCACAACAGGCCGATAAAGTTGTATATGTTTACATGAGAGTGTCAAGCCTCTCATGCCTTTGATTGTATTTGGAAGTACAAAACAAATCCCTCCAGTCTACAAAACCTAATGTGAAAGCGGTACTACATCAATCCATACCCAGGCGACCTCGAAAAGGAATATTGGAAAAGCCACTGGTTGATGTTGGTTTTGGTTTTCATTCTGCTTTTATTCTTCTTTTTCTTGGTTGATCTGCCCAGATACAGTGCAACTGGGGAAGAAGGTGGGATATGTCACCGTGAACCAAATGCAAGTCCTTATGCATTATGGATGGTTCGTCGTAGAGCAATCATCTTGCATAAGGAGCCAGTGCTTATATAATTAGATGAAGACCTATAAGGATGATTAGTGTGGATGATTTGAGGCTTCATAATCATGTGTATTCTTTCTAGGGGGGGGGGGTGTGTGTGTTTTAGTCGAATGTGTGTGCAGTATATTTGCCTGGAAGTGTGTGTGAGTGTGTATTCTTTTTTTTCTTCCCCCTGCCCGTCCTGTGAAACGTGCCACTGGAGATAAAGGGCTTCAAAGGCAGAGCTCTTGCTAATGAGTGTAAACTGCTGTGACAGCCAAAGAGGGTTATCCCCTCTGTCGCTCCTCTGGCTCTCTCTTCTCCATCGGCCACACTTCCACCTCTCTTTATCTGTTTTCACACTCTCTCTTTCAGTGGCTCCTCATTTTCTCTCCATCTCGCTCACTCTCTTCTGTTTCCTTGTTTTCCATTATGTCTTCCCCAAATCAAATCCTCCGGAGGCGGACAGGCCGCAAATTATCCCTCCATCTGTCAACATCAACATGTGAAATAACAGCGTGGACTTATTTGTTTATAATTGAGAGATCTGTTATTTTTTCCCATCACTATATATGCTGATGCAGGATCCATTTGGGAATGGATTGTTGACCTTTTCTGTTAATGTTAGAATTTCTTTTCATGGAGACATGTAAAATATACATTCCTACTGCTGTGTTGAAAAGAACAATGCTATCATTTCTGTTTATAGGGATGTGTGAATCTTCTGAAAGATTAATTACCCGGACATGTGTGACTCTTGCAGATGGCAAGGGGTGAATAAAAGGACAGGAGTATAAGGATTTGTTTTGCTATTCTTAGTATTGGACACGTTGTGGATCAAGAAGAGAATTTAAGGCTCAGAAGTCTTGAAGTCAGTATATATACTGTATGTAAGTGGATACAAAGCCGAATATGAGGCTGCAGCAGATGTTAAAGTATATTCAGGGATAGAGTGCGCTGGCTTATTCTATTGTGTATCAGACTGTATTTGTCAGAAGCGCAGACAATCAAAAGTCAGGTTTTCTTTTTCTTTTTTCTTTTCGCCGTTATCTGTGGCAGGCAAGAAAGGTTAACTTGGGGAGTGGAGGAGACAAAAAAAGAACCTGCTCTCCTCTGTCTTTTCCTGTTTCACTCTCCTTTGCCTGTTTTGTTCTGCCAGAGGCTCGCCATCTGTCCTGCAGGGAGTGTGAAGTGAAAGTGAGGTTGAAATGTTTCAAGAGCCGACGCATCTGTGGATCCATTCAGCAATATGCGCAGATGATTTATTTATTTTTTTCTTATTTAGCTTCTGTTCAGTGCTTTCATCATCAAAGAAATGATGAGTATCTGTCCTCAAAGCTGTGTTGAAAAAGTTCAAACTGAGGTCAGTATTCCTGCTATTTAAACAGTGGGGGCATCACGATGCTCAAATTATATCTATATCTTAAAAAATGCCTTCCCTGCAGGGAATGAACATAACAAAGCAGTTAGTTACCCTCAAGCCTTTTCAGCCCGTTGAACTTTCTCAGGCAAAACGTGTGTAGCTGCTGCACATTATAATATGGTTGATATTGTTGAATAGTATAATATGGCTGAATGGAAAGAATCGGCGGAATATTGTCTGCTGAAATATGATCAATCAGATGAGCAATGGCAACAAACTCAACCATTAACACTGTGATGTTTATTTATGTATCATTATCAATACTTGCATAGTGCAAGGTTTATAATACATTTTAAGTGATTGTTTTTCTTCTTCAATCTGACATCTTAGTACTTTAATCTCTTGGTATTTACCTCCTTTTAAGTAACATCCTTAAAACATCAAACCTATTAAGTGTTTCAGTTTGAAAACTTTTGACAGTGCGGACTAACATATGTTAACAAAGGTTGTTTAAAGACTGCATTAAAAACGTCAACAGTGTTAGTAATTTACTCAGCTCGACATCTATATACTTGTATTTGCGATGAGATAGATGGGCCTGTTGGTGGATTGAAATGGCAACATTAGCAGGGATATTTCAGAGGGTATACTTTGTTATATAATCATTTATGTCAGGTAATTTTCCCACGGTAATCTGACTGATGCCACTCGAGGGAAACTTTCTTCTGGTAAATTGTGTCAATAACAATTCGGGCAAATTTGAACTATTGACACAAGCACAAAAAATGTAAAGAACTGGAACATGATGGTGGAGGACAACATTCCCCAAAGGTGTAAGTAAAACTGCTGTAACGCGATCGCTGCTGTGGCAGGTGGAGCTCGTAGTTTGTTGACTGGAGGAATGCAGATGAGCAGCAAATGCTGGCTGATGGCTCATAGTTTAATAAAGCCCAGCAAAAGCTATGATATGTGCATCATGAGCACATCAGCAAAATTACAATAATGAAGTTTTACTTCAGAATTCACGACTACACTAAATAATCTGTGCCAATGATTTTGAGCCAAGGTTGTCAAACATATGGCTCCTGGACCCAAAAGGGCCTGCCTGCCTGCAGAGGGTCCATTACAACAAACTTGATGACATTGCAAAGTGTCAAAATTTATAAAAGTGCCTTTACACATGACTTTGACCCACCTGATATCGGGGCTCATATTTAAAAACAAATCTCTGATTTTGAACTGAAGAAATACATAATGAGAAAAGTATAGGATCCAATGGTTTTGAGGCTTGCTCACTTATTACTCTTTCTCCCTCTATGACAGCTACAAGGAACTGCATCTATTGTTCTTCCTATTTGGCAACATGTTGCCTCCTCTCTAAAATTGGGCTCATCTTGGCTCGGCCATCCATCAGTGGTCTGTGCCAGCTCTGTTCTGGCATTTCAGGTTTTTTTTTTTTGTTTATGTTTGAAGCCTATTTCTGTCGGGTGTGATATGTCTCCATTCAAAACAAACATCACTTTCTCCTCTACCTGACTTTGTTGGTTGATACTTATATGCTTGTTTTTTTGTTTTTTTCTATTTTCTGTGTAATTTCAAGGTAGCGATCTCAGGAGGATACCACATAGCTTTTCCAGACTTCCATTGTACGACTTGTCAGGCCTTTTCAGCTTTAGTCGAGTTGATGTTGCTGTTACGCAGCCGTGTTTTTAAAGATGTGTTACCTGAATGTTTCAATGTCTCAGCGTTGAAACAACCCTTGTCTTCATGCCCTAATTAATGCTGCTATCATTTCCTAAACTCAAAAACAAAACAAAGAACGAGCGTGTTTATTGAGTTGCCTTTACTAATTGTATTAGCCTTAACAAATTCACTTTAGTCGACAGTATTTACTATTCTGTCAAGGTGTTTCCAGCCCTTGCTATTCTGGCAAGATTGTCACAGTTTTTTAAATCTTTATTTAGGCTTATGACACATAGCTTCAGGTGAGGAAGGGTAGCAAGGGGAAAGGGCACATGTATATAATGGCGAGGAGGAGGAGGAGGAGGAGGAGGAGGAGGAGGAGGAGATGGGGAAGAAGGGATGAGGAGTGACAGCAAAAAAGAGTGACAGTCATCAGGGAGGAATCATCCTCCACAGAGAAACACCATTCACTCTCTAATCTGCTGCCTGCAGCTCAGCAGCTGCCACGGCAAAATGCAAGAGCCTGTCAAGTCGGCAGCAGCAGTTGGATCTTAATTGAGCGAGGCCTCCCAGTCGGGTCCATGCGGGGAGCTGGGGACCACCCACCCAGATGTCTGTGCGGGAAAACTGAGGGTTTCATCTCACAAGTCTTAAAACGTCAACCGAGGGTTGCATTTCACTTCCTGACATGCTTCCTGAGGCCTCTCAACCAATCAGGGCTACATTTATGAACAGTTTGCTCCCGTAACTAACCTGAAAGTAAATCACGGCCTCTAAATATGAAGACAAATAATTTCTGTGCTCTCCTTTAAAGAAGCCAAACTTGTGGCTCTGCACAGCCCTCATGGTGACTCGGTCTCTTGTCACAGCACTGTAACCACGACAAGCCTCCAATCAATAACCCGCTCTATCTCAGTTAAACTGATGGAGAAATTCCAGACAGGCTTAAGATCAAGGTCTCCTCTCCTCAGACATCCAGTGTTTCACTCGTTGGTAGTCTTGTGAAACAACAGCAGGCAGCTTCTTTGCCCAGGGGACACAGTGATTGTAATGCTTTTAGGGTTTAATGCTTTCAGTGTATTTATAGATCTCTGAGGGACTCTGAGTGCTCTCTCTCTCTCTCTCAGTCTCTCTCTCTCTCCTCTCTTGCCAGCTCTCATCTTGGTGTCGTGTTCGCAGCTTTTCATCAAATTGCACGGTGAGAAAACAGAAACAGGTACCACAGTGTACAGTCCAAACACGGGGGAGCTCAGTGTGAAACTCACTGATGATTTATTTTCAGGATTCAGGCAGCTTACATTCGGTTGTACTGTATGTTTAACACGTAGCATCAAGCCTATCAAGTGACTGTGCCTGGATGTCTCTCACAGGAATGTGCTGCAGCTTGTGGTTTTGTTAGTTGGGTGGATTATCAGACACTAAGTGAGTTATTGAAGGCTGTTACTGTTATGATCGATGTCTTTATAATACCAAATGGGAGAGGTTTGAACAAGAATTTCCCAAGATAACTGCAGGATGAAAGACAATTGAGTATTTTAGCAACCACATCTAATACATGGTGTGTATTTTAATCTATGCTATATTAGGTAATAAGCGGCTCTTAAAGATCAGATAGGACACTCTCTGTGACTCGATGACTGCTTGATGCTGTTGGCTGTAAGTTGCAGCACAGTTTGTCTTCTGAGGGCACTATTTTTATTCTAGTGCCAAGACAGCATTATGCAAATGCAGGTGCAATGCAAAGCTCACCCGAGCTGTCTTCCAGACCCTCTGAATAACATCACTAGTTTATTACAGCCCATTCTCTCACCCAAATAAGTTCAAACTCAATGGAATTGACTTCAATTCCATCAATTCCAATTCCATCATCACAAAAGCTGATAGTTTTTATATCATCATTGACAACTCTTCTGTTTCAAACTCAAATCGGTTACATTGCTCAGTCTGTATATTCCCACTTCATCTTTCTAACTCATTCAGCTGCAACTCCACACTGGTCCATACCTGTCACCTCCTGTCTGGATGATTATGATTCATTTCTCTCTGGTCTCTTCAAATCCAACCATGAACTCAAACGGGTTCAAACTGCTGCAGATTCACCAGAACACCATTATATAACACCCTCCAATTCAAAATGATCACATTCAAGGCCATCTATAACCTCGTTGCTCCTCACCTGACTAATCTCTGACACTTAGGTTTCACTCCTCTCTTACTCCCACTGTCTCTCCAGCTGTGATGACCACCGTGAGGTCCAGAGCCTTCAGTCGGTCTGTCCCAGTCTCTGGAGCCTCTTTCCACCTGACATCTGAAACATTCAATCCCTAGACACTTTACAAACTTCTGAATATTTATTTTTGGAATGATTTGATAGGTTTTCAACTGCATTTTTAAAATTTTTTATTTAAGTGCAGTGACTGAGTGTCCAAAATGACAGACACGTTCCGGAGGACAACACACACTGACACCGAAATGACAGTAGTTAACATGGGAGAGTTGCAGCTACAAGTGTACTGAGTAAGTGACAGTGTCAGGCAAGTGCAGTGTGACTTTCGCTCTATTTTACAGAGATTTCAGACTCAGAACAGCGTGTGAAATTAAAGATCATGTCAATCAAAGAGACTGAATTGTAAGCAGGATTTCTTATAGTTTTTCTAAAGTATTCTCCTTGAAGAACCTTAGTGGCATTCAGCTGCACCAATCCATATTGCAACCCTGTATATCTCCCATTAAACTATTCCAAGCAGATAAGAACAGACAAATCCAAAACAACAGAAGGAACCCCATAGAGCCAATATTTGGTTTGTCCATTCTGGTTTGTTGTTTATGGTCAAATGCAATTGATCTTCAGGGACTTGGGTAAAAGATCCTCTCCCTGAGGTGCCGGTCATAATATAAATGTCTCATTCACTTTTCATCACTGAAAATGCAACCTTGAACTCTGCCAGATGAGTGTTACAGAAAGCAATGGGAAATAAAAGACCCTCCACTGCATTCAAAAGTAAGATGCAATTACAGACTACTTTCTCACTTTCAGGCCACGGTCTGATGAAGGTGATCCATCAAACTGAGACAAGTCAAACGACCATTTCATAGCCCTTTCATAGTGGCGCGGGAAAAATGAGGCTGTCCTGGATATGGTTACATTTCTTGCCTTCAGTTATTGTGTGTGTGTGTGTGTGTGTGTGTGTGTGTGTGTGTTTTGCTGGCATACATAATTCTTCTGGCAAATAGCAGTGCTGGTGATGAAGGACATGGAGCAGCGTGCTTGTGAAACAATTCACAGGTGCTTGGCTGCATTATTCTAGAATTAATGGCTTGTGTCAGTCTCCCATGTGACATGCTTGTTTTATTAGCCTCTTAAGAACCACGCTTGAACTCGTTTTGAAAGAAGAAAAAAAATATTACTTCTCTCATAAGATTTATTTATTTCACACACATTTGCTGCGCTTTGCAATGCTCTTGGGGAAGCCGAAGCAGCTTCTGCTGCGATAGCAAAGATAGAATTATTAAATGCAACAATTTTGATGCTGGGGGTTCAATAAAGGGCTGAAATAAGGATCATATTTCATTCTTGACCACCGCACTTTCCCTGGGTATGTGTTATCTTAATGAGTCTTTGGAGTAAGCAGAAAACAAATTCATAGAAACATTCCTTCCTTCCTTCCTGGAAAGTTTCAGAGTTGGGCGACCCTCGGAGAGGCCTCAGCCTGTCAAGGGAGGGAGGCTGTAACATTTTGGCTAAAGCTCACATTAATTATTTCATGGTGGGTTGGAAAAAAAAGGAGGAATTTATCTGTGCCCTTTCCAGTTTTCAGAGACTTTAATTTCACAGGTAAGCTTATCTCCTGAGAGTGAAAATACACAAACAAATGCATACAGATTTGCTCCAGCTTTAAGACGAACTGCAGCTCTGACTCCGTTTAATACTTGCAGGTTTCCACTCATGCTGTGTATGCAGATTGTGATTTACCCCCCCCCCCCCCCCCCCCCCCAAGAAAAAGAAAAAAAAGCTTGCAGCATGCAAATGAGTTAGTTTGAATAAATATCTCAATAGTGGTGAAGGATCAAAGCGAGCGCAACATATTATTTCAGTTTTTTTGGGACGTTTGAAGGTTGAAACCCCAAAATATAAATAGTGCTGTCTTTTGTTGTAGTTCTGAATTTTGCTTTCAATTCATATTTTCAAACAGAGAAGCCAGCCTATTAATGCAACTAATGACTCAGCTTGGGGTAACAGTGTTACCATGTTGGTTTCATTGTCACTATAGTTTGAAATATCTCAACCTCTGAAAGAATCGACTATCAGACCTTTTTGTCTTTTTACAATCACTTCTTGTGATAAACTAGTAAAATCATGAATATTTGTACTTGATCGGTGAATTGTGATACTCTGAAATCAGCTGGCAATTCTGGCTAATTCAAACATGCATTGCTTTTAATCTGTTGTCGCAGTAACAGAACAGAGTAGCTGAAAAACGACATTGTAAAGGGAATAATGAGTCAGAGAAGTTTGAGAAAAATACGAAAGGACTGAAACACGTTAGATGCTACACATCGTTTATTATCTGCACATTTTTGGGCCGGCTTTTAAAAAATGTTTTTTGTTTTTTTTTCAACCACTACATCTAAAATATCTCTAAATATTCCCATTTGACACCATTTTTGTTTTGAGGCAGTTTTGGCACAGTTCTGTCAGTCTGTACCTCAGGAGAGAAAATGTGGAAAAAGAAGACGTTTGTCTCTGAGGTGCAGAGCTCACATAAAAAGTGAAAAACATGGAAACCCCATAACTCCCAGGTCTACTTGTCTTTACTTGTGCAACTCTGAAGCAATGATTCACTGTATCTGTTTGTTCTGTCAGCTGTTTGCGCTTCAGTTCAGACATTGATACCTTATCCTTATAGCCCCTCTCTCCCGTGTGCTGCTTTCCCAGTTTGGAGATTTGGGGCTGTTTGTCAGCTTTGAAAAACAACTGATCTCTGCAGAAGTTCAGCAGTGAGCTTATCATCCCACATGAAAATAAATATTTTCAAAACTGGCATGTTATTAAAGGCGAGTGCCTCTGAATTATCCCTCAGCTACTTCTACTCTGGATGCCTGTGCCCCCTCAGCAAAAATAAACATTACACCGAAGCACTGAGGTGAAGGAAATTAATTGCCAAATGATCTGTTACTTTCACGCGTAATAATAATAATCAGGTAAAGGTAGAAATCTGGAAAATATGATGAGGCAGGTGTATATTTGGTGTGTAGCTGAGTGGTGAGTCTTGCCATCTGGACATTGTAATCAGTGTAGCAGCCCAATCCATCTTCTGTACCCCTTTATCCTTTTTCGGGGCTGCAGGGAACCGGAGTTGTTCTTAGCAAAAGGCAGGGTACATCATCACCATCATGTCTACATATTGTGTGAGGAAGCTCAAGCAACCAAACCCGAATGGCGATGAGCCAAGTAGTAATCTCAGATGAGAGTGAGAGCCACTTTAACACCCCGTAGTCTCTTCTACGATCCCCCCAAAATATAGATCCAACCTTTTTATTTGTGTATATGTTACTCAATTACTCATACTTCCACACATGGCTCCAATCTTAGCCCCTTTGTCTGTTTTTACTACATCGAGCCACTACCAGCCTCCCTTATTTGCATCTTCTCTAATGAGTACAGCCAGCAGCAGGTGAAACATATGTTTGTATGGATTTTATTTATGAGTAACATAATCAGCCTCTGTGGTTGAATTTCATGTGAGGTCAGCTTGAGAGATCCATGGAAGCATAACACCCTTTTTTTCTTAATTACCAAGATGATTATCTCAATGTAGAACAATAGAGCAAAACTTTTAAGTGTAAAAAATGAATTTCTGTAAAGATCAATAATTCTTACGTCTGTTTTATTAAGAACACTTTGAAAAAGAGAGGCCTATTTTTTTTGTATATGTGTATATCCACCATACACCCGTAAGAGTGGTAGTTTCTCGATCGGAAGGTTACCGGTTCGATTCTAGAGCAAAACACTGAACCTCAAATTCCTCCCAATGGATGGATTGTTTATTTCAGATCAGACAACTTTATTTATCCCACAAAGGGGAATTTATTTGCAGCTTCTCTGTGTGCATTCAACAACATAAGTGAATAATCAATCTGATTGCACGGGAGCTGCCTCCATTGGTGGTTGGTGAACGTTTTTGCCAGTGCAAAGCGCTCAAGCGGTAGAAAAGCACTACATGTGTGAAATCCATTGACCATAGACAGGTCACATAACTGGCCAACCAACAATGTTTTTTCTCACACAAGAAGAGAAAAAAGAACCACTTCTGAAGCAATCAGGAGTGGAGGTAATGAGTCCAAGAGAGGAGCAGAAGACCATACGCACAAGCACGAAGGATAGAGAGGGAAACTTGATACAGGTGTGACATATAGGGACAGGAAAAAAAATAAAAAAGACAACATTTGTGCACAAAGAAACACTCAAAGGAATACGGCAAAACAAATGTCAATATAAAACAAAGAAAGCAAGAAAACACCTCTGACCAGGACGTCTGAAGATTGTCCGTTTGCAGGATAGCAGAAATGATGAAGAAAAAGAGCAGTGGGATGTAACCGAAGCAGTGAATTGTTACTGAATTTGCACACGAGATTCAATAATTGTTGAGCTTTCCAGCTGCTGTCAGGCGAGTCCTTGAACTCAGGAGATTGCTGTTCCTATATCAGACTCCCTCTTCTAAGATACATTCAAACAACACGTTTCTGGTATAATCTACAAAAATGTTTCATTAATAACATGCATGCTTTGGATGTGAGTAAAAAATAAGAAGACTTTATCAGTGGCTGTCACTGAGTCGTGTGATTATAAATACAGTGCTGCTGTTCGCCACTGCGACTGTCTCAGAGGAGAAACACTGGGGTTTTTTTCCTGGCATGCAATGTGATGTACTATTTATGAACATTCATGTGAAATTTATTGCGGCTTTATTTAGTGCCCGTATGTGCATTCACATGAGTGTGCAGGATCCATACGGGAACCTGTGCGGCTCTGCACTCGTGTCTTTTGTCTGTTTGTGTATGTGTTTTAGCTCCAGATGGTCCGTAAAGCCCCCGTCGCACCCATAGTTATCAGTTCAAGCAGGAAATATGCAGGCGCACTTAAATTCCGCAAACAACCCTTAATTCTTAATTTAGATATTAATTAGTTTCCCTGTTGCTTGGCAAAGCCCTGTGATTTCCCCCGACACCGAGCATGTTTATAACTGGGGCGTGTGCTGTTTCATACTGCAAAAGAGTATGTCGACGTTGTAGGAGACTCAGGAACACGACTCAGAACAAGTTCATTAGCTGACATCACTCACTGCGGTGGGCCTGCGATCTAGAAGCAAGTAGGAACAAGATGGTATTTACAGTGTGCTATCTGTATTTATTGTATCAACTTAATTTTTTATTTATTTTTTTTTACATTTGGTTGTCATGATAGGACACGATAAAACATCAGAAATAAATAATTTTTTCACCACGTTGCCTGCTGCTCCACTGCCCTGCACATGTTCAGTTACAAGGATTCATGTACATTTTCATAAATATTTGAAGGCACAGGTATGCGTTTAAAACATATGTTAGAGCCAACATTGGACAGAAGGCAATCAACATGATCACCATTCGTCTATCCATCCATCTTCTCGACCACTTTATTCAACTTTGGGGAGAAACTGAGAAACAGACAAGCACACACAATCTCATTAACGCCTATGTGGGGGATCTGTGACGCTTTCACATCAGGATGGTCCAGGGATTCGGTTCGATCGGGCTAAATAAAACAATCATTTCGTTCAAAAAAATGACTTGAGCCAAAGGTGTTGACATGAAGCCCTCCTTTACTGATTCGTAAAACTTTTGTTTTGGTTTTCTGTGGAGACAGACACAGGACAAGCAGTACAGTTTCTGATCAGAAATGGATGTCTCATCACAAAACAAAGTATTGAACACCTAGTAAATATACTAGTGTATATTGAAGTGATATAGATTCTTTTCTAAATGGAGATCCCTTCAAGTGGCTGACATAAGCTTTAATCCCGTGCACAGCAGTCCATTTGTGTATCGTCCATATCAATAGAGCTGTCCACTCAGTGCACTGCAAATCCAGTATTCCTGCCAACAATTAAATAAAATGTCAAATAAAATACTTTTAAACAGCAGTGTGAGCTTCACAGACTGTTATGTCTTATAAATATCGATGTAATGTTAGCAAGTGTCCACTGTATAAAATGTCTGTGAAATGTCCTCTTTGTTATAGCATTTGTAAGCAGATCATGGTCCTCTTTGTACTGTTTGTGTGGATGGATTTGCTTGTATAAGTCAGCCTCTCTGGCCAATAAAGTCCCCAAGTAAAAGGTAATGATAATGATAATAATACCCCTGAACAAAACAGAAACGGTATAGTAACTGTTGTGTTCCTGTTGCTACTCGCTTATGTGCACATAAGCTATTTTTGTTCAGACATTAATATAGGTGGACATTTTCAGCTGTATGTGAGCCTGCGAAGGCGATGTAATTTTCAACAGTGACAGACCGAGCAGGACATCTAGGCACTGGTAACATCTGCTGCTGGAAATAACTGGACTTCAGGTGCATAAACATATCGAAGGAAACAGAATCTTATCGCGTTATTAATCACAAATAAGGTGAACAACATGGACATAGTTTTTAAAAGCTCAGTGGTGTCCCACAGAAAGGTTTCCCACACAATGGGTTACTTTTGAATTTCTGAATTTTTAAAACACATTTAAATAATATCTTTTTTTCCATACCAAATTTGACAATTTTTTTCTTTGAGTGATTATAATTTCAAGGGCATTTTATTGTTTCTTTGTATTATCTTCCATATTTGGCAACACAAATGCCACAAATCTCTCACACCCACTTGCTTTTGGATTCAAAAAGCACAAACAGAGTTGAGTCAACTCAGTGAACATCTTGGATGATCGTCCTCCTCCATCCTGTTGTTTCACATCTACGTCATTTACTCCTCGGCCTCTCACTTTTGCACCCACACGGCTCCATTCGGTGATATTCTCGTTGATTACAACCAAAAGGCGTGAACAGTGATCTTGTTATTAATCTGCACGTGTGCTTCTCTGCCTTTTTCTTTTTTTTCTCTCTCTCCCTCTCTTGTCTTCCAGTGCACTCCCATCGTCGGTCACGGATTTGTTTTGGACAAATACAAGTGCCAGTGCAGGAGAGGATTTTTCCATCCGAGCCGAGTGGCGCTCAATGGCTTTAAAAGTAGGTTACAAATCCCTCTGTAATATAAAAACGCACATTGCAGTGAGCTGTCAGATCAAAACTTTGGATCTTTCAAAGCAAGCTTTTGGGACTTAAGAAAAAAAAAATGAAAAATTGTTTTCAGCTGACAGTCACATATTGTGTTTGAAATTCTTGTTCCAGCTTTGAATGGGTATCCCGGGGCTTTTGAGGTTATGAAACCTCAAGTTCCAGTGAAAGGATTTTGACTGTTGTTATTGTAGAAATGTCTACTATGTTTCTATTGAGAGAGCGAGTGAGAGCCACAGGTGGCATTTGAATCACAGACCTGTTGGATCACTTGTTAGCGGTGTGGGAAGAGAACACACCTCGGTGGAATAAATTAGAATAGAAGGATTAGTCACACTTATTTTACCGCTTGCCATTGTTTCCTGCTGATTCATTTTGAAACCAAGATGCTCTGCAAGGATCCTTAATATATACAATCTGTTGTCACAGTTCATAATCGTGTAATTAAAAGGAAGGGTCTGTATGTGAGAATTAGTAAATTCCCTCATTAGGGAATTTTCTAAATTCAAGGTAACAACTACGCGTCGTCATTAGAGGCTGGAACAGTTGGCAGGGTTATTAATCTCAAACGAGGAAACACATTAGCTACCGAAAACAATGAGCAGCGTTCACAACACTCAACAGGCGGCAGACAAAACCTCGGCAGGATTCATGATGCGAGCATGTAAACATAAACACAAAAACTCAGAATCACAATACAGGATTACACACAGTAAAATCTGTATCAGTCCATTAAAGGACCAATGCAGACACGCACGCACGCACGCACGCACGCACGCACGCACGCACGCACGCACGCACGCACGCACGCACGCACGCACGCACGCACGCACGCACGCACGCACGCACGCACACACACCAAAATGAAACCACATTGTTTAAGTGTTTTTGTTTCAAAAACTTTTTATGTTTACATGGTGATGTTTTCAAAACGACGTCTGTTGAAACAAAAACAGCAGTAACACTGACAACGATGTAGTTAGCATGCCAGGCCTTGGGCTCTTGGTTGTTTTTGTAATGAAACGTGCATGCTGAGAATAGAAACCCTTCGACCTGAATTTGAACCCTAATGTTCTTGCTGTGAAGCAACAGTTACTCAAAATCGTTCCAAGCGCCAATACAAACGTTATATCTATACGTTTGTCCGTTTCTACAGACTCAAAGGCAACATACGCAGTGGTTTCAAGCCCCTTTCAGTGGTATAGTTAACAGTTTAACATCTATAGTAACTTGGCTGTTGGAAACCGCAAGCAACCGGCAGATTGGATTTGATAGTCATAGATAATAACACACTGGTTGCCCTGTCAAAATGTTGATGTATGAATAGGTCTGAGTGGTGGTGGTTTTAAAACACCTCTGCTTGTATGATGTAACTTTGTCTCTACATGAGAGCCAAATGGGCCTCTGTGTGATTCCTCCTCCTTTCTCTCTGTTGATACGTGACCTCCTCTGCCTGCTCCTCTTCTATAATTACTCCTGCCAACATTTCTACATATGTGATGCTCTTTCTGCCAGCACAATTGAACTCTGTTGTGCAAGGTTTACTTTAATGATGACGATGAGATCCAACACAAGATGTTTTTGAGGATTTCATTATCGGGATGGTCAGAGGAGCAAAATCATTCTGATGAAAAATCGGTTTCATAAGAGAAGCTTAGAGAATGAAGGTGAAATTATGTGTATTTATAACACTGCGAAATCAGAAGGTGGGAGTGAGCAGAGAAGCTTCTGGAGATTATTCTCTCGATACATCTAACGACAGAAAAGAGACAAAATAAGAACACCATTTGATCATATTTTGGAACCATCCACACAATGCATGCAATTAGTTTCATTGGTGCACCAAAACACCTTTACATTCATTATTAATGAGGTTGGACCAAAGAGAAGGAAGCAACAGAGCTGATAACTTGCAGGATGGTTATATCTGTAAAAACACATGGTTCACCTACAAAATGTGATACTTTGACATGTAACTCAAGGTTAGATGTTAATCCTTTGCTCTCGTAGGGATTATTTGAATGCATCCTGAATTGCCTGGAAAATGGCTGACTTCATTGCACATGTTAGAAAAACAAAACCGATCACAACTAATTTTTTTTTTTTTGGAAGATATTAATTACAGTCATTTGCATATAACTTCAATATGTGCAGGAACTTGGTTAAGGAAAAAGTTCTAATTCTAATGTTCTGCTTTCTTCCATATTCATGATTTTTTCGGTTACAGACACTTTAAACCTGTATGTGTGCACCCGGCTTGGCTTCAAATCTTTTTCTTTTTTTTCTACCGATGCTCTACTTTTCACCTTTTGAGATTTTCAAGTATATCCTTAACTTTAGCTCCGTGATCGTGCTTTGGATCTGAAAGTCTGTTTTCTGGCACCTTGACTGAAAGCCCTGCAGCGTCCTCGGGCAGAAAGCTTGGCCCTGATGAGCAAGATAATCAGGCAACAGCGGTGGTTTCCATCTATGACTCCAACAATACAGCACCCCAGGGGGGTTGATATGCTAAGCTGTAGCGTTATTATAATGCAGCGTGATGAGGCCTGTCATCAAAAGGCTCCGATTGTGAAGAGATTCATCTTCCGGAGCCCATACAGGCCACCTCATTAAAACTCAGGAGGGCTCAGGTGGGGTTGTGGTTACGTGTGACCCTGATTTCCTCCTTGGAACATTTCAAAAAAACAAATCAAGCTTTAAATAATGAGACTGCAAAAGAAATCGTTCTCCAGCAACAGGCAGGCCTGAATGGAAATCAGAAAATGGTTATAACGAATGAAAATCAATATGCACATATACAGTATGAGCATACATTATTTGACAGTGTTTCTGGGGTTCAGGAGCACTAAAGAAGCTTGACTAACTCTCCTGTGAGAAAAAGTAACTCTGAAAGCCAGGCAGGAAAGATTAGAGGTAATGGTGTGACGCCAAATAACAGAATAGACACATGAAAACATACAAAACCACAGTTGTCTTGAACATCATTAATTTCGCCTCACTGAAAAGCTCTAAACTGCAATTATTTAGCCTCTTGAGGATCACTGACGTTACTTTAATGGTCTGGAAGGCAGAGAGTGTGATCACAAACAGAGAGGCGCAGTATCACTGTGAACATCTGGCCTCACACAGGAAATGTGAGAACCGAACAGGGAAATGACAACTTCAGTGGGGTTTCTTCAACCCCGCTTTCCTTCATCGTGACTATGATTTGTTCCAAGCACAGGTAACACAGTATGACCAGGGTTCTCATTTTCCCGCTCAGCCACGTGTCGCCCGACTGGAATAGTTTCCGTTATAAGATAACCGGGACTCAGTCAAATGTGGATGAATCAGACAAGCTTCTTGCAGTCAGAAGAATGTCCATAAATCAGTTTTTAAAAGGGACTCTTTTTTTTTTTTTTTTTTTTTTTTTTACCAGTGGGGAATTTATTGTGTCTAAAACCATTGGGTGAAAAGACATTACATTTCTTGTTATGATACTTTCGGTTTACAAATAGGAGACATGTAGTGCTCTGCGGACTAATTGTGCAGTGCAGGATATTGGATCGATCCAGTTGTGTTAAAAAGCCAGGTACTTTGCATGGTTTAACAGTTAAAAAATAAAATGGGGATGTTAAAAATGTGCACATTTCTTTTTTCATTTTTACTTCATTGTGCATTACAAGGGCCCGTTTGGCTGCTCCTTTTTAAATTGGTCACTACTGCCACTTGCAGAGCAGCGAGTTTATGTTTTTAAGGTGGATGATCTTGTATCAGCAGTCGGGATTCAAACCATGGTCCCTCCCACTCGAGGTCAAAACCTAATCAGCAGGGAAGATGATTGTATGCATGATGTACTATAATGTGGTCTGAAACACTGCTGCAGAAGAAAAAAGCAGATGATCACTTTAAAGCATATGCATACGCCATAATTTGAATATGGATGGGAACACAGGAAAAGTTAAAACCAGTGACTCCAAGCAAGCCAGAAAAGATAAACAGCTTCTCTGAAATTCACAGCAATAATGACAAAACAGTCACCTCCCTTGCTTTCTTTTTCTGAATCCTTAAACACAGAGAAACAAATAAAAATGCTAATAAAACCACTTAATTTTATTCCCTAAACCAGTGACTGAAAGACTGCTGGATGAATGCGTCCACATCCCCCTTTAAACTGACCAGTAAATTTATGCTGAAGTGGAGTGTTGGTTATTGCGGCACATTCTCTTCCTATCCTGCGCTGCCAAGGCACAGAGCAACTCCTGCACCGTGTTAGCATAGTTTATCAGCTCTGGGACTTACACAGGCATTACATGCTTATCAAACATCATTTTCTGGAGGAGCTGCATTGTGGGTATGTGGTGAAAATGAAGGATTTAAATTACAGATTGACTCCAAATCCCACCACAGCAGCAACATTGCATGGGTGAGAAATATATTTTTACTGGAATCCTTACAGGTAATTGATTCAATTCAAGGCAGCTTGTCATGCAAATTGTCAACAGTCTCAGCAGGGGTGGGAATGTTTACCTGGGAGTCAATTAAACAAGACACGTCAGACGATGTCACCTGTTCACATGACAATAGTTGACAATAGAGAGCAGCGTGACAATATTTCACCTGTTTTTCCTTCACTATTTCCTCATCTGCCCAATTAAAGGCTATACTTTTTGATGTTTCAACTCCATTAATTGAGCAATTAATTAGAAGTTGCATGACAGTTAAATGCAAACGTATTACATTGATGATCCTAAAACTGTTCTATAAATCAGATCTGAGACACTCTTAATGGTGCACTATGTGCAGCATCTTTATGCAGGTTAAAACACCTAAAAAATAATCTAATAGAATTAAGCAACATGCGTGTGGTAGGTCTGAAAGCATAAGTCTATGTTAACAGCAAGTGTCCTCACATCCTCAGGCAAGGAGCAAGGCTCTCACAGGGATGAGACCTCCGACATATCCAGTAAGTGTTTGCCATGCCGTGAAGGCTGCCCCTTCTGCCGGGACGACACGCCCTGCCTGGTGCAGGAGGACGGCGCCCTGCGGCTCGCTGTGGCCTCCTTCCAGGGCCTGTGCATGGTGCTGGACCTGGCGAGCATGGTGGTGGTGTACCACTTCAGGAGAAACAAGGTGAGCGAGGCGGGGATCGCTGGGGGAGGGTGACGGGAGCAGAATACATTTAATAGTTATTATGAAGTAGGAAGTGTCTTGATTTGATGTCTTTCTTTAATGTATGCATCAACAGCACATCAGCAATATGAACATCATCTATTAAGTCAATCTAAGCTCTCTCATTGTGGAGCTAATCCCACCCCACTTATCCTATTAGTGGATGAACAATGACATGAGTGATTGAAAATAAAAAACCTTGATCACTACCTATTTGTGGCCAATAATGTAGTACATTTTAAATGTTTCAATGTAATGAATCACATAATCATTAAATATGTCATTCCTAAGTTATGTTCTTTAGATCTTCTTTTCGTTTGTTGTTTTGGATTTTTGTTTGTAAATTGCACATATTTTAAGTTATTCCAAAAGAATTTACAGTATAGTCATAAATAGCCTATTCCTTTTCTTGGTTATATAAAGTACGGTAAACTGCATTTCGATGGTGTTTGTTTTTTACATGCGTTCAACTATAGACATAAATAGCCTCTACAGCTTCTGTGATTTTATATGTATTTAAAGTGACGACACACTTTTAATTGAATACTATCTCTTCTAGGAGCTAAATAAAGATGATCCACTTCATTTTATGAGCTTTCATCGTTTAATTTTCTCTAAAACACATAATCAAGGTTTTGAGTGTGTTCCCTCAAATCTGAAATCTCACCGTTTCCCAGAAAAGTTGTTGCATATTAGGGCCTCTGACAGAGAAATTAACGAAATAAATATGTGATGCTTGCAGTGTAGGATAATTACAACCAGTCCTCAGGCAAACTTGAGTTAAATCTTTCCTGCTGAGCTATTTATAGACATTTGTCAGATTCTCCCACATTACTTCAGTTCACAAGAAAAATCCCCGGAGAAACGTGCATTTACATCAAGAAAAAAAAAAGAAAAGAAAATTCTCTATGTAGATAATTAAGTGCTACCCAGAAAAGTTCTGCTGTCACTTTGTGTTTCAGAGAATATCCCAAATATATGTTGAATTACTCTTTTGTTTATTTGCTTTGTAAGAGGCATTGGTTTGTTATTTTCCTAGAATGGCACGCAAGAAGGCGCTCCAGCTCATTTTGAGAATTACTAAGAACAAACAGTGACGTCAACGTCACCACAACAAGATTTGAAAATCAAATTACAGCAGCCCCAGAGGACAATGAGACAAACGAGAGAGCTACTGCCATCATTTAGGAAAACACGACACGAATCCAGAACAAACATGTTTAAACAGCAGCAACATTACTGACACTTCAGCATGCTCGTCAGGATTAGTTCCTCATTAATAATCTGTGTTGCTGCTGAAACTAACTGCTATTTGATCTTCTATCTTATCTCATAACAACAGACAAGTTTCTTTTCATTTTTTTTATTTTAGGACCCTTTGGCACATAAATCCATAAATAATTATCCTCTCACTATCACTGATTGATGAGATGTCTGTTTTTCTTCCCTTGTGCACAGAGAATCCGCACGTCTGGGCTCATTCTGCTTGAAGCCATCTTGTTTGGGGCGTTACTTCTCTACTTCCCTGTAAGTGTCTGCTGTGATCTCATGTGACACCCCCAATTTCATCATGTGTCGATTACTGCTTCCGTTTGTTTGTTTTTCACACTCAGAAATGTTTTTCCTGCCAAACAAGACTCCATATGATCAACTATGCTTATGCCGTTAGTGATCATGGAGCTATAAAAAGAACATATGTGTCGTTTCTAATACACAATTTTGATCATTTAGATGAACGCCAACGACATACAACTTCAATTCAACCAATTAAGCAGTTACTAGTAAAAACAACAAACAAACTTTATCTAAACCGTTAAAATCTTTCTTTTATACTGCTTTGTCCATCTCAGGGTCACGGCCTATTCATGGTGAGACAATTTTATACTTTACCAAAACAGGGAAAATGGAGGTTAAAAAAAAAGAAAAGACTTATTGTTAATGTCAATTAGTGTTTCATTCATTAAAACTTTGTTCCAATACAACTTAAATTAGGGAAGAGAGATAATGAAGACAGATGAAGATGTTTTAACCATCGAATAAGTGCTAACTAAGAATACTTGCATTTTTAAATGAGATTTATTGATTATCATTTTAACTGTGACCACCTTGGCCATCCTGTTGGTGTGTGCTTTATACAATGTATGCCTATTGCTTTTTAATATTTAGAAACAGCATATTTCATTTAAGATTATTTAGAATGTTTTGTTTTTTCTTTTAAGACACTTTTTTCTCCCAAGAATAAAGAAAATGATAAAGATTGAAGTAAAACATACTACTTCTTTAAGAGGAGCAACTCTATAGTAAGATGATAAGGTTTTCTGAGGCCTTCGTTATTTTTTAATTTGCTTGTAAAATTATAGAAACTAAAGTTACACTTTAAATTATGTCTTATTCGAATAGATTAAGGAAAAATGAGAGGTATGACAATGTTATGGAAATGTCTCCAATTTATTGACTAGCTGTATAAGACCTTAAAACTTCATATTTTCAAAAAAAGTTTTTGCAATTTCATCATGTTTGTCAAAAATGTTGTGGATTCTTAAACTTTGTTTCTTCTTTTTTTTTGCATTAAATCTGCTATAAGATATGAAACCGACCCAACACCTAATGTTGGCAAAAAATGATTTCTGAAAACTTTCAACGGGTATTTTCACCCCTGACTCTAGTTCGTATTTGATTCAAACGTTGCGTCAGTATTTAGTTTGAAGTTCAGAAAAATGGACGATCAATAAACCATAAGAGCTCGTTACTGTTCTAGCACAGTCGTCCTGATCATTGTCTGGACTACGACAAAGAGCTGGAATCACAGTTGACGTGTCGCAGAGTACAAGCAACTCCTATTCTGAGTGTGTCATCGCGAGTCTTTGTGTCTGTAAGTGTGAGTGGGTCCACGTGGGCGGGCGCCGATGCGCAGTGTATATATGTGTGTTTACACTTGTGCACTCGGCCCACGGTGCACCTGGAGTGCTGCGTCAGAAGCCCCGTCTTCAGAGGGGAAACAGATGGAAAGAAACCTGCGCGCCATGTTAACAGGGAGATCTGATGCAGTCTGGGAATTGACTCCCTTCAAATACTTGCACAGACGGCCAACCATGAGCCACTGCTCCTCACGAACACAAAGCCTGTTGGCTGGCCATTTGCGGAGATGGAGGTGTGTGTGTGTGTGTGTGTGGGGGGGGGGGGGGGGGGGGCTGTTTTGGGGGTAAATCTGTTGGGAAGAAAGAGACAGAGCGTGTTTGACTCGCAGGATTAAGGTTTTCTTCATCTGCTAAAATTTTCAGGAAGGTTACGATAACTCAGATATTGATATTCGGTATTTACCCCAATTGTTGATTTTGCTGCAGGAGATAAAGTGCCGCATGCTGATAGGTCTTTCATGATGTCACCACACCTTGCTTCATCTCGCCTCCATCCATCCTCCCCCCCCCCCAAGTTTACCCAAAGGATCGCTCCAGCACCAGAAATAGCCCCTCAAAAATGTCCTGCCACTCTCCCACGTTCACACACACTTGGATGGAGAGTCTCACCCTCCCTTTGCACCTCTATTTGTCCATCTTTTTTTTTCTACATTTCTTGGTGCTTTCCTCCTCATCTCTGGCTTTTTTCTCTTTCTTTTTACAGCCCCCTCTCCCCTCATGTTTTCCTTTCAGTTCCTCCTCTGCATGTTCTCTCTCAGTCTCACCTTTGTGTCTGTCTCCTTTCCCGCAGTCTTTACGTTTGTTGCTGCTGCTGCTCGCAGTTTTTTTTTTTTTTTTTTTTTTTTAGTTTTTTTTTTTTTTCATCTCCTTGCCACCATCACAAGCCTTCTCAGCTGCAGCTGCTCCGCTCTGGTGCGCAATGCATTTTTAAACAGTCCATCAAGTTCTTGCACAAGTTGTTTTAAAAATACTTCTGCTGATTAATTGATGGAGGAGGCATGGGAGACTGGACGCAAAGCAAGAGAGCCACTTTCTCTTCTGCGCAATATCAAAACGTGGCATTTCATTGTGGGCTTAAAGTCCATACAGGCAAGTCATGCAGAATGGGTGCGATGCCATTTGCATCCGCCCATATTCTGTGTGTTTCTGTGTGTCTGTGTAGGCAGAATGTGGGGGGGGGATGATGTGTGTGACTCTCACGTTTTCTGTGCTTGAATTTGCATTTCTGCATTCATGTGCAGCATGTGGGTGTAAGAAGCAGCCTGGCCTACTTTTTACCGCTTGTTTTCGGAGCGGTGATATTTTGTTTTTTGGCCTATCATGCAGACCAGGGAAGACTGTGAAGACTGGATGCTGGTTCAGGAGGCAAAGAGATGAAGGCGCCTTGTAGGAAGCCCATCCTGGAGGCAGGTTAGCGTGAGAGTGAGGAGAAGGCGCAGAAGATTGGAAAGAAAGACAGAGGGGAAATAATTGGTTTTTGAATGAACATGGGTTGCCTTTACTCCCTCTCTATCTGTTCACAGCATGTTTATTTCATTCGACAATAGCAGCTCCTCCCATGAACAGAACTGCATTTTGTTTTGTGAAGAAAAACTTTAAACGAACCTTAGACGAAAGAAAAAAAAAAAAAAAAAGATCTTCATCATTTGAGGAACTCTTTCAGAAAAAGAAAAGTGGCTTCGAGGTGCCTTATACCTGGAAGAATGAGAGTACAAAGAGCCTAATCAATGCAAACAGAAGCTATTTAGTTCTAATTTCTCTAGACAATTAAACTGTGAACCGGCTGCTACTCATAATAATATTATTATTGTAGCATGTTGGGAAACTTTGGCACGTTTTTCTGTAGACTTAATTCCATATTCTCTATTCCTCTTTTGAGGAGTAAAAGCGCCTACAGACTGGGTTCTTTACAGTCGTCGCAGTCTTGTAAGGTTACTAGCAGCACAACGACTGTACATTGTGTCACCTGTGTTTATACGCAGCACTTAGTTTGGTGTTCTACTGAGCATAAAGCCAGACCTGGACTGGAACAGGGGACCTGTGCGTTGATTGCCACAATTTTATCTCCCATGAAGGCTGCAAACTGTTGTTTTTGTGTCATTTTGTGCTTTATTAGTGGCTGTGGCCTGTAGAAGCCTTCACACTGTGAGGCGTTTCCACATTTCTGACACTGTTAGAGGATTTTCTCGGGGCTGTCTGTGGTCACGCGACTGTGACACCCCTTTCTGCGAACCCCCTCTCACTGTACGATTTTTAACCCAGAATCGAAGACACGATTGCTCGTCATTCATCCAAGAAAGCCAAGATTCCTCGGTGTGTGTCGGCTTTAAAGTGGGAATATTGAGACCCCTTTTCGTGTCTGTGTCTTCGGAGCATAGAGAGGCAGTGACAGCTGGGTCTAATAAGCTCTGTTAAAAAGAAGAAAGAAAAACATCCGCAAACACCTCTGTTCACAGGTATGACTGATATGTGCCGCAATTCCCCAACTTCCCGGCAATGCAGCGCAGCTACAGCACAGGAAGCCACAGATTTATTCATAGGATGGATCAAGAGCTGAAAGAATAGTTGAACCAAACAATGAACAAACAAAAGATGTATACAGTTGTGGTGAAAAACATTTAAAACAACACCACAATGTGGATAAATTCTAATTTGCTTTGGAATCAGACAACATAAACACATTTCTGGACTTTATTAGAAGATATTTCCTGTGTTGCCCCACATCTTAGGTCTTTAAATCTTTTTTTGAATCACTTCACTGCTTTTCTTTTTCCCACAGCTTTGGCCTCCATGACAGATCATCTTCCATGTTGCAGTTTTCTTATCTCTTTTTTTTTTTTGTGCTAAATTCAAACGTATTTGCTGTAACACTCCAGTATGTTCCATAACTTTCTTAAACATCAAGTGCAGCCCTGTGATATTACACCGGATTGTGTGCATCTGGGGGCTCACAGAAACTAACTATATTGTCTCCAACAGGATCTCAAAGCATGCTACGCCCATTCCAATGCTCTTTGCATGTGATGTCACTCAGAGTGTTATTTTTACCTGATCAGCTGCCAAATGCACACAATTTATATTTGCGTTGGCGTGCAATTTCCTACAGGATCAAAGTGAATAAGGCCCTTCATCTGCATGAGGATTGGTTTCATCTCATAGTAGTTCAGATCATTCAAATGGTGTGTGAATGTGTGTGTGAATGGGTGAATGTGGTGAACCATATAAAGCGCTTTGGGTGCGGCTCACGCAGAAGAAAGGCGCAATTTTAGTGAAGTCCATTTACCATTTACCATTATTCACTAATGGACATTGCCGGCTACTGTAGCTGCTCGATCGAGACCTCGATCATTGGGGGACTGGAGTGAAAGGCACATTTAGGCAGGTTTTTGATGCTATTTTCGGATTGTGAAGGCAGCTGGAATACTCTGAGAAGACTTTCTTGTTATTGCAGATATTAGACTTTCTAGTTGTGAGGCAACAGCGTTAACCACTGCACCACCACGCCATCCAATTGTTATCTGAATCCTGAATATTAGATTATAATTCATCCCTTTAATTTTTTTTTTTTTCCAGTGAAACAGCTTGTGGTATTAATGTTGTGATTACCATTAAGATATCTTTTTTGTCTCACTCGAACACTAAGTGTCTTTGTTTGAAATATCAACGGAGTAATTTGAGATGACACGCCGTCTTTCATTTAATACACACTTGTCTGTCTCACGCCTACTTGGTAACTTATCAGATCCTGGGCTGCAGCATTAAAAAGGAACAGCTGTTCTTGGCTGTAAAATGGACCTGGCTCCCCACACACTCTCATGACCAGCATACCAATAGCAGACTTGGCACTGTGAGGTTGTGACGAGGGTGGCGGATTGAGGGAAACTGTTACTGCTGTGCTCTGTGTGTCACGGTCTTAATCAGGAGGTGTGAGAAATGTCTTTGTACCCGAGCTGAGCTGAGAGTGGACAGCCTGAAGGATGGAAACAGGGACGTGTTGGCTGTGTACCTGCACTCTTCCACGTTGGGTGCAATCTATTGTTTTGGTTTTGTATTATTAAATAGAACATTCAATGAGAAATCTCAATATACAGTCGTGTTTTTGAAAAGGCAGACAAGTTCACCACTATGCTTGGATCTGCTATGATCCATCTGCTGGTTACACTTTTTAACCTCAAACTCACTGTATAGCTGCATAAGATGTTGCCGGATTTTATATTTTCATCATCTTCTTCATCATGTCTTTTGGATTTCTGTATGTGATATCAAGCTTACTCTGTGATTCATTTAATCCAAATGCCACATAAGTCTCCTTTTTTCCTTCAGCGCATCTCATAGCCAGACTGTTACAGCCTCGGGGCTGGCTGGTTGCCTGGCTGAGTTTTCCACAGATGTTCTGCTTCTTTCCTGAAAAGAAAGATGAGGTTACAGGTGCTGTGGTTACTTAAGCTTAATTACTCCGCCGTCTCTTGAATGCCAAGGCTTTGTGAGAGCAGGGATAAATCGTATTCCTCCCAGATCCTTAACGACACATTCATTATGATCCATTTGAGGTTAAGTGGAAAGAGGAGGAAACTCTGATCTTCAGTTGCTGATCAGTTTGAGGCAAATAACAAAGAGGGTGCCTCCTGCAAAAGTCTTTTTATTCCTCAAAAACCTGCCATGAGCGAGACACATTTTGTCATTTTGCTGTACATTTTGCAAATTTCACAGCCTGCTTTTGTGATTCTTGCAGTGAAAAAAAATCCTGCAATTTCTAACATGTATTTGTAAATTTTGGTTAAGCCATGCACGGGTGAAAAACACTGCGTTAGGAGAATATAATTTAAAGTAAACCATGAACCTATCTAGCTTGGAATTTGTTAATCTAAATGTTTTCATTTAACTTTTATTTGTATAATTCACGATTTACATTTTGTTTAATCTGTTTGTTTTTGGGTGGTTTTTTTTTTTTTTTTACATCAGTTTAAGTGTTTTTGTTGTATTTGGTTTAATTGTCTTCTTAAATTATTTTTAATCAAAGTTTATGTTCTTTTCCCATTCTTATATTTTCTGTTTCCTTCTTCTCCCTGGCTGACTTTTCATCACTTATCTGTTACTATGTGCAGGACTTTGAATCTGCATGACGAGTGTAATTTAAAGTGACTGACCGGCTGATTGAATGAGTAATGAACTGATTATGATTCTTCAAAAATCATTTCCTAAACATATACTGCACAAAAAACACTGCAAATGATTTTTGTGTAATTAGTCTAAAGGCATAAAATCCAATAATGCTGTAAAATTTCCGAGACATTTTCAAATTTTTTTGCCCTGACTCACATTATTTGATAATTTTCTGGTTTTCCAAGTTCATTTTCTGGTGCTTTGGACTTAAGAGTTGTGATCCCCCACGATGTTGCACAAACTGAAAAACAATATGAAAATGTTTCACGTGGCCTTTTTACAGTTACTCTATGCAGCAGAGCAAAGCATTTCACCAGAGTGTAATTCTATCTGTTATCTGTTATAATGCAATTAATGACTTACATGCATGGCATCCTTCATTAAAGTTTGGGGGGGAATGTGTAAAATCACATATTTCTGCTCAATTAAGGGATTAGATTGCATTTGTATGAATGATTACAACTGCAAAATTGTGTTTTAAATGTTTCTGTAAGTGTTTGCTGTCCTGTGTAGATCATCATCAATTTCAGGATTTGCGGAGCTGATATTGTCTTTCAAATGAAGTTACACGCATGAGAGTTTATTTAGTGTCATGGTCAACCTGCCACACATCTTTCAGAGTCATGTGGATCTTATTTAAAACAGTCAGAGTTTCCCTGTTAGGTTTCTGCTCACTTTGTAGTGCACACAAATTAGTGCAATTCTCCAGATCAGACAATTGAAATCTGAAACAATTTTAAACTCATTACTGTGAAAAGAGCTGGAAGAGGTGATAGTGAAATATTCTGAGACTTATAAAAAACAAAGCACACCTGATTGAAACTTGGCCGCCGTCCCCTTTGAAGCCCAGCTCTCAGCTCTTCTGCCAGGCTTGGATCTCTCCCTGGGAGTCCCCAGCCTCATGCATGTCAAGTGCCATCTGCTAGGTGCACTGGATCAACTCCAGTTAATAACCATGAGAAGATGCTGTGTCTGGTGGCTTGTCGTGATCGAGCATCCAAGATATTTTCGCGTTCTCTTGGAGTGAAAGTTAGACTCAGGACTGACAAATCCATCATGCAAAACCCCGTGTATGTTAAGGTCGCATAACAATGTGGTTAGAGAGTGTGAAGCAATCAATTGATACGTAGTTTGACTTTTTAAATATTTGAAAAAGCTGTTTTTTGGGACCGACTTTGCATTGTAGTCATGCTTAGTGTGGAAGGTGGTTAACGTCCTTTAAATCGTCCTGTTAAAGTGGATCATTAGCAACTTAACTTACATTTAGTAGAGCTTTAATGTCAGATGAAAAGCATCCGCTTGTTTTTTTTTTTTGTGAAAGAAATCTTGCACTCGTATTTTAACTGGTACAGTGTTATGCTATTGTTATTGCTTATAATTACTTAGTTCACAGCCCCAAAGGAGTTAATGGATGTGAATAAAGTCTCACAAAAGATCCTAAAAAAACATCTGGCTCTGCAATCTGTTGCAAAACCATATTTTTCAACGGGTCAGGGAGGAATGTTTCCCTGCATAATTCATTTCCTTAGATTTTTCAGTAGTAACATTTTTGAGAATAATTACATCATGTTTAAAACTAAGTTTATTGTATGTGTAATAGAGGCTAAATGAAATTTCTACATAAGATGTAGAGAAAACAATGAAGTGTAAGAGTTACTGCAGTCAATAGGTAAAGACTTTGCAGATTTTGCAAATTAAAAAGCATCATGCTTGAAGAGACATGCTGTTTATTTTCAGTGGATCCCAACATCTCGAAACCATGAAATTGTATTATTATTGAATTATTAGGAAACTTGACTTTTAAACATATAAAAAAAACTAGGTGGTGTGAGACAAAGCATGTATGCATTGAGATCCTCCCACACTTGAAAAAAAAAAGATTCACATCAAAATTAACATCTAACTTAGAAAACAGCCTCTCAATCTGTTTAGAAGATGTATATCTTAAAGGTTGGTGATTCAGGTATTCTTCACTTCACTAGAACTAAGCACACAGCCGCTGATTTCGCACTTTGCTGAACCGCATCCAAATACAGAGAAATGCATCTGTAATAGCATCATAAATGGAAGCCGCGATCTTTTGAGACTTCTGTTTGACACTCGTCTTCCTCAGCTTCTGTCACAGTCTCATCCAGAACTGTAATGGCTGCAAATAAACTCCTCATCAAGTAGAAAATGATAGGCTGACATTTGCCACCTGCATATTCTTTTTCTTTAGTGGAAATCCCACTGAGAAGCAAAAGCCGACAATTCACATATTGAAAGAGGTTTGCATAACAGAGGCTGATACAAAACAGAATGCAAATGAGCACGCTCATATTCCACATGCGCTCCCTTTACAGAAAATCACACTGTCACCTATCGCTTCTGATACCACCCTTCAAACTTTTATTTCTAATGCATTTTGGCAGCTGACAAAGCAACGTACATCTAAAAGTTGCCGGTGGGAGCTGTGGAGGTGTGAGATGTCTGCAAGGCCAAATCTGCCACCAGCTCGGCTCCCCACACACAAACACACCTCATTTTCTTTTCTGGTTTCTTCTCAGTAAAGGTGAGAGGAAAGGGATGCATGTGATTCGGTGTGAAGCTTATTATGTGACTTGTGTGTGTGTGTGTGCGTGTGCGTGTGTGTTGGTGTGAACACTAACACTACATGTACGTCTCTATTTAGGTGATGATCTTGTACTTCAATCCCAGCGTGTTTCGATGCATCCTGCTGAGGTGGGTTCGCCTCCTGGGCTTTGCCATCATGTACGGGACTGTCATCCTCAAGCTGTACAGGTAAAGAAAACTCAACATTCAAAGTTACTTGAATCGAGAAACATCTGCCGAACGCCGTGTGCGAGCCTTATTTTTAAACTGAAAAGTCAAGTCTCTAGTCTGGCTTTTACGCTTTGTGATTGATACTGTTTTAATTTTTACGAATAAATGTGTGTGTATTTATATAATCTTATTTTTCTCTGTGTTCTACTTCTTTATAAGCTTTGTTTATTTTTGTTATATCGTATTCCCTAACTTTTAAGAATGACTGTATTTTTTATCTTTAACACAGTTACTTCTACTTGATTTTCCACTTCTTGTATGATTTAGCATATACTAATTATAGTAACAGTTTACATGTTAATCATAACATCATCCTCTTTCAGAAATGTATTGGTCAACATGTTATTTTATTATTCTGCGTTTGTATTTCATACAAGTCTGTAAAGTGCTCTGAAGCTCAGGATTGATTGATGTGGGATTTGGCGTGTTATCTCTACTCGATATGAATAATTCCCATTGTAATGAAGAGCCAAAACTAAAAATACAGACGTCTCTCCTCTCCTCATATTAACTTTCCCGCGAGTTACTCCTCCTCTCTTTCAATAAATGAGCACTCTCTCATCCCCCGTACACATGCGCTCAATCTCGTGCTATAAGCACATTTAAATTTCACATCAGATTTTCTTTTTTTTCCCCTATCCACTTGCCGACTTCCTGTTCTTCAGCCGTGAGCAAGTGTTGCCGAGATGGAAGAAGGAGGTCAGAGGCCGGCACAAGTGCTCCCTTGGCAAAATTACCAATCTTTTTTTTTTTTCCCTCTGAGTTCTCTGGGTGGGAAGTGTGCCCCGAGGGGCAAGCTCTCACAGCCTGGTGCTGCTGAATATATCAAATGAGATAGATTTGTCACAGTCTGATAGAGGGAATGTATAGGAGGAGTGAAAGAACAGAATTGACTACATTTCTATACGTCTGCACGGTGATCTATATATTTACATGCTCTGAGTCTCTCTATGGCTTATTCATTATCTGTGGAAAAAAAGAATATGAATCACAATAGTTGCAGTGATGACTGCGCAGCTTTTAATGTACTTGTACATGTCGTCTGTCTCACATGTTCTTTGTAAAATGTGGTAATTAGTTTATAAAGTGCTGCATAAGATTCGGATTATTTTTGTTGGCTGACGTCAATCCTCAGATCTTTGTCAGGGGAAACTCTCTAGTATTTAATCGTATTGCGGTGTGTAATTTAGTGTAATGTCTGTGTACATGTGTATTAGTTTTTGTCAATCGCTTCAAAAGTTTTTCAGTGTCTGAAATGTGTATTACAAATATAGACTGCGTTAACTGAGTCGTTTTCTATGTTAACATCCGGAACTTCTCCTCTCTCGGGATCTCCAATTGACACATTACAATATTAACTAACCCAACATACCGAATGAACGTGACTGAAATGCAGTTTCTCCCTCCTTCAATTCATGTGGGCATGTTAATAAGAGCAACAGCTGGAGGTGTGAGTTGTCGGTTGGACGGAGAGTAAAGCCACCTTTGCTGCTCATTATGGCGTCATCCTGCAGTTTGTGGCACTCAGACGCTGCCTGTCTTCTCCTCGCTCTCTCGCTCAGGGTCTTAAAGGTGTTCCTGTCCCGCTCGGCACAAAGGACCCCTTACATGACCAGTTGGCGGGTCCTGCGGCTGCTGGCTGTCATTGTTTTGGTGGTGCTGTGGTTTCTGGTGGCCTGGACCTCGGCCGTGTGCCAGAACCCGGAGCTGAGCCGAGCCCTGATCACCGCGGGGCTCACGCCTGAGGGGCTTCAGTTCAGCATGTGTCTGCTGGACCGGTGGGACAACATGATGGCTGTTGGTGAGCATGTCAATTCTGTGAATATCCAACACAATTACTATATATAGGCTTCGTCTTGCTCCTTTTCGGATATGATGGGTCATTATTTATCTCGTTACTTTTTTTCTTCTGCTTTGCTCTGCTCTGTTATGTTTGTCTGTTTCGTTGTGTTTTTATTTTGTTGTTGTTGTTGTTGTTGTTGTTGTTCTTCTTCTTCTTCTTCTTCTTCTTCTTCTTCTTCTTCTTCTTCTTCTTCTTCTTCTTCTTCTTCTTCTTCTCCTCCTTCTTCTTCTTCTTCTTCTTCTTCTTCTTCTTCTTCTTCTTCTTCTTCTTCTTCTTCTTCTTCTTCTTCTTCTTCTTCTTCTTCTTCTTCTTCCCACGTGTCCGAAATACAAATTTTCAATTCAACTCAAGATGATTCTCGAGATACAATAGTCCGACCATATTTTGTACTTCAGATATTTTCATCCTTCTGAATGATCCAACCATCTGACTGATCTGTTCCAAAATGCTCCTACAATTGTATAACATTGCAAATCAATGCGTCCTCCAACTTTACTTTTTAAACTTTGTCCCAACCTTATAGTTTAACTATGCAGTTTACATCAATTAAGTTTTTTGGTTTGTATTGTTTTGTTTTCATGCTCCTTATAATTGCCTGTTTAAAGTTGTAGAGTAAATGTCCAATCCAACTAAAAAAAACATTTTGTGACTTTTATTTGGACTACCAACATCTGTGGGGACTTTGGCACCAGTGTGAGTGGTTAAAGGCCCCCATAGCAGCCCGGTCAAAAGGTAAATGACTACCATTAAAAACAGCTGGACACAGAATGGCAAAAAAGAAACTCTTGACCGCAAATTAAGTTTCTAGCTTGCGGACATTCTCCTATAGGTGTAAGTAGCCACAGCAAACGGACTGCAGACAAAAAGAGTGGACTGTTCTCTAAAGTTTTGAGCCTTTAAGTAAAGTTCATCCACTGTGGTGTAGTAGCAGAAAATAGAATGAATAAAAAACGTACAGGCCACTGGCATATTGATCTGCTTTGATGGGCTTCCTGCCGGAGCTACAGAGAGCTACCTGTTTGAGCAAGACGTAAACTGCTCAAAAAACATGTTCCCTGTTTGCCGGGAGGCGTGATTGTGCTATAATGGCTCCTTTCATTCAGCTCCATGTACTCGCAGCAGCATTTTGAAAAGCTTCCACTTCCAATTCCACGTCCAATTGATGCATTTTTGAATGCTGACAATAGCGCCCATCATTTTATTCGCCTTTTCTCATACACGCGGTGTAATAAATGGTTCTGCATGGAAAGTTAACAATGGGCCGCTGTAACCAACAAGATTGAGTACCCTTCCCGTTGCTGTAACTAGGACTGCCACTAATGTTAAAGCATAGCCCGCCCACAGGCAAGAGGTACCACCATCATTTATTCAGACAGTCTTTTATCAGAAGCATGTCTTCAGGGAGTTTCCACAAGCTGCTTCTATCTCGTCTGCACCAGGGAAAAATCTATCTCTGGATAAAATGATGAGACGTTATCTGGGAAAACATAAATTATTCACTTTTTTATTTATTAATTTTTTTTGTTTGCCTACTGGTGGCAAGGTGGGTTAGTGGGCAGCCCGTAAATCAAAAATTCCGCCAATCCAGTCCGAGTGAGGATGACTTTCTTTGCAGGGCTGCAAGTTCCCCCTGTGGTTTTTCCTCTGGGTCACCGGGTTTCCTCCCACAGTCCAGAAACATACGTTTAGGGATAAATGGTATAAATCTCAATAGGAATGTGATTGTGTGTGTTTTTGTTTGTCATTCTGTGTTTGGAGTGACTGATATCCAGAGTGTACTATCGTTTCACCAATAGTCAGATCAGCTCCAACATTTATCCCCTAAATGTGATCCCACATTATAGTAGATGGAGCAATGATTAAGTCACTCCACATTAAAACGAATTAACATCCAAGACAACATTAATGAGTAGTCTTAGTAGCCCTGGACACCAATATCATTTAGATTAATATTTTCTCTCCTGGTTCTGGTCCCACCTTGTACCCTGAGAGTAAACATCCTATAAGAATAAGTACTTGTGGTGTGGTAACAAGCATTTAAAGTGACTAATGTGCTATGAAGTTGCAGTTACTGTCCCTCAGACATCCTCCAAGGCCCAGATGGCCTCGCATATGTGTTAAAGTAGCTTCTTAAAGGCAGATTCTTGAAGCAGGAGGCAGTGATGTGCACCTTACTGAAGCCAGTCTGTCAGCAGGGAAGACTAATCCTGTTTGGAAAGAGGAAACGGACGGATCCCTGAGCGATGCTTGGCCTGCCTCTGAAAGCTGATAGACAGGCAGACAGAGAGAGTGAAAGCGGCAGGGAAAAAGAAGAAAGGAGCCTGTGAAGTCTGAAGCTTGTAAGGGTTGTGGGCAGCGATGCAGAGCGAGCTGAGGAGGGACGGACTTTTCAGAGGAGAGTGGAAGAGAAAGAGGGGGTCGTGAAAGGAGGACGGCTAAGGATGCTCTGGAGACCAGGCTGAGGACCAGCATCTTCAGAGACAGAGCGTGTGTGTGTGTGTGTGTGTGTGTGCGTGTGTGCGTGCGTGCGTGCGTGCGTGCGAAGCTGTGACAGCCTACAACAAACACAGCGCTTTGGAAGGAATTAAACAAGTAGCTCACAGGAAATCCCCGTGTTCCTGCGGCTCAGTGTGAGTCGGTGTGTATTTCTTCATACCTTTTACCCAAGATAGGAAACCAGGGAGCCCCGCTGTTTGTTCTGACAGCCTGTGAGAAAACACACCCGTGTCCTGAGACTCCAGTGGAGGACAACAAGCACCCTGCAATACTGCTTTGGAGGACTGTTATTTACCGTGGCGTGTGTCGTGCTGGTGAAAAATTTGCCTAATTGCTTTTCTGTGTTTTTGTTCATTTTGTAATGATACCGACAAGAGAACACGTGTCGGCCTGAATATACATAATTGATCCTATTTTCTACGAGAATGCAAAACAAAACAGGGCTGAGACAAAGCACTGCTGATGATGCCAACAATAAGTCATTCATGTGAATCCACAATTAATCTTTATTAATCAGAATTGTTATCACTTTCCTCATGTAAGCAAGCTCTTCATGCATCCCGTTACAGAGGCTAAGTACCCTGTAATTAGTGATGATTTATAGACGAAGCCCATTCATAAATATTAATAGGCAGTAATTACTGTAAAGACTTTATGGACTCGTATGCCAACACATTCCCTGGCACTGTTCTTAGTATTAGTTTTTTAGTCGCAGTTTCTGACAGCAACTAAAAGCAGCCTTGTAATTATGGGATTTTTATATGCATTGCATCACAACCTGGAAAATTGTTTTTACATTTGCCAGCACATTGTCTTTCCTAACAACAATGAAGGATGCATAATGTTTTTGTTCTACTCTGGAGAAAAACATGATATATTAGATAGCTTCAGGACATTATTTCGTATCTCCAAAATGGAGCAACACTAAAGAAATTTCCTTCTTCACATGCAAAAGTAATTACTATTGATTTTTGGAACTGATGTGCTTCAAAATTTCATTACACTGACAATTTAGATGATAATGAGCTATCTGTGCACGCACTCTGAAGTAGATTGATAGCAGTGAAGACAGCCGGCTTTTTACATACACTCTGTAAACTGCTCTCAGGCTGTGTGACTTGTGTGAGACGTCATGGAAGCAGGGAAGTGCCAATATGCTGACCAGAAAGAAACTTCCTCACAGGGGACATGCACAATTACAACGTCTCATATCCACAGGGAACACTGTAACACAAGTCTCTGTACTTTCTACCAATTTAAACTTCTCCGGATGAAGTTTTAAAAAAAAAAAAAAAAGGAAATGATCATGTTTTATATAAAGCCCAGCCCAGGTTATTTTCTTTTTTCTTTTTCTTAAGCTTCTGACTGAAAACTACGATACAAGTTGATTTATGCTGCGTGTCATTAGTGATGTTGAAGCTTCTGTAGCCAAACTGTCAAACATAGCATTATAATAGAAACAGCGATACTGCGTCTCCACATGTGCATGTGTGTGACCATTAAAGTAATTAAAGCACAACACTTTGAGAAGGGCATATTTGATTAATATGGGGAACCAACATTTTATCAATTTGTGTCAAAACCTCAACCTGATTAAATGGTGTTGAATTGTATTACGGCAGTAAAAGACTCAGAGGGGTGGACGGGGCCTCTTAAAAGTGGAATTTCACAAAACAATTAAATGTCAAGAATATAACAAAATCATTGTTGCTACTTTTATTATATCGTGTAACAAAACTCTCAGTGTTTCCTGTTTAATTGCCCGCCGGTCAAAATCTCTGATTATATTTACTATAATTGATGCAAAAGGGGTTCGGTTCAGGAGGCTTTGCTGCTGCGCTTAAACAAATATATAAAGGATTAGATCTGATGAGCAGAACAAAGGCTCAGCTTCAAAAAATAAAAATACTACAGCTAATTAGGAAAAACTCAGAAGAGGCATCAAACATGAAGTATGTGTCTACTGTTGCACATAAAAATCAGCATGAGTGCTCATAATGCTCTCTTCTAATGCCTCGAAATCCTCTCAAGTGACGATTTAAAACCATCTAAACTTAAGATTTAACCTGAAATAAAAGCAGGTATAATCCATGAGCTTCTAAAGATGTCATACTACAGGGAGGACAAAACGCAAATATGATTAAAAGTTTAGAAACCGCTGCACTGCGAGAAAAAAAAAAAACTCCATAACTCCCCGAAAAGTCTTAAGTCCGTGTCATCAGTCGTTGTTTCCAAGAATACATTGAGGCTCATTTCACAGTTTCCTTCCACGATGTTCGTATAGAAACACAAATGCTGGAGAAGACACGGAAGCCGCGTTTAATCCATGTGTGCACTTATTGGTGCAGGCGGGTGTGTTTGTGCTGGGCTGCTAAAGGTCACCCACTCATCTTGCCAAGTGAGGAGAGCTCAACTCTCGGTTAATGACAATGTCTGGACAGTTTTCATGAAACAATACAAAATGTCCAACACAGATGGCCCTGGCCAGAATCTCATGTTCAATAACTTGTTTGTCGTGCTTTAAAACGGCTTGAATATGAGTAAGTCCCCCTTTTATTAGCCATGTTGGGGCAAAATCCAACATGGAACCAGTTCAACTTGTTCAGAATTCTTTTCATGTCTTTTGTATTTAAAATACTTGTCCAAACAACCTCCTGCAATCTAGAGGGATTGAGTGTTTGCATTTCCAAACCACAACAGTTTTATTTATCGTAGCTTTTTAATCAAACCTCCTTGTTTTCCCCATTTTACTGCTCAGCTGAGTTCCTGTTCCTGCTGTGGGGGGTTTACCTGTGCTACGCGGTCCGGACCATTCCCTCCGCTTTCCATGAGCCGCGGTACATGGCTGTGGCCATCTACAACGAGCTCCTCATATCAGCCATCTTCCACATCATCAGGTGGGTGCAGAAACAGATCTGAACCGAAAGCGAGACAGACACTTGTGAGAGACGAAGGAAAGGCGGAGAACTGAGGTTGTAGGAGAGGTGGAAACAGGCGGAGCCGTCGAACATGCATTTCTCAGATGTATCAAGAATCTATATGACAATGCAGTTTAAAAAAAAAAAAAAAGATCTACAAGTTATGGCAAGAGGCTGAATGCAATTACAGTTATTTTTTCTACAGCACAACCTGTTCTCTGATCAAAATCATGGCCATTTTCTTCCCGTTGGAGCGGGCGTTTGTAAGTGCAGCATGTGTCAGATGAAAGGCAAACAGTTCAGCAGCCCCTTCATCAGGGAAATGAACGGTGTCAGCAGAGCGCGGTATAAGCCAGTTGAAAGGAGGTGAATAAAAAATGTCTTCCCTCGGTAGAGACACAGCATAGACGTACTGAGCCACAGCCTAAAATAAACTCTCTGTGCCCTGCTGCTGGCTGCCTCAACCCCGTCTGTCTGTGTCTGTCTCACAGAGGTGGATAGGAATCTAACTAGGCGATTCTTTGAATATTTCAAATGTCCTTTATGAGTTAGTGATTGTTAAGTCGGAGGTCACCTTATCGCTTTATCCACAAAAGCGAGAACACCTTAAAAGTTGCGATAATTCGACTTTCACTCTCAACTGACGGCCCTTTCAGCATCTTTTAGCTCATGTTTAATTTACTGATAAACAAGTTTTCTTGTTTGTTGATTAAACACCTAAAGAACTAAATCGATTTATAGCGACTGCTATATTTGAGAGTGCAGCAAAGTCATTAAATGTTTGCCTGTCAGGTTGCAAAACTTGTGACTCATTACAAATGCTATTATTTCTATATTTTTAATCAAAAAGATCTTTCAAAATGTTAGCTGTGTGGTGTGGTTGTGTTTTTAACAAATTCTACTTCTCAAATCAAATCTGTACACAATACAATATGCAAATACAAAATATTACAACCTTTATATTTTCTACATTGACATTTTTAGGCTTAATTTACATTTTGTTAATGTTAGGATGAGGCATTATTGTGTGCCATCAGAGCACTGCCAAGAGTGCTCTGATGGCACTGAAATGCGTTTTCTTCAGTGCTTCATACAAGTACATTTCAGGATTATTTAAGAAAACAATTGTATCGTTGAGCTCATGGTTATTTTTATGTTTAACATGAGGCCAGCGCGCAGAATCTGGACTCTCAACAAGGCTCAGTTCGGTTGATTTTGTAAATTATTAATGTTAAAAAAAGAAGAAGAAATTGCTGTTGCTAAATTATCCTCTCGGGGTCATGCTGTTTCCACAAGTGTAGAGGACTGAATTCAACACCGAGACCCAGAACTGAAAAGCGCAAGGCGAATCTCATTGCAAAAACGTTACCACAAGCTCACAAGGCTGAATTTGTGAGAATATGCAGATTCCTCTGATCTGATAACTGACAAGAGTTTGAACTCTTCAGATTCTACTTTTTTCTCTAAAAAAAAGGTAGTTATTTTTGTTCATTATACAGTTAATACAATCACTGTTTTCGCATACAATGCAACTAACTGAGCTCAGGGCACGTTTACGATACAAGTTTAACAAATGCATTTTATATGATTGTTGAATGAGTTTCACGCACTCATGAAACCAGCTTATATTTGATTCATTTCTTATCATTCTTTTGCAAGTTTCTTTCCATGTTCCATTAATCAGTCATGTAGTTTGAATGTTTGGGTTGAAGCAATAGCACGGTTTGAAGAAGTGGAAAAAGAAAAACACCTGTACAGGTTTTTAGAAGGAAAGTCTTTCTCTGGATTGCTGCCGCAGGAATAAAAACTAGTCAGGTGATTTTTTTATTCTTTTTTAATAACGTGTTCACAGGAGCCTCAGGCTAAAATGTCCATTTGTCACTCGTTCACTGATAAAACAGTTCCTGATTGAATATTCTTTCATTCAAGCAAACGCCTACCATTGTGCTCGGTTGGACATAAAGGAAAAGATCACATCCTTTTAATCTGTAGAGGAACTCAAAAGTCCACTGGGTAGCCTTTAATCAGCTTTTGTGAAAATTAGAAATGAAGGTGCTCTGGTTTGCTGGAGAATAAAACATTTTGAACTTTGAGTACTTAGGTTTTTTTTCCACGGTGAATTGACAGAGGCTGTGCTTCTGCTGCATTCCAGAGATAAGGCTGGACGGTGTGTGTGTGTGTGTGTGTGTGTGTGTGTGTGTGTGTGTGCGTGTGTGTGTGTGCTCACTGCGCTAAAATGCACTGTAATTGCTCCATAAATTGATGTTGGGGTCAAATTGAGGGACCCAAGACCACAGCCAATGTTATGAAAAAAAAATGTATAAACTAGAATGCAATGCAAAGCGAGTGATCATCAGTCACTATTTGAAATATTTTTTTTTTTTTTTTAATTGGAAAAAAAAAAATGCTTTGAGGTCAAATTTAACCTATAACTGATAATTTGTTCAGTTTCTGTAAGATCTGCAGGAACACTGAAACCTAGAACTGGACGTGAACAACCTTTTTACTAGATAAATGACATCAAATCCACGGTGAGAGGACGAGTGTGTGGAAACATGCACCCTACAGATTAGCACTAAAACGGAAGGAATCATTTTTACATTGTCGTGATTTGGAGGGAATCGTGGTCTCATTTCACTGCTTCTGCCAAATTGATAGTTCCCTGAGTGTTTGCCCCTGAATTTGGCAACTCTGCTTTAAGGACATGTTGGATTGTGGCTGCAGGGACATTCTAATGAATGTCATTACTGGGAGCGATAACAAGGGGCCAACCTCTTGTGAGCCGCCGTGTGCCTCACATTTGAGGTGTGTGTTGCCGGCATGGAGGAATTCAATAATTCAAATAGTTTGTCTGTGTTTAATTTCACTTTTACTGCAAATAATTTAAACCATTCTCACGGATTTAATGCTGGGATTTAAAGCTTCTCCAATAATGATGAAAATGATGGCACGAAGCATTAAATAAAGTCAATGACAACTCGATGTAATTTCAGTTTGGAGACTTTTAGGATAAAACACAGATGACCAAATGTAAATCTGATTGAATCAAGCAAGACATTGACTGTAAAGTGAGGATTTAAGTTCAATTTAAATCAAAAGTTTAATCTGTTTTTTACCAGAATTCTTACAGCCTGAAGGACTATGTTTTCCAAAGCAGGAGACATTTCAAACAAAACTGAGCCAGGACCTATTTGAAACAAAAACAGAGGGCTCGGAACTGAAAGCAGCAAGACAAAACAAATCCAACTGGAATAAGAAAACAAATCGCTTTCAGGGGAAATACGGTGAGATCACTCGAGACGTGGCACGACCCAACCAGACGGGACGATCATGTGGCACCGGGGGGAAATCTGAGGCTGGTTTATATGGAGAGCATGAAGTAGATGGCGTCCAGGTGCCTCATGAAAGTAGGTCAGCCCGTCTCCAACGTACTGCAGGTGAAAACAGGAGAAGCAGAAGATGAAAAAAACAACCAGAATTATCAGATAAGCTCAGGCTGTAGAAGAAACGTCTGAATATTTATCTTGCAGTGATTTTTGATTGGACTATTTTTGCAATCACAAAATCTTGTGAGTGTATCAGTAACAACACATCAGCCAAGTGCTGGTAGGCTTTAGAAAAAAAAAAAAGAAAAAGTGTGATGAAATGATATCACTACAATGCCAATGCTTTATTTTATATTAATTTATGTCAAACCTTCACAATGTACTGATGCGTCCCATCATGTTGAACAGGAGAATGTCATTTATAGGCATAGGAAAGCCTATATTCAACTTGCCGCGAACACAATTCCAACACACATCAAATCATGGAGCAACCTTTTATAAACCACACTTGTCACATTTAGAAATTGTGCACTCTGTCACTTTATGCCACAGACACACACATTACACAACAAATAAAATCATTTTCAATGAGAAACCTGAAAATAAGATTAATTTCAAGGTGGTTATGATAGTTGTCGGTTCTCCTCTGTGACAATCTATGATACTCACTGTATGGAGTCATCAGTTCATGAACGCAGATGTTTTTGGCTTTATCGATTTGACAAAACAAATAACAGGAATTCAAAAGTCCTTAGTATGAACTAAAGGATTCTTCTCCTCCATATCTCAAATAAAAGGTCAGGGAGGCGGGACCACTGTGGTGCAAGATGTTAGATTCATTATTCTCCAATGCAGCAATAAGGATGAGCAGACGAGATGTACTTTCTCTGTACAAGAAATGAGAAACAACACTTTTAACCATTTCACAAGTATTGTGAGTTGAGCGATACTATATGGAGAGAAATTAACTGAAATCCCGAAACTCTTTGGTTCGCATAGCCTGCAAACGTGTACATAAGTTTACTGCTTAGTAAAGTTTTAATCACCAAATAATAAACTGCATTTGGATCTGTGTCTATGAACACAGACTTGCAGCTGAAGAAAGGATGGAGACCTCCGGCTTCCACTGAACTACAGGGAAATGAAGCTTTTACAAAAACAATGGTGAAGGCGTCATCCAATCAGGTGGCCAGAAATGGGCGCCCATTTCTGGAGGCCACAAAAAAGTTTGAACGATTAGAATTTGTTTTCACTGGATCTGCATTATTATGCATGTAGAGTTGATCGTCCTTACTAAATGAAGTTGGCGTGAAGAAATATCTCCTAAAGTCTGCAGCCTTCCCAGCAGCGTTGCTGCGTTCTCACTGTTGCCGATGTTTGCCCGCAGGTTTTCTCTGGTGCCGGGACTTCACCCGGACTGGATGCTCATGTTGTTCTTTGCTCACACTCACCTGACTGTGACTGTGACTCTGGGCCTGCTGCTTGTCCCCAAGGTAAATACTTCATTCCCATCCTCATTGACCTTATTAGTCGTTACTTTAGTTAGAAAGCAATTATAGCACTCTATCTTCCAACCTCAACGTCACATGAACCGGCAGTCCGCCGGTTGTGTTATTATTATAAACTAAAAATAGAGGCAACTAATTAAATTTACTTAACTGGAATTTTTTTTTTTTTTCATTATTATTCTCCTGTTTCATTTCTTATCATGCACATCTTGTGATTCTGAATAATCTGTTTCACACCAGGAGCTTTGATAATCATTGGATTTCATTGTGTTCTGCACAGATTTAACACAACCTCGTAACACATCTCAGCCTCCTCCGTGTTGTTTTAGAGGGGGTGTTTTTTTTGTTTTTTTTTATATGAAAGCTTTTTTTTCCCTCCTCTATGAACCTAGAGCTGATGTAACTCACCACGAAGCTTCAATTTAGTTTTGTCTGTATAAAAATCCTCCCAGAAGCAAGTGACTCAGGCTTTTTTTACTTCTTTTTTTTTTCAAAAACAGGCTTTCTGGCTTGTTGTTCTGTCGAGTTCACGTTCATTCAGAAAACAGCCGGGTCAGCCGTAACTTCATCCTGGAGGTCAGCTCATAATGTGCTTTGAAGAAAGTCCTTTGTAGTTTTCTGCCCTCAGACACACCTGGTAATTCTTCTATTACTATATAAAATAAAATGCTACATGGAGATTATTTTGAAGCTTCATTTTGCTTGGCCACTGTTTCAAAACATATTTTCAGACTTCAAACCCTTGTGCATTGCTCCGCCTTTGTGGTGCAAGCAGCACCCCGAATGGCTGCATATAATGTTTCAAAATCAACTTATTTCTTTTACTATCACTCAGGAGTATTACTCATCTTGTCCAGGTGATTCTGGTTCATTTTTGTTGCCTCGATACTCCTGAAGAATCATTTTATTGAATAATTTTGACAGATTGTTGATCTACTGCCTTAACTGTTTTATAGGCTCACTAGAATATTTTAAGCAGTTCAACAATAAAGACATTATGAAGGGTCTTTTAAGGAAACCTGAACCAAATTGCACATAATTATTGATAAATAGCTTAGAAATTAAGGGTGGTAACTGGTAAATGGTTGAAGAGAGTGTCCATACAGTATACTTTATGTGTTGAAGATTAATTACTTCAATTCTGTCCTCTGTACACTTCTATCCATATGAGCACACTGTGATTGCGTGATGTGCTGAACACTGAGCTCAGCGGACATAAATAGATATTAGCACAACATTTAAAGCTCATATCAGATTTCAGGTTTTCCCCAAATGAACTTTACAAGTTTAAATTGTATTACATGGATGAATAAGAAAAATAAATTGACCTCACAACTCATTATTGCTTTCCCAGAATTTAATTACTACTTCTAATAAAGGTTATTTGTAAGAAATGTCTGCTTCCATAGTTGAACTTAGATTGTGTCCTAAAAGCTTTCCACAGTGGCTTTTGCAAGACTATAGCTTGTGCACACAACAGGTCATCAATCATCTGAAGTGCATTTGATATTAGCAATCTAAAACACACACAGACACGCACAGAGGCGCATTTGCTGCCATTACCTTGAACTCATTGGAACAGCGTTGGGGGTTATTGTAGTTTAGCTGAGTACTCCCACGGGTGCCTTTATGTGCGTTCTCTCAAGTCTGATGGAAAACATTTAATTCTCCCACTGTGTACGAAATACAAGGCACCATCACTGCTCTGCATTCTTTTATTATTTCTTAATTAGGCACCTCAGAAGTGGAAGTCAGTTGAGTATACTGGGATAATTAAGCTCAATGGGAGGACTATAATCCCACGTAGCGTCTGTTCCTGATAGTGGGCAGAATATTTAGGCTTTGTCGTCCCCCAAAATTGTTATTCAAACAACACAAAACAAGTTGGCTCCACAAATCACAGTCAAACCTTTATTTGCTGTGTTATTGCAATCATGCAGCCTCATCTCACTTCCTCTTTTTTTTTTTTAGACTTAAGAATCCAAATGAGGAGACGAAAAGTGCCAAGCACTGCCTACTCTCAACTTGCTGTTTAAAACTTGCATAGTTGCATGAATTATAAATTAGATAATTGAATGTAATTGCTGATCTAAGGTATTATCAACTGTTGTACTTTGTTAGAAGTGATTGTGTTCATCTTATTACTGCACTCTTGCCTGTGATGAGCCGGCATAACTGAGGTTATTTGGCTTTGGTTGATTTGGCCTTCAGCAGTCAGTCAGCAGGTGAGAATCGAACTTAATAAAGAAAACTTGAAAATGCAATAAAACTGAATGTCCTGAAACAATCAATTATATATTGAATGGATAATACCAAACGCCTATGATGTGTATTCTTCCATTTTTGACAAAACAATAACCTTGGCTGAGCCCTCAATGATAACTGAGCTCCTTCTTCTACCTTATTATAAATATAATGACAGGTAGCTTACAGAGATCCGGTTCTCTAACCTTGTCCTCCACCTGTTTTAGTTCCTGTCCAAAGGGACTCAGGCCAGAGATGATATTGCGACTGAGGCATACGAGGAGGAGCTGGACATTGGACGATCTGGCTCCTACCTCAACAACAGCATCACCTCGGCTTGGAGCGAGCACAGTTTGGACCCGGAGGACATACGGGTGAGCTTTTTTTCTTATCAATTCCCAAGTTTTGTTATTTTATTCTCCATCAGATAATATGAAGAAGATGTGGAAAATAATCAGCGGATTGTTGTAAATTATTAACAGCACTTATTACCTATTTGAATTTAGATGATGACGTTTCAAATAGGTTTTGACTCACCATTAAAATGTTGCTGATGTAGGACGAGTTGAAGAAGCTGTATGCCCAGCTGGAAGTCTACAAACGTAAGAAGATGCTCGCCAACAACCCTCACCTTCAGAAGAAGCGTAACTCCAAGAAAGGCCTGGGCCGCTCGCTGATGAAGCGAATCACGGAGATCCCCGAGACCATGCACATACACCGCCAGTGCAGCCGCGACGACGGCAGCGAGCACGGCAGCAACCGCAGCACTTTGAGGAGAAACCCCTTCGAGCCCAGCCACCATGGTAAGACCCCCAATTCTCAATTTGTAAGGAAAACTACCAGAGACTGCGATTGAGTTTGAACTTTTTAACTGGAATGTGTGCATATTTTAAATAGAGACATACAGATAGATACTGTATCTCCATCTACTTGGGGTCAGGGGACCAGTCCATCATAGTTAAAATACAGAGAGGCAGATACTTATACACTCACACACACTCATATAGGGGAATTAAGAGTAAACATTTTCTGGATTTTTCTTTGACAGTGGACGGAAACTGGAGTATCTGGAGAAAACCCACCCCCACACACAAGAGTGAACATGCAAACTCAGCACAGAAAGGCCCCTAATGTCAATTCAAACTATAGCGTTGGAGTGCCAACCACTTTACCACTGTAGTCATAGTGTCTCCAGGTTTCTCAATCCACTAGAGCGCCACGGGGATTTGGTGGAAATGGAGATTTGCATGACGAATGTGCTGCAGGCAGAATCCGCAGCAACTGTGTGAAGCTGTTGGGTCAATATTTCTGAGGACTGTGTACACATGATCTGTTTTGCTGATATGGGTCGAGAGACGGACCCACCTGGTCCACAAATCCATCTTTCTGCTTGATTTTTATATCTACAGGGTGAATGAAATTTGTCGATTGGGTTGTGCTGTGAAGCATGCACTTTGAGTCGCTGCACCTGTAACATTTATGGTGGTCTTGTATTATATTATGCAAGCATTGCATATACAGTACATTACACTACATTTTTTACTACAATATGAAGGTGTAATGATGTATTGGAGCTTTATATTTTTATAAGATCTATATTATTTATCAATCTCCTGCTTTTATCACAAGTCTTTGCACCCTGTGTATACAGCACCCTTTTTTCCCACCTGATGATCTGTACCACCAAGCGCTTGTCTATCATTTCTTCCCCCAGGAAAACCTCGAGACGACTCCCTGAAGAACAAGGTGATGGGTTTGAAGAAGTCGCTCAGCTACGACCACGTGTGTGATCAGGATGAAGACACCGGGAGCCAAACAGGCTCGGCTGCGGGAGACAAAATGACTCCGGTCGGGAGTGTCGGGGAAGTGTCTCTTCTCGGCTCTCTCATCGGCAGGAAACACACCAAGAGGCAGCTGGAGCCGGCTGCGACCCCGCCAAGACTGGAACCAGCTGAGTCCACCGAGTCGGTGCCGCTCTTCTGGAAGTCGGCCAGCGCTCACAACCTGACGCACGAGAAGAAACCTGTGCACCTGCGCACCTCCATCATGCAGAAGTCGCTCAGCGTGATCGCCAGCGCTAAAGAGAAGATGCCAGGACTGACCAACAAGACTCAGAGCGTGGAAGACGCGAGCAAGAAGGGTCTGAAGGGGCAGGAGGGCAGGATGCTGTCAGGGGTGGATGAGACGCCTGAGCATTACCCCAAGATGATCATCAGCCAGTCGGTGGAGTACTCCAAGACTCCAATGAAGATGGGCATCATGAAACAGCAGGCACGTACATCAATTACACTCCTGATTGATCCGTGTGTTGATATGGAGCTTTGACGCTAAACAAGACCAGATAAATCAATTTGTTCGCTGACAGAAAATTAATCTGCAGTCATTTTCAAAGATGATTCATTGCATAACTCGTTTAACAAGAGGAAATCATTACAAATTCATTACATACACATCGCAGCTGTCCAAAGGGAAAACATTGTTCTTTTCCTGTTTTGTCAGGACTGAAGAAATAACTTTTTTTTTGGGGGGGCGGGGGTTAACCATGAACATAAACTTGAGAAACTAAAAAGCAGAAGTGTGATTGTCTGTGAAAGAGAGGAGATTTCTCAGTACTGTGCTGAGGGCAAAAGAAAAGCGAAATTGGATTATTGGAATCGTACAACGCCCTGAGCACGAGGTGTTGCTAAATCAGCTGGGACCGTGAGAAATCACTCACAATGCTTGTCTGAGCGGTCTCTCTCTTAAAGCATTCTGCCTTTCTATTTGATAGCTGCAGTAGAGTTTTGTCGCAAATGTGAGAAAGTGAGCAGAGCGGTGACGAAGAATAAAGTTCTCGCTGGCTGGGAGTCAAATCAGAGACTTGGCTGCAGATAGAGTTTGCACTCATGTCATAGCTGATTCAGAGTCACTCTGCAGTTTTGTCAAATGTGCACAAAGAAATTCTGCATAGGCAGGGACTTCAGGGTGGCCGGCTGATCAAATACAAGACTTCAACCCTGGAGAATAAGTAATATGAGTTTAAGTAATATGAGCAGTTCATCCAAGGGCCACACTGTGTGTGGTTATTGAGAAGGTTGTCGGTTTGAGTCCAGGCCAAACCTTTCTCTGAAGAGTTTCCATGTATTGTTACTTTATGATTAAAGTTATTTGTTTTCCTCTTGGCTGCGGACTACCGAACGGGGTGCAATCACTACTTTCTATTTAAAATAGCGCAGTGGCAGAAAGACAGGAAATGTGAGAACAATGCAGGAGTAGGACATGGCGCAGAGTAAGTACAGTATTAGCATTCATATGTGGCAGCAACATTTCTGGCTTCTGGACAAATGGAGGTCCAATTTTCACTCAAAGTCCTGAGGGGAAGTGCAGTTGGCTCTTTCGCTGCCTAATGCTCTCCACTGTGTTCACCGACGAACGGCCAACTGCATAGGATGAGTGTTGGGAGGCTCCCATTGCGAAGCAGTATGTGAAACTAAAACTGCAGTAAGGGTTTACAAAAAGCTGAAAGGATCATGTGGTGCATATATCTGGCACACATAAATATCTTTTAGTCGTCACTCACACGTTAATGGAATCGATTGCTATCTGAGAAGAATATTGACAATGTCTGAATTAGACTGCAGGAAGTCGACACTTACCGTGAGCGTTTCAACACATAATGGTCGTCCATATTGAACACAGATATCTTCCCGTGTGGTTTGACTAGTTAATGTAGCAAGGAGTGAGAAAGCTGTGACAGTTGGATAAAGTGTAAAGGACGGATGAAAGTTTCATCTGATCATGTATTTCATTTAGATTAGATTTGTTTGGATTACCTTGTAAGCAGAAGTTTGCATCTTTGAATAGAGCCATCGACAGTTCAAGTTGCATCAGAAAAATTTAATGCGGCTCACGTGAGCTGATGATTCCAGACGGGGAGCAGCTGGAGCACAATTCAGTGAAGTCTGTGACACAATGTGCCTTTGTTTACGAACGTTGTTCTTATTCTTACTCGTATTCTTCAATTTCATTCAAAGGCATGTAAAGGAAAGGGAAAGAAAGCCTGTTTGAAGACCTGCGGCAAAGGGTTGTTAGATCAGTATCAAAATCTAAATCCATGGAAAATGATATTCGGCCTCCGGCAATATTACCTCTGAGGTGCCCGTGTAGGTGTGTTGAAGTTGAGTGTTCTTAAAAAGTTTCATGTACTGTTTTTTTTTTTTTTTTGCTCTTCTTTTACAACCGTTTAACATTCGGTTGAAAATGTGCTTCTTGAGCTTTTGTAATTATACATATTATATACATTTTCTAAGAAGATTTCTAAAATAAAGTACCGTAGCTTTAAAGTGAAGTCATTAGGCCTTTTTGTCAAACTTCACAATGTGGTTTTACTTCTCTGCCTAATCTTCCAATCAATTTATACACTTATGGAGTCATTAATTCAATGTGTTTTTATTGCTTTTTGTAACAGGTGAGTGGCAGCCAGCCATCAATCTGCTCTGAGACTGGGAGGAACCTTTATGACCTGTCTGAGGTTTGTCCCTGGGAGATGGAAGAACCTCAGACTCCCTCCGAGACAAAGACCCAGAAGCATGTTTCCATCGCTCCTGGAGAAACCACAGCCGGATCCCGTCGAGGAAGCAGCAGCTCTGGAGTCACCAAAGTCAGCCGCTCACAGCAGAGGCAGAAAAGTGGCCAGTCTCCTTCCAACAGACGCCGTACCAAAGATAAACCAGGAGAAAGGGAAGAAGGAAGAGAATTGCGGAAATCTCGGCCGCCAAGGTCGCCTCTTCCTCTGAAGCCGGACGTGTGCCCTTGGGAATTTGAGGAGCAGCCGATGATCTCTGTAGGAGGAGATACAGATTCAATCTCTCCCGACAGAATCAGGCGCAAGAAAAGTGTCACACCCACGGATGGGAAACCCAAAGGGCTCCACTCCGACTACTCCAAGTCCACCGGGAGCCTCTTACAGCCTCCATCCCTGATGGTTGAAATCTGTCCATGGGATTATGCCAGCCCACCTTCGCCCAAGCAGGAGAAGACCTGCAACAGTCCCACCACACACAAGAAGAAGCGGAAAGGATCGTGCTCATCCAACCACAAATCTGAGAAGGACAAAGGGAGGGAGAAGAGCAGGGAGAGGCGGAGCTCCTCCAGCAAGCCGCCGTCCGAGAGGAGGCGGGTCAGCCAGTCGTCGGAGTGCGGCGTGCCGGTCTCTGAGCGCCGGAGGAGCTCAACCAGAGACCCCGAGGTGACAGAGAGCAGGAGGGCGGAGGTATACTCCTGGGAGGCCGAGCACTCACACGCCAGCTTGGCACAGACTAGAAAATCACCCGAGAAGAAGAAAGAGAGCTCTTTGACTCCTAGTTACAAACCTGCAGTCAACAGCGAGGCAAAGATGGTGGACGTTTGTCCCTGGGACTTTCAGGAGCCAGACTCTGGGGGGAGGGCATGATGACAAGTGTGACGATTGTAATTTTTTTGTATTCACCAACTGACGGCACAAACCGAACAATAAATACACGGCACTGCGTTTGATAAGGTTTTTCTGGCGGTCACCTCAGTGAGAAAAGATACTGCGAGGAGAGGCACATTCATCCTGCTGTCCGTTGATGCAATCCTGATGTAACCATTTGCCAAACAGCAAATATCTCATTGTTACAGTGCAGGTAATGCAACCTTGAAGTCAGTTTAAAGGAATTTCTTTTTGTCTGCACTTTCGCTTGCACATTTGTCAGACTTACATAGTTTGTATGTTTTATCACATCAAAGGATTTAAAAAAAAAAAAAAAGTATCACACCAGCAGATAAGACAATCATCCATTCAAAAACAGTGAATCCTTAACCTGAGCTTCCCCCTGTTAGGCTGATGATATTCCACAATACATACCGAGGCAGAGGAGACTCATCAGATGTTGATGGGATGATTGAAAAAAAAAAGGGATACGAGCTCAGAGAAGCAGGACCAAAGCCCTAGACACAGCTGTGTTGCCTTATCTGTAGGCCAAATGCATAATTCATGGATCAAAACTGATCTGTTAGGTTAGAGAAACATGGGAATAACAGAGGATTTTACTGAAGCTTAAGGAGAAAAACTGTATGTTTTAACTGTATGTGTTTTTCAAAGAAGCTATTGCATGTGGCAAATTATCAAGCATCCAATAACTAAATGTTAATTGGTCAACTTGTGCTCAGATATGACAGTGGAACTTTTTGATGTTGTTGCCTTTGGTATTTGTCTTACTTATGTACCACATGATGCTCTTGAAATGATTGCTATCCAAAATGTACACACACATTTGTCAAATGGCTTGCAGTCGAGCATTTCTGAAATGTCCATGCAGTTGGTATTTCTTTACTGTTTTACTCTGTATTCCTGCTCTGGATGTCCCACCTTCAGGAAAGATGCCCTCACATCGCAGGCTGTAGTAACCACACATGCATAAGGAATGTGATGAAGTCTTTTAAAGGACCAAAACCAAGTCTAACGAGGGTGGAGGATGTGAATAATGCATTTTCCTCCCCCTATCACTTAGTTGCTCATTTTACATCCGCCTGAATGCACCTTCCTTCAAGTCTTTGCACACATTCAATTGCTGAAACCACAACTGTGCAAGACCAAATATTATTTTTTATCTTGTTTTATTTTGCCTTTTTTTTATTTTTTATTTTTTTTTGCTTCATTCTTGCTGACAGAGAATGACTAATTTACCATCTCAGCATCATCGTCAACAACAGCAGTCAGCCTTTCTATCCTGCCACCCACCACTGACACGCATTGCAATGCCACAGCAGTCAGTTCAGCTTCAATACAGTGTATGTGCATGACAGTGAAAATACAGGGAGCGTGATCCACTAAAATTCACCTAAAAGCAAAAGAAATGATTGCATATATTATGAAATGCTTAAAGGAGCTTTGGAGCATGTGGATATAGATGTTTTTACCAGGCCTTTAAAGAAAAGAAAAAAAAAAAGAAAAAAAGGCTGGTCTGTAAGTGAACGTCTTGATAAATAACTATGACCCACCACTCTTAACTTAACACAGACTTTTTTCTCTCGGATGGCTGAAGGTTGATTGCCCACTACATGTATTTTATGCCTGTGATACTGTATGGTGTTGCTCCAAAACGATACAAACTGTTGTAGCATCCACATGGGATTCTTTATCGTGTACATTCAATTTGTGTTGCATGTACATAAGGGAAAATACTCTGTTCTGGATTAAATATTTCTACAAAATGCCACTCTTGATTATTTTGTTCATTTCTGTATTGTGTTTGTAAAAATCTACTATTCATCCTTTTCTTCACATCACAATTACAGCTTGATCGCCTGCCAACATCTATCAAATGAATTATACAGACAGTTTTACAGGATTACAGACATAACCTTAAATCATCAAAACAAGAAAACCTGTTCTCTCTCAAAACACTTCATCACGCTTCTAAGCCAACATTGTTTATGCAGCTCTTCAAATGCAGATCTTCATAATATGTACAACACTGCCACTACGTGGAGATAGAGGCTCATGACGTCTGGAGTTTCCTGTAAATTTAGGGGTGCAACACATTTTAGTTCAGGTCCCACATACAGCCACAATTTCATCATGAGTGGGTCGGCCATGCTCTCCACTTAATGGCTACGTCTCATGTGGCCATCCCATTCACATGAGAGCCGCAGAGAATTAAAAGCACATCTCAATATATTGCAATCCAATTCAATATTCCTACAACCTCAAACTGTGTAGTTGAATTTAAAACTTATAAACAAAGCTGAACTTTGTGGTGAATCCCATAAGATCACAAGGCCAGTGAGTGTAGCCATTACTCATTGATGTACAAAATAACACAATTTTATTGTTGTTTTTTTTTATAAGACATAAAAACTAACAAAGTGTGTGTTTGATACATTATTTCTCTATTGGAACAATGCTTTTCAACAGACCATTCCAACAGTTGGTGTTTCACGGTGGGGAAAAAATATGGTTAATGAGAAAATGCAGTTTACAAAATTTTAAATCTTGAAAAATTCAATGATGATTTCCAGAACAAAAAAATTGACTTTGACACAGAGCAACAGTAGCTCATAAAAATCAAGTCTAAAACCGGCTTTTTATCAAGAGATCGTCTTTATTGAGTGAAAACTCGAGCCCAACTTAAGTTTCTACCCTCAATAGTTGAAAATGTGTTCCCCAATGGTGTCTACTGTGTCACTTGTTATGTTTGTGATTTTTAAGATTTATTGTAATGGAAACGACTCGCTTAATTTAGAAATGAAAAACAAATTGTAATGATGATTTATTTCTTAACCTTTTACAGAAATGAGATGCATGCATGGCTCACTTTGAAACTTTTTTTTTAAATCCTATTGCCACATCATTAACAGCAGTGAGTCACACTGTCATGTGATAGAATGTGTTGTATAAAAAAAACATTTGAGACAAAATCTAACTTTTCTTAAAAGAATACTTTCGATCCCTGTTATGTGTTTTGACAGTTTTCTGATTTCCATTTTACTTCTTCTTCCTGCTTGCGCCACGTGCGCGAGCGGCGGTGACGTATTTGCCGCAGCGGCGCGCGCGGCTGCGCCCCTGCAGGACCACCCATCCTCCAAGCAACACAGCAGCGCTGCATCAGCAGACACCCAGCACTCTCTCATCTCTCTCTGTCATCTGATCCGGATTATAAAATGGGCAACGTACAGGTGAGCGACCACGATTTTACTACGACTCTGGTAGTTTAGATGACAAAAGCTCCAAGTAAAAAAAATACAAATAAAAACTGTTCAAACACAGAAAAGTTTTGCAGTGTTGCATCGTGGGGGCAGATACCAAATAGAAGTTGTTTAATTAAAGGAGACACGCTTGTTAAAAGTATCAGAAACAGCTTTGTTTCCTTGAGGAGTTAAAAAAAAAAAAAAAACTGAAATGTTTATTTACACTACAGCCTGAGAGGCAGGACGAACTAGTTAACTCGAGCAAAAGTAGAGATCAAATGTCTGACTTCAGCTTCAGCAGCTACAGCAAGAAGCAAGAAGCAGTTTGAGAGAAATCAGATCGATAAAGCAGCATTGTATTGAACGGAGGGTGGGAGAGGAGAGGGGAGAGAGGAGAGGAGGCTGCTGCTGCTGCTGCCCCATGACTCAGCGATCACACACTGACTGCGCCCTTCTCCTGCAGGAAAACATGGCCACTATGATGAATCCTTTCCAAGCCCTCAATTAGAGCTTTATACTTCGAGTTTCCGAACACCATATGATTATAAGTTTCAGTTTGATTCCACTGTTTTGAGAATTTACTGGCTGTTTGTTTTTTTTGTTTTTTGTTTTTTTTAAGAAAAAGTTTGATCTTTTCTTCTGCCACTGTCTGTCCTCCAGCCCACCCTTGTCCCATGTGAGGACTTTGACGTCACTGCTGACATCAAAGCTATTCGAAAAGCATGTAAAGGTTTTGGTAAGTACATCGGCAGGAACTTCTTCCCTTCTTCATTTGGTATTCTACCGTTAGGAGTGTCCACAATGAGTCATCTTCTTCCCCTCTGTCTTCCGTGTCCTCCCTCATCTCAACAAACACGTTGTCCTCCCTCTTTGCATCCGTGAACCTCCTCACTGGCCTTGAGCAGCTACTGGACATCCTTAACGTCCTTTTCTCTACATATTTTCTACATACTTTACATCAACAAACCATCTCAACCCTCGTTCTTACTGTCCCAACAAACTGTCCAGCACGAGTTGTCATCTAAATTATTCATCCTAAATAATCCTGTCTGTTAATCTGTGGATCTCTGTTTCTGTTTGTAATTTATTCATATATATATATATATATATATATATATATATAACTGATATGATTTTGACTTGCGAATGGAATTATTGATAAAACACAATGCGCTTTTTGACAATAAGGTAAAAGTAGCAGACTATTTAAGGAATTCAGGGACATGTGTTTGTTGATCACCGCAATAAAAAAAGTGTTATTATTTTGGGGAGGTTTTAGAGTAAACTTCTGTTTATTGCATTATGTGCAAAAGAAAGCGTATGTGAACCAAATGGATAATAAATAAATGACGTAAGCTAGACAGAGCATCGTGGTCTGAGGCTTTGCTGTTTGCTGCTTTGTGCGTGAGCTCTGGTCAGCTTGTCAGTTAGGCGATGCTTCACAAACATAAACATGAAAGTGCATCGACAACAAAAACGGCTTCAGAAGCAGAAAAAACACCCAGTTAGAATACAGAAATTAAACAAACCTATTAAGGTCCAGACATTCTAATGAACTTGGATAAGCTGAAGCTGTTTTGTAAAAAAATGTAATAAAATTGCCTAAAAAAATGTCTGCTGTGCAGGTCTTATCAGTTATAATATCCACTGCTTCGCTTACGTTTTCCACCAGCACTCTGCAGGTTTTAATAGATGCATTGAATAAATCATGACATTTTACAATTGTTTGTGCAGTATGAGCTGAAACTCTGTGTTTGTGACTTGATGTGTAACTGTTTATCATCAATCAATCAAGGAAACCTGGAAATTCCCAAGGGTGCCATGATCTGAAATAGACGCACTTAATCTTAGAATGCTGCACATGCGGGAAGATTAAAGATCAACAAAAGCAGTAGAATGACATCAGTAATACACACACTGGTTTGTCTGAAGCATGGAGCTGAATGATTTCCTGTACGTTGTGACGGACTGGTGATCTGTCCAGGGTGTTTAAAGGTACACTCAGTCGTTTAATCTGTCGGGAGGAAGAACTAAATCATCCGATTAAATCCCAGTTTTTCGAGGGAAATTTCAATAAACTGTTAAATCCAGCTTCAAGAACAAGTGTCCAAGACTGCTTCACTTTCAGGAAGCTTTATGAAAGTCAATTAACATCACTGCATTATTGTTTTTAACTCTTCTTGTGTGTGTGTGTGTGTGTGTGTGTGTGTGTGTGTGTGTGTGTGTGTGTGTGTGTGTGTGTGTGTGTGTGTGTGTGTGTGTGTGTGTGTGTGTGTGTGTGTGTGTGTGTGTGTGTGTGTGTGTGTGTGTGTGTGTGTGTGTGTGTGTGCTGCTGCTCGTTTCCCAGGCACAGACGAGGACGCCATAATCCAAATCCTGGCCAACCGTTCTGCAGCCCAGCGTGTGGAGATCAAGCAGGCCTACTTTGAGAAGTATGACGATGTAAGTCCGTGCCCACCTGCTCGTCACTGTTTATTCCTCTCTCACTGCCGAAGCAGTAACCGTGCAGTGTCCGTTTGTCCAGGAGCTGGAGGAGGTCCTCAAGAAGGAGCTGACGGGTAGTTTTGAGAAAGCCGTCGTGGCCATGTTGGACCCTCCTCAGATTTTCTTCGCCAAGGAGCTGAGGAAGGCCATGAAGGGGGCGGGTACAGATGAAGCCGTGCTGGTTGAGATCTTGTGCACGGCTACAAATGAGGTCTGTTGATAAGTCGGGGGTCGAGGCGTTAATGATTTGTTTTTTTATATGATTACATCTATTTTTATAGTTTCTTGTACATATTATACTTAAATCCTCTCCTTGTGTTTGTTAGGTGTACTTCACCATTCTGTCATATAGAAAATCATAACCAATAATGAAATAGAGTTGGGGGGGGGGAGTTTCTGCCCTACAAATAACTCATAATAAAAGTAGCTGCATTATATCATTGGTCAAAAATCATAAGAGATTAGATTTCTGAGTTTTAGTTTGAAAATCATATAAGACAATGATTGCTGATCCTTTGAGCGGACCCTGTATCTCTGAGGTATAGTTGCTGACTGAAATCGTTTTTTTTTTCCCCCAACAGGACATCGTAAGCTACAAAGATGCGTACGCTCAGGGTACGTTATGTTCTGATTCATACAAGGTCGCTGCTTATTCCTCTTTTATCTGTAATATGCTGGCCTGATCATATGTCTGGGAAGCATAAATATTCTCCAGCTTTAATGAAACTGGCCCATGAACAACCCATTAAACTCTAGAAGAAAGGACGTCTGACTCACGGGCTGGACCCACATCATATTTTCCACTTGTAGGAAATTCCAGTTTAGGAATAAAGGGAACGTGGACCTGTCACATGTCATATCGTCCCAAGTTCATTCGATGCGCTCCAGTAGCGACAAAACACATTACACTTCAGGAATCTAACCACGTTCAGGCTTCAACTTTTTCAATCGTCCGAAAACAAGCTGGTTTTACCTTCCAGTGAACGAGCGCGACCTGGAGGCAGACATTGAGGACGATACGAGCGGAGATGTGAGGAACCTGCTCATTTCACTGCTGCAGGTAAAAAGAAACACAAATGTATTTCAGAAGAGCTACACACACTTCCTGAATGTGAGGAGGAAATATGAGTGCTCTGGTTTTGTGATGGGTTGCAGAATCGTTCTCTGTTCGCCCACTGGAGACATTCATCACATTGTTTGGCCGGCCCCACTTTTGTCACTGCCCCCGCCCTTTTCTCCTTCCCGTCTGTTTTCCTTCCTCAGACAAACAGGGTGACTCATGTCCGACAGTAACGCCTTTCCAAGGGGCTGCGACTTGAACGACCCACAAATATTTCCCAGTAACGCAAAGCAGATGACCGTTAACCCTTCAAATACTTGAAATCGCTATTGTCGTCCGCCCTGTTCAACATTTTCCCGACTGGCTAAAGCCTTTTTTTTTTTTTTTTTTTCCCCCTCACACTCTATCCTCACTCATCTCCCTAAATCCTTCTTCCGCTTTTTTCCACTCATGTCTCCGCCTTGTATCTTTTTGCTGCAGGCCAGCAGGGACGAAGGCTTTGAGGTGGATGAAGGTTTAGCCGAACAGGACGCTGCATCTTTGTTTGAGGTGCGCTCACAGGCTAAGTCTGTGTTACTTCACTCCTTCAAGTTAAAGGCCGTATTTCCGCCCGCGCTTTAAGTCGCATTGATGTTCGCAGGGGTAAGGTGATCCTGGATTTAGAAGTTCAGGCATGTAAGCTCAGGATGACATGTAAATCTCACAGTCCTCACAGTTTTATTGAATCGGGTTTGCTTTCACTGTTGCAGTGCGGCTTTCTAGTCCAACTGTTGCAGGCAAGATGTACGTTTCACTGTAATGTCGCTCAGGTAGAAACAGTTGTCCATAGATAACAGCTCAACTTCTCCATATTTAATGAAACATTCGAGGTTGCGAGAGATTAATGAATAACAGACACTCAAAAACCAACGCAGGTGATCACAGATGTTGTTGTTTTCCTCTTTGCGTTCCTGTTAGGCGGGTGAAGGCAGGTTTGGCACAGATGAATCTACCTTCACCTACATCCTGGCACACAGGAACTACCTGCAGCTTCAGGCCACCTTTAAGGCCTACGAGTCGGTAATTTATTCTTCTTTCATTGAATTTTTCTTTAAATTTGATGACGCGATTACATTTCTGTGACCCGATGGGAATCTGATCAAACATATTAGGTGGCGTTGCCTCAAATGAGCCCCTTTGGGCCTTTGGATGGTGAAATGAACTCCTACTACATTACTGCCCCATTTAAAAACCAGCAGATCTGTTTTATTCATGTCGATTTTTACTTTCAATTTTCCAAGGTGGCACATGAAACAGAAATGATAAAGAGAGGAAGACGTCAGTCAGCTGCATGCCATCTAAACTTCTAATTAAAACATTGCTGCTTCGCAAGAATAGAAGATGTCAAGAAGCCTCAGAGTCATTGCCGGCTTGTCCTCATACTACCGTAGCCATTAAATGAGGCAGAAATGTTTCAGCGAGAGTTCAGATGTTATCAGTGTGTTGAAAAGAAAAAGGTTTGTATTTCTAACAATGTATTTTAATAGGGGTGGTCAAGCTTATAAGTCTGAATCACCAGAGCACCTTTAAAGAATTCAAACTCGCTTTGCTTGTACAAGATGTAGATCATTTGTCTTTTCATACTTTTGTGTTTCAATATTCTCGAAAAGAATATAATTTCCCACTGCAGATTATTTAATGAAATCAAAATAAATAATATCCACAGCATTTAATTGACACATTTCATTACACTCACTAATAATGTCCGGACACATGCAACAGCATTATATGACGCGATTTATGTCTCATTTGTTTCCACGCAGCTCTCAGGAACAGACATTTTGGACACTATTGACACTGAAGCCACGGGGACTCTCAAAGAATGCTTCATCACTCTGGGTAAGAAGGATCACGGTCATTCACTACGCAAAGAAAAAAAAAAATCCTCTCTGTTGTTACAACATCTGCTGTCACTGTGTGTGGGATCTATAGTGAGATGTGCGAAGAACCCGCAGCTGTATTTTGCCCGACGCCTTAACGCTGCCATGAAGGGACTCGGCACCGACGAGGAAACCCTCATTCGCATCATTGTGACCCGCTCTGAGGTGAGTGTGTGTGTAAACCCGGGTTCCAGTCACTTCTGCAAGGGAATCACAAGACATTAACACGTATCTGCAGTTGTTTGTAAGCAGTCTTTTTCACTCCTGACAAAAAAAGGCAATGAGCTATTATTAACCTTTGCCGGAGAAAAATAAAGGCACATTCATTTTGAGCAGAGATGCTCGAGGAGGACGGGGCTGAGACGTTTTTAACCGTTCGTCACATTTCTTTCAAACTACATTATGACAGCTTCTCAAAAGTCACCATAATGGAAAAAAAAACAGCTAAACTGTCCATAACATTTTGATAAGTGCCCTCTAAAGGGTTAAAGTGGGCCAGTTGATGATGGAATGACGTTGCTGCTCTGCAGTTTGACCTGGAGACGGTGAAGGACATGTATCTGGAGAAATACGACGTCACCCTGAAAGACGCGCTGGATTCTGAATGCGGCGGAGACTTCAAGCGCCTTCTCATTGCGATCCTGCATTAAAGCCTTGTTACACCCTACTGGCCTTATTTAACCATGACGCAACATGACACACTCCCTCTTCTCTACATCCATCCTTCCGCTCTGTCACTTTCACTCATTCACTCTATCGGTCATCTCTTTTTCTCTTCTCTCACTGTGAGACAGTCAGCTCTGTGCTGCACGGACCAAACAAAATCATCTCACTGCGATACAGTTTAAATATTTGTTTTTTAGTGTTTGACATGTGGTGAATTTACATTTATAGTCTTTGAATACACATTTTTGGTCAGTGGAACACCTATAATCAAGTATACAGTGACGGTGCATAGATTGTTAACCCTTTGACAACATTATGACAGCTATAGATACTTGGACCTCGTGTAGCTGTTGTCCACCGTGTTTACATTAGTATTCGCATATATACTATTACTTAAATCTTGCAATCTTGAATATCAACTTTATAGTCTTTTAGTATTTCGGCTTCAGTCCTTTTTATGAAGCAGCATCCTGAAAGCCGCACGCCTGATAGTGCTGCTGCTAAATACAGCTTCTCACGAATTGTCACTGTATGCATTTCTCTCATCCATCATCCATAATTCATTATTCATCCACCACCATTAGCCTCAAAGATGCCTTTTCATAACAGCATAGTGATGCAATTTACTTTCTGCTGCAACACATAACACTTAAGTGCCCGATTACCGCGTTTGAGCTCTGATATGAATAAAACAATTGTTTAACAATACACAAACATCAAAGACAGGAATGTTTTACTGCAGAACACTGCTGGCTTTTTTGTAGTCACATCCCTGAATGCTATTTGGGATTTTTAACTCGACGTCGTTTTATTGTCAATCACAACCTATAAGCTGCCTTGTCCTCACATTTCTACACATTATTAGACCTCCTGTTTTTATTAAGTCAATGGACTTACAGCAAAAAATTGTCAACAATGTTTTTCTCTGTAACCCTGGAATCATAAATAACCACACCATCTGTCAGATATGCAACAGTTACCGATTAACATTTGAGCATAATCTAGTGCATACTGTAATATCATTGTATTGTCAAATTACTAAATTATATGAAATACGTAGCTGTTAACTTGTTATAATGGTATTTAAAATGCGTTACCCATATAGTATGAAATACATATGACATAATAAAATTTAACTCCACGAAAACTCTTGTGTCTTGTCATTATTTCCTGTAGAGGGCAGTGTTGTACCATCTGTACTCTTTGTGTGTGTGTGTGTGTGTGTGTGTGTGTGTGTGTGTGTGTGTGTGTGTGTGTGTGTGTGTGTGTGTGTGTGTGTGTGTGTGTGTGTGTGTGTGTGTGTCCTGACTAGGCGCTTCCTACATTTCTAGATGAAGCAATAAAGAAGATTTATGGATTTTTATTACATTGCCTTTCAAAAATGCCCAAATCTTAAATCTGGACATTTCTTTGGTTGGGTAACAATTAAAAAAGCTTGTGTTTGGAGCTGATTCCTGCAGCATCCACGCCACATCGTTTTGACTGAATCCAGAGCTCAGAAACCATGGGACGCCTCTGGGAGAGTTAGAAGTGGATTGTGGGGAAGAAAAGTTCAAAACAAGTGAGAACTGCTTCCAGATGAATCGGTGAAAAGGGCTGCCCTTTTCTCACTTTCTCTCCCTGCAATTTGGTTTCAGTCTTAAGTCTTTTCAAAAATCATTCTCTGTACGTTGCTTTACATCTACTGACCTTAATGTCATGGTTGTTTCAGAGGTGAGAGTAAAGTTTAGAGTACACCTGTGTGCTGCATATATTTGCTACCTGTACATCTGCAGTCTGCATGCCACATGTAGAACAGTTCAGCAGCCCGTCACAGTCCACTCCGGCAGTTCACGGGACCCGTGCATGTAGTGATTTGTATCTTTGCACATAGTTCTCTGAGATCAGCTCCAGTGACCTTGCACAGGATAAAGCGGCATAGAAGATGGATGTATTGATCTCAATACTGCACTTCCGGAGGGAAAGTGACTCAGTGACATCAGTCTTGAGTAATTTTTCCCCCCCAAATTTTTTTACCAAGAATACACCAAAACAAATAAAGTACTGTGGTGGGATTACAATGCAATGAATCTCTCATTTTATTGTGAAAATCATAAAAAAAAATGTATGCTTGGATTATTAAACAATGGAGTAAATGACATTTTTTTATAATATATGTGCATATGTATTTGTATATTTACAATCTTTTTTTCCACAATTAATATGACTGAGGAGAAACTAGATCCCATCCTGCTGTCACTCTCTTCCCATGTATAACACTTCTCTACAGTTCCTAGATAATTATCTCATTAAGTGTAATTACCCAGTTCTGTTGACATTTTGTTAGATTTCTGTTGAATATTCAAATAACCTGGAATTAAGAAGCACTAGATATTAGCCGCACATGGATTTCCCAGTTACACGTTTGTATATCCAGTTGACGCACTCCTGAGCTTGAGCTCTCCTCCATCTGTACTCGATTACCTTGAGTGCTGAGGTTCCCGGGTACCCAGAAGTGCCAGATGACGTGCCTCTGCCTCTAAGGTGGAGTTCTGACCTTTTTCTCTGTCAGACCATCGTAACTCTTTCAACCAGGTACCCATCAGCCTGGAGGTGGTTTCAATTTGTTTCTAGACATGCATTTTTAGTTTTTTTTTTACTATTCTAACCACACCATGTCTGCTCATCATCTTCAGTATCCTGTTATGGTTTTTGACACGGTGCATACTACAGAGGAGCTTTACATGGCCTTCACTGTGTTTTTGGTGGTAATAGAAACTTTTAAGAGAGGATTAGACAACATTGAGGCTCCACACACTTTCTTGGAGACACAAACCTGTAGATTAATGACAGTAATCCCGCCAGGAGTCTTGACTTATTCAATAATCTATGGAACAACCGTAACCTGCAGGTCAGAACTTCAAAGCCTGAAATAATAACATCAAGTGGTCTACTGGTTTTCCGTGGAACATATGCTCAGGATTGTAGTGTACTTTTTGATCTCATGCCAAAGCAGTGCAGTTCTCTGAAACTGAGGGTCATTGGGAAAAGTGTGTAGGAGGGCCATTAGAAGGTTAACGACCCAGCAAATATAATTTGGACTGTTAAAATTTGTGACGAAAACCCCTGGTTCTTTGATGTGTAACTGAAAACACCTGGTGGCTCCAGCCAAGAGCAAACATCTTTGATTCACTTTCCACGTCTTTGACCGCGGCTGGCATGGATCCATAGATCGGATAAATTGCTTATGTTTTGACTAAACGTGAATAATTTCATGTGGAAACCTACAATTCAGAAGAGAAAAAAATACGCCAGAGAGCCTCATGACAGGGGGGGGAAATCAAAACCACCTTGAATTCCCATGCTCCACATTCGTGTGAGATTGTGTCATAATTAGCGCATGAATTCTTGAGTTACAGCCACGTAAAGTGTTTTGTGGGGGTCACTATAATGACCTTGAACGTTGACCACTAAACTCTAAACCAGGTCTTACTTGTGTGTTGAAATGTGACTGATGTTCAGCAGAACAACAAAATTCATCCTGAACAAACACTGAGGAATGTGTCAGGTGACCATTTTAAATAAGATAAAGAACAGACTATTTTACTCATTTAGTAGTACAGCTTTAAAATGAAGAATGAAAAGGGGGACAACCAGAGAAGAAAAAAGGGAGGACAAATCAGAAGTCCCGCTTGCAGGCATGAAAACAAAAAAATAAAAGTTCTTTCATTACAATCCTGAAATTCTGATAATAGCTTTTGTTGTTAATTCTACACAATACTGTCACGCTATCTCAACCAAGCATCAATAACAAAATGAACAACAGCTGAAGTTTGCCATTGAGAACTGCTCATCACTCGAGACGTGGCTCTTCAGTCCCTTTGCAACTTTCACAGAATTATGAGTAATGCATCGTTTGTATGACTTTAATTGCGTTGCTCAGAAGGCATCATTGAAAAGACTCTTATCTTGCAGCCCGAGGAGTAACTGTGGCAAATAAATAACTGAAAGAGGAAAAGAAAACCTGCTAAAATGACTTGAAAAGGGCTGAAAGAAACAGCCAAAATAGTTAAACCTGCTCAAAAAAGCTAATTGATCATTAAAACGCAAAACGAGCAGCGAAAAGAGCAGAAACTGTTAAATGGCTGAAATTAAACGGCAAAAAACTATTAAAAGCACCTAAATTACTAGAAACTATTAAAAAAATCAATGGCTTTCAATTCAAGTTAAATTCCATGGATGCCAGAAAAGCCATTATAACAAAACTGATTCAAGTTTAAAGGACCTTAACCTCATTTTATGCTTCAATATGCGGCTCCAGACGAATTCCATTTGGAGGAAAGTGGGCAAAAACAGGTCTTTTTAGCCATAGAGGCTGCACGTCCCTGTTCAACAGATGAAATAGAGTTATAGAAGGGAAAGAATTGTTGAACCAAGAGGGACAAAAAAAACCCATTTGCATAGCTTTTTCGAATGTTACACCACATCACCAGCAACAGTTCAGAAGCTGTTTCAAGAAAATCCAGTAAAACAAACACATTTTTATTGGATTTACCAGCAAACATCAAATATACACTTTACTACAGTCTTGCTTGGGTTAACAGTTTGTGTAATGTCACGTGTTAATATTTAAAACAGCACATTTCTTTCAATAGGGTCTTCTAACGGGCTTCAAGTACATAATACGCACCACGTGGTCATTAAACTAGGCATGCAGGAGATGTTCGCATTAGAAAATGTTGGCTAAGATGAAACACATTGCTCTTTAAAAACACCTCTTGAATGAAAACCAGCGTCAGCAGAAAATGCTGCAGTCACAACAGGAACCGGGTCAAAATCCATTTGACGTCGACAGAGTAATTGAATTACATAAATAAAAAGCAGGCAAAAGAGAACCATGAAATCTAGCTGCATAAAAGCAAGAAGAATTAGTGTGAGAATAAAGATGTTTACACGGGTGGAATCTGTGAAGGGGTACTGCTATTTGCATCATATAAATACGATTACTGTATAATAATATATTTTCTTAAAAGATAGCTAGGTGGTTCTTGTTTGAGTTTTAAAAAAATTTATATTTTGAAATATTCAGCAAGCAGCTGGAAGTACAGTTCAAAGTTCAAACTGCTACTAATCTACTGTTGAAAAGAAGTAACTTTAACTAGTTAAACATGAAGTCGCAGTCACTGGACAGTTCAGCTTGGCACATAAATGAAGACTGGCTAACTTGCTTTTACTATAACTGAGAGTATGTATGGACAAAACATGAATTGAAGAGTATTGTTTATAAGTATTGTTGAGTTTACGTTAGCACCTAAAGTGTTGTATTAAAACAGACAGTATCAATCTTTGGACACACAATATTTCATATATAACAAGCTAATAAAGCCAGTCCTTCCTATAAATGATTTAAGACAAGGTTTTGAAATTATATAAAGAAACAATAAAGCAAAGTGTGAGTCTTTCTTTCATTGTGCTGCCACCCAGAGGATTGATACTCCACTTCCTGCTTGGTGGCTGATCTGGTTGATTCGTCCACGCACACAGTCCAGTGTGAAGAAAACCGCTGTGCTGTTGTGAACCTTGAAGGACGCCCGCAGACTCACACTGGCCCACTGGCTCCCGTCGGGCATCTGACCAGCCACCTGCTGGGCCACGGGGACGGGCCGCTGCCCAGCGGCCTCTCGGCCGCCTCCTGACACCTCGGGTTCACTTCGCCTGAACAGAGTCACTTTGACCAGGTTGCAGGAGTGAATGAGTTTGAGGTCCAAAGCCAGACTGGCTGAACCGTTCTCCTTAAAGACAAAGTCCCGCCTCTGATCTGCGGATCCCTTCCCCAACAGCCCCATCTGGGACACCTGAGTGCTGGTCTGGTGGAAGAACAGCGGCTTGTTTCGCACGGCTCCTGAGGGCAGGCCGGTGTGCGCCACAGAGGCAGACATCGAAGAAGAAATGGCAGCAGGAACCCAAACCAGACTGAGGATACTGATGCCCGTCTCGTCACCGAAGAAGCGTACGGTGCACTGAGGAGGAGAGAGGATCTCAAAGCCCAGCGTGTCCCCGGAGCTAACTTGAGCCGCTCCTGACAGAAATATGGACGTGTCCCGGTAGTGGACGCCCGGTTTGAAGGCCCGAAACAACTCCTTGCTGGTTCCATTGTGGTTGAGATACGCCAACACCTGGAAGCCCTCGCTCACACACGCCTGACCCATCGAGTACAACGCCTGCTGGAATACAAACCGCACGGTGCCGCTCTCTGTGAAACGAACCCCCCGACCGTCGTGAGTGAGTCCCACCACGTAGGGGTCAGAGGTGGAGGTGGTACGGAAGACAGGGCGGTAGTTGGTGTGGTAATGTGCAGAGACTATTGCTTGCGCTGTCATGGCAACAGCCCCAGTGTCATGGGAGAGCCAGAGGAGGCTGAGCGGAGCCGCGGACGAGTCGTACAACTTCAAACCTTCGCCACTTTGATTACAGTGGTTGTTAGCACTCCGAAGCAGGAGAGATATGATGTGACCCGGGGCGACTTCTGCCACGCCGCTGATGCTGACACTTTGGAGGGACCGCTGTTCCCGCTGTTCAACCCGAACGCCACTGATGTCGAGGCCCTCTGACCCGTCTGTGCTGTTTACGCGGAGGCACAGCTGGATGAAGCTGCGGCAGCCATGGTTCACCGACAGGTTCTCGTCCAGCCAGACCAGGCCGTGCTGCCTCAGCACCAGACGCCCGTCCTCAACAGACACCAGGCCGGCGTCGGCTCTCCCTTGGACGTGGAGCTGCACGCTGGGGAAGGCATGAGCCACAACCTGGCCTTTTGCTCCCCTCAGACTCACATCTGCAGCCCAGGACAGAGAGAGGGCGCTCTCACCAAAACTGTCGCCCACAGGAAGGCCGGAGCAGACGGTGTCCATGTTAAAGGTACAAGGTGAAGAAACGGGTGCTCCGTCACACTCGGCGCAGGCCTGACACTCCTCCATGTCTGAGTCGAAGAAGTAGCCGTGGCCGCACATTCCTGAGTTGGCCTCTCGCGCCGTCATGCCCTGGCACCTAAATCCACCTGTTAACACCACAGCAGAGGGATACAAGACGCTTTGTGGTTTTCAAATCTGTCCAAATTTATCTTACAAGTGCTGCTTTAAGTCATAAATGATACGTTCAAAAAAAATATCACAATTTATCAAGATCCTGTGTACCTGGAGTGTTTAGACACCTCTGTTCATCTCCACACAAATCAGCAATCTCAAGACATTCATCTCTGTCCTGTAAAGACAAACAATTTCACCATTTAGACACAAACTACCTGGAAATATCCAAGGCTGGCATGGAAAAGTAGAATTGTTTATAGTGTGAAATGAGTAAATGCTTCTACGTCTTTTTCCAAGATAATGCTTTCAAGATCACTCTTCAGTATCCCTATGTGCTTTTTACTATACAAGAGAAGCTCGTGCTACGAGTGTGTGATATGCTGATGGATCCTGTCTGTGATGTGACCTGTCCATTGTAAGAATTAATATGTGGGGTGAAAAGCTTTATTCAGCTTCTTTCTGGTAGTTTATGGATTTACTTGGTTTAGACTTGTGCTTAAGATTGTTGACTTTTACTTTCTCTCTTTACTTGTACTGTTTCATTTTGTATGTATCAAGTCAGCTTCAGTATTATTCTGTGTGTGTTCTGCTTATTTGTTATGATTCACATTTTAATTTCAGGTTGCCTGTTTTAGGTTTTGGATATCCACAACAGATGAAAACTGGCCTGCTGTCTCTTTCAAACAAATACATGCTCACAGGCCAGCGATGCTGACCTGGCAGATCCTGTCTGCGTGGACTGAACACTGAGCGACCAGGAAGAAACCAGCGGGGCAGACGGTGCACTTCTCACACTGAGGATGACCACTGCTGAAGTCGCAGAACTGATGAGAGCCACAGCTGCCGCAGGCCACCATGGGCTGACCCACCTGAACAGAAAGCCCGGCGCGTTATTCCGACATGTAGAGGAGCAGCAAAAGATACAAGTTATGGACATCGAGCAAAGACATGAAAATAAAAATATATATATATTTCTGATTCCTTCCCAAAAAACAAGTAATAGCTGATTCATGATCTGTGTCCAATGATCAATAATTAATCCTTTAAAAATACAGCATTCTAATAATACGAGTGTGTACAAGTATTTTCTAAATGATCTACCACTACGTGTACTGGAAAAATGTTCTGGATGCTTTTAAAAAAAAGACTTTGTAGATCAATTGAGTCAAAAGGGAATTTTCACTTGCATACTTGAGTACATCTCAGAAGCAGCAATTCTTTACTTTTTAAGTAAATACATCAAAACAGTACTTGCCATATAATTATTCTAACAACTCCTGGCCTGCAGGAAACCAACAGTAAATCCCAATTAATCCTAACTTGAAGTTAATGTAATGTTCACAGTCTCAATTATTTAAGATATTCAGTTGATCAGAAACCAAAATGTTTACCCAATAGAGCTTCAATAAATACATTTACACTTTGAATGAAACTTTAAAGGTTTTTTAACATACAATCAGTATAAATAGTGATTCTACATCAAGATATAGGTAGAACTGGTATGACTGTCACTCTACTTATTTTGAACAAAAAACTCATCTATTAGCTCACCTCCATCACACTGGCCTCCATGTCCACCTTGTGCAGAGACAGAGCCTGTTGTGCTTGGTTGTTTCTGACCTGCCCACCCAAGTTTTCCATATGGGAGTCTAGCTCCCCCTGCAGGTTCTGGAAAGATGTCTGCTTGATGCCGTCCATCAATATGCTGTACTGGGCTTTTACCTTGAAATAGAAATGATTAAAAATTGTAGAGAACAGTAAAAACTGTGTGATTATATTGTGTCCCGAAGCCATTTTCATGTAGTTAAGACCATTTTCGTCCACATATGGATTTGATCAAACGCAGGTGGGTCAGCAGTCATAAAAATGAAGCTCCTGGAGATTTGGTGGTTTGCCCTCAGGTACATATCGCATTTAAAAAATACATAAAACAAACTACATGGACAGACTTACTTGCTCCATCTGTTCAAACATCCTCCTCTGCTGTTCCAGTATCTCTCTCTGCTGGCTAACCAGCGTCCCCTGCTGGTCACTGAGAAGCCTCTGCAGCTCCTTCACTTCATTCTGTTGGCTCCTGAGAGCCTCAACCAGCCTCTCCTGGCTCTTCGACAGCTGGAGCTGCAGAACAAGAGCATCCTCCGAGGGAACCTCATTGTTCCCTAAGAAAACAGATCTGATATTAGCTTTGAATTGGTTATTTTGTTCTCTCTGGTGTGGCTGAAGTTCACCAAAACTGACCTGGTTTCATGTCACATGTCAGCTGTATGAACGCTCCACGTTCCGATCCGAAGTCTGGGAGTTCATCCAGATACTGTGCAGCCCTGTCTGTCACATGAACAGGGGAAGAGCCCAGTCTCCCGTCGTCCGCCGCGTGCGCACCGCAAGCATCTCCCACGCAAGACGTGTGTTTCTGGCGCATCCGAGAAGGCAGTTTACATCCAAGACCTTTGCAATCTCGCGCTCCACTGTCATCGCCGGTGCGGTGGGAGACTGTCGTGGGACAGGAACCGCCAGCACAGCCGGGATGAAACACCTCCGCCGTGATGGTCCTCGGGTTCGTCCTCCTGCTGCCATCAGCGCTCACTGAATGCGTAAAACCGCCGGGCTGAGGCTGGACGATGGTGTATGGCGTTAAAGGCGCGCTCTGGGCTTGGTGTTGATTGTAATGACCATCCTGTTGGTAGCCCGTATATACCTGACCTTGCCTGGATTGTGCAGGGTGATGAAACTGCCGCCGGGTCGCTGATGTGTCCATGCGCCCCTGTGCGCAGTGCGCTCCGACGCACGGTCTGCTCCAGTCCTGTCCAGAAAAGCAACGGGAACCCCGGCATACCTCTGATGCGCTATTACTGCCAAATATACTTATGGCAAAGAGTAAAACTATCGCAGAGACACGTGCCATGTTGCAATCCTGAACGTTAAAAAGATTTAAACAGGCCACGTGTAAATCATATTAGTGTCCGCAAATACCTGTTGTAGCCAGCGGAACTTGAAGTAGTAACTGTGTGCAGTTATTCAGCTTGTCTCCATTGCGCGCACTGCGGTTTCTGCCCCCTTTGCCCCTTCTGGAGATAGCTGCGTCTATCCCACATGTGGCGCTCACTGCTCCTAATTGACAACAGGTTTTGCTCCCAGTCTTAAATTAACCCGTAGCTTTCCCGGACATACCACTCGGAACTCTCACACAATTCCTACTGAAGCGTGCATGTTTGAAATATTTCCACGATTTTAGTGGCATCTTTATTCTCACAGGTCATTCATGAGCACTTTGCGTTAAAGTGACCAGATTTTGTTTATAGTTTTATACATGCCCTCATGTTGCCTTTGTGGAGGGTAATTTTCTCTTTGCTTTTCCTCTTGTGATTTATGTTGTTGACACGATAGCTTTGTGGGCCTTAAACAAGTCTTAATAAAACGGCAAACTCTGCTTTAGATGGCATCAAAGCCTCCATCTCCTTGGTAGTACTGGATTATGGTGCTGCGGTGGATTTTATATAAAAACACTTCACTGCTTTAATCTGAAGTTGAAACCAAAATTGCTTCTCCTGTCAAATGGAAACTTTGCAAACACTCTCATTTCCCTTCCCTGGCCTCTCATGGTTTTAATTAAAGCTTCAACCTACATTAGCAACACATAAAGTTTCCCCTGTTCTCTCATTTTCACACCAAAATGACACGAGTTCTTTCATTCAAACACTTAATCATGAAAGGTGGAGTGTAAAGCGGACTCCAGCCAGCTTCAGTTTGTTATAACTCATACAGAAGTGTTTTAAAACACCCATATGATTAATTAGTGGGACGCGGGCGCGCGCACACACACACACACACACACACACACACACACACACACACACACACACACACACACACACACACACACACACACACACACAGGAGATGAAGTCAGTTCTGCTCTTGGAAATCATTTGCACTCACTTGGAGACCACACATGACTTTAAAGTACTAGAGTAGTCCTAATGAGGAGATATAATATAGAAATACAACTACAGGAAATGAGTTTGTAGGCTAATTCCAAAAGAACCTGATTATTTTTCAAATTTTGCACACAGCAATATGTTGTTTATTTCTCTAACAAGCACCCTTACCTCAGCAGGAATAATCCTGTGCATGTGTGAGTTTTCTTCGGTTTCCTCTCAGAGTCCACAAACTTGCATTTCTGGCCAAATGGTGACTTTAAATTATGCATAGAATTTTTCCATTTTATGACTCGATGTAGTAGTTTCTCTGTGTTTGCCCTTCGATAGACTGGTGACCTTTTCATGGCTTCATAAGTTCGGCTCCAGCACCCCGCTACTCTCAGTGGGGTAAAGGAGTTGAAAAGATGGATAAATGGACATTTTCTGCATATCCATTACCCATTACAGCAGCTTTTTGTTGTTGATGTTGCTTTTATTTGTCCCTATATTGCCTGCGGTCACATTTCATGTAATCCAGACTCATTTTGTTGAAGAATATAAACTGCTTGCTCCACTGCTATAAATACCTCAATATATCCTTTTTGTTCTTTTGTTCGCCAAGTAAACATAAACATATGGCTGAGTAGAATAAAGAGGAAACCTAGGGCATTAAACTATCAAACATTTGATGACAGATATCCGTTTTAGTCAATGAAAAAAACCACTTTGACCAAAGAAAAGTCAAAACATGTGCATATGTTCCAACATGAACACTTGTTTATTTGTTCATTTATGCAGTTTTCCCATCTAGATTTAATGTGGGTTTAGTTCTTGGATTCTTGCATGAAGCTGGTATACGAGATGAATGGATAACTTGACCATCCCTTGGTGTTGCATCTGGTTCAGTTTTGACTTCAAGTATCCGAGGACCCGGGTTCAAGTCCCAACTGCGACAGGAAGAGCATCTGACTCTCTGTTCTGGTCCATGTATTTTGTAGATTTTTTTTATTTTTTTACTTTATATGGTCAGTTTTGTTCAATTCAATTTTCTGTGTTTAGACAATGCAGACTTTTTGTACCACATTAGCTTTACTTTAGAGAAGCTCCAAAAGCAATACAAAACTTCCCCCATGCAGATGATTTAAATTACCCAACAGATATCCTAAATAAAAGATTAAAAAAAATATATATATATACAGTATATAAAGGCTGAACTTGTCCCAGATTATCTGAGAGGCCTGGAGTGCAGTGCTCATAGCAAGCCAGAAATGCATTTAAATGAACAGTTTAAAGACATCTTAGCAGAGCTCTGAATCAGCTGCAGCTGTCTGGTCGATTATTAACGGGGCCTGCTGGAAACAGCTAAGGAGTAAGGTGGGACCCTCATTTATCTAAAATCTGAAACAGTGCAAGATATCTCAGTAAAACAGATGTATCAAGATAAATCGATTAAGACATGTCAAACAGTTACGATCTGCACAGGCTCACAGTCGTGAGGAGAGCTGTAATTAGACAAAGTAAGTGAAAACACCAGTGTGGCTGACAGTCCTGAAATATGAACATGTGAGTGCATCTCTGGCCGAGCGCTGCGTCCTTTACATATACGTTACATAATTAGAAATACAAAAACATGCCACTGCTTTACAAGAAATGTCTGATTTGCTTCCTCATTTCACAAGAACAGTCATTGCAGAGTGGTTACTTAAAGGCTGTGAGCTTGCAAGTGTTCACACACGCTGCCTGATGCTCTCGAGAGACAGACAAGGTAGGAGCATGAAAAAATGTAAATAACAACGACATCAAAGTTGGTTGATGTTGAACCATCAAAAAGCAACTATGCTACTGGTAAACTACTAAAAATGTAGTCTTTTTATAGAAAGAGAATTTGCTTTCAAAAGTATTTTTTGTTCCTTGATATGAAAAAAAAAGATCTTAAATCAGATCAACCGTGAGCATGCCTCAGTTCTTGCATAATTTTGTTTTGTTGGCATTTAATGTAACCCCAGAATGTGTTTTTTTTTTTTTTTTTTACAGAACATGGCTCTTTATGACTTTTGGCTACCTTAAATGTTTGTAGGTTGAATCAAAACAATAGCCAGATTAATCCATGAAATTGTTGCTTCAACGCAAACTGTTGCACAGTCCAGTACGTATAACACAGGGTATATTCATCTGTGCATGCTTGCTGGCACTTCAAGAGTTAAATACTTGAAAGACCACATCAGCTTTGTTTAAGACAAACACATGTCCTCTCCCAGCAGCCAATGGACGGTTGTGCAACTAATTAGAAAACAGTAAGAAGCTTACGACCACAAGAAAAAAAACAAAAAACATGTCTATTCTCTGTCAGTAAGCAATGCATTGTGATTACTTTCATGCATATGAGACTCGATAAATGACTTTTTGGGAGTCAGGCTTTGGCTGCCTGGCCTGTTTGCCCACACGTCCGCTTCTTGGCAGCTCCTCATTTTGTTGATGTGTGAGACCACAGACGGAGACGGCAGCAACTCGTTGACATGAGAGCATGGAAATGATAAACTAATGCGGTTGTGTGATGCATGTTTTACACCGGGACAGTAAATACGGTATCGCTGTAATTAATACTGTAAACAGGCATAACTTTATTCAATGGAAGTGTTACAGGAGACAAAAGTAACGACTGACTTTCACATGTGTGAGGCAGAAGTCCCGAGAGACCACAAAGGTACAGTTCACTATAGCGATCAAAAAAAATAAAAAAAATTCACTTTCATATGGAAACAATACTTTCCCAACTACCATCTTCTCTACCGTTCCCCTTTTAGCTCCTCGCACTTAAATGGATGGTCTGTTTACTGTCTGGGGTAAACACAGAATGAGAGTGAACAGTCCTGCCTGCAGTTGCTTATACGCACGTTAATTCCCAAGTGTGTTTCGATGTGTGCAGTAAGACGAATGAGTGATACAAAGAGCAATAAAGACAGACAAGCTGTAAATGTATGGACGTTTCAAACAACACAGAATAGTCCCTGTGTGCAGGACAGAATACACATGTTCCTTATGCATTCGCACAAAGATAAACATAGATTCACCCACTCGGTATCTGTCCAGCTGCTCCCATAGCAGACACCAAAGCCAGTCACTGAAACTCGCAGTCTGGATTCTCGTCCAAACGGGATTCAAACCCGTTTGTCTCATACGGAAAAGCTCAGATTAGGTTACAAATGTTCAGAGGAGACATTAAGTCATTTCTTGGAGTGGAGCAGATAAACTGACAATCGCTCCAAACACAGCTCTCAATCTAAACCTTTCCCCAAGTCTTGCATTAACCTTAAAACATTTCCTGTAGCTATAGTGTTTGAATAATCAATATGTGTAGCAAATCAAAAGACTCCATGAGAAGTGATAAGTATTTGTACTCCATTATTATACTTGAGTACATTTTTCGAGTATCTGTACTTCATTTGAGTATTTGTTTTTCTCATGATTTTTTTACTTTGACTCCCCACTTATGAACACAAATATCTGTTTTGTTTTTTTCTTACACTCTTATGACTGGTTGATTACTTTTTTTTAAACAACTTTTAAGAGTTACAGTAAAAGGATCAAAGCAGCTGGCAGTAAAACTTTACACTTATATTGTGTGTTCATGCGTGGTCTAAATGAAGTTGCCCCTGGCCTTTCTTCTTGTTTTTTTTGTTTTTTTTAAATTAACACAGATATCTGTATCTATTTAGGAATCTGTATTACTTTGCCACCTCTGTCCACAAGTAAAAACCTTCCCTACTTCAGTCTTTTAACCAGCTGTTGTCGTTTTGCCGTCCACCCCACTGGTTCACACATCTCTTAGAATTGTTTTACCCCTAGCAACTTGGACAAAACCATCTGACTCACATGCAGTGTAGCTTGAAACTATGTGTCGAACACATTGGAGCATTTAGCTGCGAAAGAAACATTTCTCCAAAATGGCTCATGTCAGCCAAATATGCAAATTGGCATCTGTTTGTTAATGAGATTGTAATGTCAAAGAAATCCATTTTTTTTTCTGCTCCGAATGAGTGGAAAGAGAATAGTCAATGTAGGTGAGGTTAGGATTGTGCAGTAGTATGTAAATATAGTTTAACTGAGACGCTTGAGAGAGGACGACAAAGTTGAGCTGAAGTTCACTAAGCAGAACTGGAGGTAAATACTGTATGTCTCAACAGAGAAAACTGTGACCACCTGTATATGTTTGATTCTGTCCCGTAAATAATGGAACACGCAAGAAATGACTAGTAATCAAAAAACAGGTCATAAACTAGATACTGACTTGGTTTGTTTATGTGTAACCCTTTGCCTTTAGTATGTAAGTTTGGACATTTTGTTGTTATTGATAATAAACTCGCATGAATGTTTTCAGGAACTGGCAAGAAATAAAGACTTCAGTCTTCAGTTTGTCTTTTTATAGCCAGTCGACATGCAATGAAACGAGAGGTTTGATCGTAATGCTGGCGGGCTGCCGTCTCCATATGAGAAAAAAACAGTCAATTTCAGCAAATTGAGCACTTTGATCTCAGTGAAGACTCTTGAAATTACACATTAATTATTTTAACCTTTTTTTTTTTTATTGTGGGAACACAGCAGTACAACATTGTTTTTTGTCGCTCGGTTTGCTGTTGATTAAGTGAAAGCATTTATATCACTGACAAATACTCAGTGGAGGTATTTCATTATGTGGAGGGAGGCCCAGTCTGCACTTTCTGTGCCCATAATTTCCTGAAGACGTCTGCTGGATGGTGATTAAAAACAACTTGTGTTTCATCACAGGCAGAGCAAAATGAAAACAATTTGATCTTGACTCAATGCTGCTTTGTCCCTTTGCACAGTCACAGTGACAACCCTGCAGATCAAATGCTGCTTTGTCCCTTTGCACAGTCACAGTGACAACCCTGCAGATCAATGCTGATGTCCTTGAATGATATTGTAATCTTATAGCCATCGATAAAGCTAAAGTCATTTTTTTATTTTTCCAGCCGCAACTGTCACATCTGAACCGAAGTATTTGCATCTGCACACAATGTTTGTATCCCCACACCACAAAAATGCCAGTTGTTGTATGAAATGCATTTCACGGCTTTCCATGACTAAACATAATTCAAACTGAACAGAAATTGTTTATCATGTCCATTTCCCGATGCATCTTGCTGAGTTGCTCCTTCTATGTGCCTTAACTTTTTTTCTTTCTTCCTTTCCTCCACTGCTCCTAAAATGTAACTCCCTTGTCTCATTTGTGCAGATGGATGATGTAGCGGTCATGTTCAATGACCTCATCGGTGAGATGGATCATCTGTGTCAGGTAAATTCTGTAAAGAAAACAAGGCTGAGACTTTCTACCATAGAAAAGAAAGAATAAAATAAAACCCCTAACTCGGCAATCTAAGAAAACTGAAAATAGAAATGGGGCACCAACCAACCAACTTTTTTTTTTTTTTACATAAAGCAACCTTGAAAAAAATAGAAAGAGTACCCCAAATATATATCCATAGCCTTCTTTGACAAATCTTCATGACCTCATCAAATATATAAATGATCTCACTTTCCGCTAACAACAGCCCCAAAGCACTCTACATCACATTCATCCATTCACAAACCATTGGAGGCTGCAGCCGTGCAAGGCGCTGTCACTCCAATGGGGGCAGTTTGGGGTTCAGTGTCTTGCCCAAGGACACTTCAGCATGTAGGCAGGCATAGATGGGAACTGAACCTGCAACCTTCTGATTGGGAGACAACCACTCTACCACCCAAGCTACGTATGCCACCCCAGGAAGTTAAGACAAAAGAGTGGCCCCAGGGACTCCTGCTGAGAGCTCTTCTTTGGGGGCTGAAAGCTGATTGGCTGATTACAATCTGCAACAGTCAATGGGGATTGCCTCTTTGGATCCAACAGCTGGACAGCATTTAACAGTCGCCACACACCCAAGCCTGGCACAAAGGAGAGAAGAGTGAAAATAAAAACACTGGCAAGGGACACCCTCACCCAAATGATATGATTGTGACTAAACTGCAAAGCAGCAGCATCAACAACCACATCGTCTGAACCTCATTGTCTGACTGTCTTCAATCATTCTCTCTGGGATTTGTCAGGGGGATCCTAAAAATGATGATGCAAAATGTTTCCATGGGAGTCTGGATGAAGTGATTGGTGTTGGTGAGCTTCCTCTCTACTACACGATCAGCAAACCTACAGAGGGAGCAGATCCAAGCACATGCAAGAGACGTGGGAAAGAGTGTTGCTTCCTCTTGGACTAGGTCAAGGTCAGAGCATCTCTGGCCAGGGACAAAGACCTTGTGGAAGCGGTCTCTAGGCTGAACACACCGTCATCAAAATAATATGCCATTTTCTTCTTTTCAGCTCGGCCAGAGCTGAGGACAGAGGACAGACATTTAGTAAGAGTAGTACCACCTTGTTGTGTTGCAATAAAATCCACACAGATGGCTGGAAGCTCTAAAGGGCTCCAAACTGCAAGCAGATGGCCCAGCACTGGCAGCTCTGGTGTCAGGCTGAGGTTTTGGTTCAAACCAAGGCCCCGGAAACAGAAGAGTCAGACAACTTCAGATAATAGCGACAGGGCCTGCAGTTACACAAGCAGGAAAGATATCATGAGCTGTCTTCAGGGACTGGAACCGCCCTACCCCCCCGGCAAAGTCAGTGCCTAAAACATCCACGCCTTTGATTAGCAAAGCAGGTGTACAGCAACTTTGAAGAAGCTACTTACCTTACTTGTGTACTTAAGGGGCGGACACAAAACTCATCACAACCCCTTGAACAACAGCGCTTGAACAACGATGTAGTTGGCCGAGGCAGCCACAGTTGGAATGAGACCAAAAACTTTTGGTTGGGATAAAGTAGCCCTTCCATTGTGAAAGCATTCATGAGCCGGTGACTGTGGTACCTGAACGTTTTCAGGAGGATGGTCCTCAGGAGTAGGCGAAAATAAAAAGTGCCTTTGCAGAATAAAGGAATAATTTCAGGCTTCAACAATATTCACATATAGAAAGCCAATCAACTATGTGAACTACTTTCAAGATTCAATGATTTCATTTCAGTAGCATTTCATGTTACTGGTCCATGTTCGTTACTAATCTTGCAGTCAAGCAAGCTAAATAGATGAAAAATACATATCCTCTGATAGAAATGTCTACGTTTACTGCAATATACTCATAAAAAAAAGCAGAATTGAAGGCTGCTTCGGAGAAGATCTGACACTGAACCAACATTGCTAAAAATACATGGGGCAAGTTTTCCTTTACTGTCCAAAAGGTAGGCTGCATTCTTTCTCAAAACACGACCATATGAGCTGCAGGTCTATAGCTCCCCATGCTGAATGTTCCCACCAGCGCTTTTGAAGCAGAAACATGTTACAAGAAGTTTTTTTTGGTTTTTTTCCTCTCTTTCTAATCTGGATATTATCTACATTACAGCGGGCAAAATGTGTTTCGAAACTGAGCTTCTCGGAAAAATGTAAGGTGACGCTTAGATGTTGTGAAGTCATCGCATCTGGATCGGAGTGAGGGCATTCGCTGCAGATTCTCTTAAGCACACATAAGCTGCTCATCATATGACAGTGATTCGCCAAGAGAAACATTACACACAATTCAAACGGACCCTGAGGGGCACTTGGTCGTTGTACACTTCAACTCTATGCATGTAAGCTGTAAATGAGCACAGCCCTAAGACATGGTCTCAATCTATTTTCAGCTGTACGTCATGCATACCAGAGAGGCAGATTTGTCACTTTGGCTTGCATTCCCTCTTTGGAAAGCATCACAATGACAAACACCAGTCCACTAGACCAGAGTTTGCTAGAAAAGCAATCTGATTACAACACTGATCCTATCAGGATCTCATAAACAAAAAGGATTTAAATTGTTCCGCTCATTGCTTTGATTGGGTCCAATTTCCCTGCTTTAGTGCCTCGGAGCAAAGGGTGAAAAGAAGTATTTTCATCCTGGTTGGAAAAGGGCCTATAAGGTGTTAAAGCAGCAGCTCCAGCATAACCACATGTGTTCTCGGACACGGTCATCAGGCTAAACTGCAGACATCGCTTTCACTCTGCACAACTTGTTTATAAGGAATGATTGAGCCCGTAGAAATGCACTACATGTTAGTAATTAACATGCAGCAGTTTTCCTATTTTCCTGATGACACGCAGGCTGACGCAACTTCAGCATTTTGTTTTCACTTCTTAGAAATGTTAAATGAATAAATTCTTCTCCAAAGTTGACATTACATTGTGATAAGTATCTCTTTTTTAATGAAGTTTCCTCTTACCACAAAGGGTAATAAAAAGCATGGTCTAGTGCAGGATAATAAAGAAATCACTCCAAAAACCTCGGAGTCAAATATATTTTAAATGCTCACAATTGTTGGAGGCTGCTCAAGGTTCTGATGATGTGTTGTCATTGCTTTACTTCCCTTCAGAGTATAATGCCAGCAGATCAAACACCAGAAGAGGATCTGCAGAAGGGGAGCACCTTCTCCATTGGTTTTACAGATGTCAATGGTGAGTGCTCATCCAGATCATTTATTCATCCCAAGCAGATAAATTCAAACCAGCAAGGTCCAATAACCATAAGTCACACTGCCCTAAAACTTAGAGGCTATCCAAGTATAAGAAGTGGGAGGCAGTCTCACAGGAGATAAGGTTTCTGTTTGAAAATGGGGGGGAGGCCGGTTGTTGTCGTCCACAAATGTCATGGCGACCTTAAGGAGGTAAGAGTAGATCAACAGTGTGCAGTGAATGATTCACAGATGGTGTTGCCAATAAACAGTCTACATAGTTGCATACAGTGACATAAATATGCATTTCAAATAGTTTGCAGGAATAAATATTTATGAATGAATACAACTTGGGAATGTAAAGTGTAAATATGTTCGCCTTCAGCTTCCAAATAAGTGTGAGCGAAATATAACTTCAATTTAATTTAATACACGTTGAGAGGGCTGTGGTGGATGACGGCTCGCGCCTCGATGTAAGGTGAGGAAACTGATGCCATTCTTGTGTCTGTCCCCGACTGTACGAGATGCCTTTCTAGCTTCGATCTGTGATGATTGTTAATAGGGACAAAGTCAGGGGAAAGCCTCGGAGCTGCCTCTGAAAGGCTCACTCTGACTTTCTCACCCTGACCAGCTGGCAACGTGTGGTAACTTAACACAGCTGTGGCAGGGTGTCGGGAGGGGGAATTTATGGTGAGTAAGATATTAGTCAAAAAGAATCAGGATACTAGATTACATCCTTGATGTTGAGTCAATGCTTCGGCCGAGCAGTTTGAATTCAATGTGGAAACATCAGACGAATGACGTAGAAATACTAGACAAGAAGCAAATACATACTGAATGATATAATATAATATAATATAATATAATATGACATGACATGACATGACATGACATGACATGACATGACATGACATGACATGACATGACATGACATGACATGACATGATTTAATATAACAAATTCATAAGCAGTAACCATTTAAAACTGTGACTTCATCCATCTCCTCAAGGTGGATCCACTTCATCCAAGTTTGAGTCATTTTGTTTTGGACGTAAGTAATCTTTGGGTGGGTGAATGGCCGCGTAACCTTTACTGTTAGGCGTGTCATACACAAATAACAACAAATAACCTGCCAAGCGCGTGTTAGGATTTAGAGAACAGAAGCCACAGGCGTAGGGAGAACATGAAAACTACACACAGAAAGGTGCAGAATTGAAGCTGGGTTTTCTCATGATTGTTGCTGCCCAACAATTGTGACAGATAGAGAATCATGAAGTTAATTTGGAGCCAGTTCATAAAAACTTAATTGCATAAATGATTAACCATAGAGACCTGAGACCAAAGGTCCGCTAAAGTGTATATAAGATAGTAATAAGAGTCAAATTTAAATTTCTAAATGGCACAATCCAGGAAACATATTTTGGGAATGCGTTCATAAATGTTTCATCCACCCATCCATCTTCTGTACAACTTCAACTAATGTTAAGTCAGTGGCAGTGTACAGCCCAGACCGGTTACACAATCACACCTACGAGGAAATTTACAGTTGTCGGTTATCCTGAAATGCATGTTTCTAGGTGGTGAGAGTAAACGCAAACACACATAGGGGAAAACATGCAAACTCCACACGGAAAGCACTCCTCCAAACCCTTGCCCAGACGTCAACCAGGGTCTTTCTCGGTATGAGGTGAGAGTACTAAACAAACACGGCCCTCTACTTTTCCAGTGTTGAGAAAACATTATGAATTTGTTGAGGGGGCTGTGAGATCTGGTGTTAGATCAGACTTCAGTCAGACAAATGTGGCCCCAGAGATTTATTCAGGCAGTAAAATGTTTATACTTGTGCCTCTCTCTCCAAGCGGAGTCCCTGAATGAACTGGAGGATAACGACCTGGATGCTCTTGTGGCTGATCTGGGATCAAAGGTATCCCAGCAAGAACTTTCCGCTTGTGATCAGAATCGTGGTCCTACTCGAGCTGCTCCGCCCGATGAGAAATCTGAGCCAGCAACTGTGCTTCCTCCACCGCCAACCACCCCGGGATCATCTGCGGGAATAGAGAAGGCAACGACAAAACTGAAACAATCACGAGGAAAATGGAAATGAAAAGTAAATTAAAGTGTTTGATGTCACTTTTCTAGTGTGAACCCCAAACAAAGGCCAATAAAATCAAGCTGGCTCTGGATAAGCTGAAAGAAGCCAAAGTGAGAAAGGTGAAATAAATTTATTTTATTTTATTATTCTGGGAACACAGACAGACTTAACTGAGCATGCCGCCCCTCCCAGATGATCGTTCGAGTGCTGATGGCTGATGGAAGCTCAAAGATTCTGATGGTGGACGAGCGACAGACGGTGCGAGACGTGATGGACAAGCTGTTTGAGAAAACGCACTGCGACTGCAGCATCGACTGGAGCCTGTGTGAGACCAACCCCGAGCTGCAGATTGGTGCGACGGCCAAACACGCCGACACCCTCTAAAGTGATCAGTATGTGTGCACGTCAAACATTTTCAAAGAGCTTCTGGCTTTGATTTTCTTCGTATCGCCACATTTCAGAAAGAAGCTTTGAGGATCATGAATATTTAGTAGAGCCGCTGTCTGTCTGGAGCCGATACAGTGAGAATAAAATCTGTTTCATGTTGAGACCCCAGAAGTATATTATGTTCACAGACCCTCAGGTGAGTAATTAAAAGGTGTATTCTTCTTTACCTTTTTTCTTTTTTTTTTTTTATCATTTAATGACAACAGTCTAACAGTGAATCAAATCGTGTTGTGTTTGCAATGAAGCTTTTTTACATGTGGAAAAAGAAGGAATCGTCTTTGAGTGGGATTAATCAACAGGCCAAGGAGCTCCTAAGAAAGGTCAGCTCCACTTCATGGCTCGTCAACACTTTGTGGTTCGCTTCATTTTTTATTTCTCCATGTCATCTTTCGTTCCTTATGCTGCAGGAGAATTTTGAAGGCTGTACTGTGATTGTTCCTGACCTTGACGGGATGCTGTATCAGAAGGAAGATGGCAAGAAGGTTTGGAAACCTCGCCACTTTGTGCTCCGGGCCTCGGGCCTCTACTACGTACCCAAAGGAAAAACGAAGGTGGGGCAAATTGGTAACCGTTAGCAACAAAGAGTTTAGCCGTTGAAAAGACACACTATAGTGATTGATGACCAACATTCGGTCAGTGACGCAAAGTAACTGTACTTCGCTTCAGTATCCTACATTCCTACTGTGATTTGAGAACTTTGGTTGCCTTGCTGATGATTTGATTTTTATGTATTTGCATTCCGTTGTTGGGTGACGAGCAGCTCCAAGCGTCTCTCACATATACCAAATTGATGATCGAGCATGAGCAAGTCGAGTTGACGGGCGGTTTCCCCAGGAGGAAACCCTCTGTTACAACTCTCCTCATAGAATGTTTCTTAATCCTCACATGGTTTCATTTCAATGAATGTCCAAATGATTAAAGATCTCAGCAAAAATCAAACATTTAAGTAAAGGACCGAGAAACTAAAAACACATCTGTGTTTTGGGGCTCAGTTTCTCTTATTTCATCTTCCATTAATCATCTTGCATCTCCTCAGATTTATCCGGTGACCCCACAGAGAGGCCCGAACCCTGGATTGTAAACTACACCACAATGCCAAAAGTATTTGCTCAGCTATCCAAATCGTTGAACTCAGGTGTTCCAATCACATCTATGGCCACAGGTGTATAAAATCAAGACTTGCAAACTTTTCCTACAGACATTTGTGGAAGAATGGGTCGCTCTCGGGAGGTCAGTGAATTCCACCGTGGAATAGATGCCACCTGTGCAGTACGTCCAACCGTGAAATTTCCTCGTGACCCATCCGAGCATTACATCACCAAGCGTCGGATGCAGTGGTGTAAAGCATGCCGCCACTGCACTCTGACATCTGATCACAATTTTGTCATCATAACTGTGCTTCATTTGGTACTTCAGAGCATCCAATGCGACAGTCCCCATAAGTTATCGGCATTCCCAAGCACCACAGACGGATAGAACGAAGATATACAAAGGTGGAGAATATTGCTGTATTAGAGGAAAATAGACAACAAACAAGCCATCAAACATACATTCTGGTTTATACAGACAGATCTAATGATCCTGAGACAGGAAAAACACAAAGCTCATTTTACTTGGATTCCATTTTTTATGTAAAAAAAAAAATAAAAAAAAAGCAAGTAGCTTAAACAATCTTGTTTGATCAACATAAATAAATTATGCGAAAGGTTGCCTTTTTTTTCAGTAAATCTAGTAGAATATTTTTTATCAGTGGACTAACATCCTAATTGAATCCCTATGTTTTAAGAATGGGATGTGACATGCATGTGAAGGCAGGTGAGCAAATACTTTTGGCAAAATAGCGTACCTAAATGTATATTAAGTAGCTGAAACTAGTTCCATCGCTGGGAGCAGCTACAACTCAAAGATGCTGCATATATGCTGAAGCGAGAATATCAGGTTGGGGCTTTTTCTCGGTGTAAACTAGACAAGAGGCTCCATAAAGTCCATAAAGCTTTACATCTGAGTGCTGCCGAGGCTCAAAGTGGAGGACGAAGAGCCGCAGAAATAAAGACAAAACTGTGTGAATTGAAGCCTCACTGCTGTTGAACAGAGGCGTGTCATGCTCTTGCCACGACATGGCTAAAAAATGAAATAAAATAAAAGAGAAATAACGCCGTGCCTGCACACTGACTCCCCCCCCAAAAAATCCTCCAACAGGAAGAAATAGATGCAGGCGAAACTGTGCGAGGCAGATGTGCAAATGGCAAACATGCGAGAGCTGCAGGACTGCCAAGGACACATGGGTGAAGCCGGGGTTGCAGAGGACATTTTGTTACAACCGAACCAACAAAGACGCAAACGCGAGACGGTCATGAGACACAATAATGTCAACAAGAGACTGACTGGAGGGAGATCGAAAATGAAGTGAGCAAGAAACCTCAAAGAGTTGAAATGAAAAGGGGGGGGGGGGGGGGGGGGGGGGGGGGGGGTGGAAGAAACGACAGTTTTTCCAGGAAGGTTGACTTTGTGGAGTCCGCTGAACGTCAACAACTCGGTTGGTGTGGTTTAATGTGTGAACACGATGTGTTTCTGCTTTAAATCAAGTATGAAAGGAATGCTTTAAAGGGGAAAAACTCCATCTCTTCCCACAAATCAAGCTTCTTTGTAAAAAAATGTCTTTGATGACTGAGTAAATACAAATGGCTTCGAATTATTTTCTGTCACGTGTTCTCAGTTTTAATAATAAATCAGAAGAAAAGTAGAAGCTGAAAGGCAGTTGTTGGCTCCCCCCCCTGTAGATAAGAGGTCACAGAGAGAAATTAGGCAACCTGCAATAGATGTACATGATGTTTGTCATCACTTGTATGATAATGCTGCAGTCTCTGTTTAAATATGCGCGTTGAACGATTTCTACTTTTGATTAAAAATACATACAACAGCATCCCTTTTACAAACACACATTACTTTACATAGAATCTTTGCAGCATATTCAAATCAACTCTAGGTCTTTGGCAGTTTACAATGCTCCCATCAGAAGATCATCTAAAAGGTAAACCTCAATCTAAGAATCTAGTAAGTGCAGTTTGATCAACAACAGCTAAAAAGCCTGAAACCATTTCAATCTACCAGAGTTAATACTGCCTGACTTGTTGATTTATATGACATCCTAAATACTGTACCACTGTGGAACGGCAGTATCTCCTCATGTTGACAGGACATTTGCAATATATACCGGGACTTATTTTCATGTGTGGCATTACCACCCAAAAGCACTGATGTGATTCGATGCATGTGTTCCACATTTCTGCCTGCCAGCGTGACACTACCCCGCGTCTCTCTCTTCCAGTCCTGCAGCGATCTCGCCTGCTTCATCCGATTTGAGAATGTCAACGTCTACGTCGCCCACAAGTACAGACAGAAATACAGAGCTCCCACCAACTTCTGCTTCATCCTGAAGGTCAGCTCAGCAGCTTTAATCGCCATCACTTTCAGGAGGCGGCAATAGAAATCGGCACGTTAGACAACGACAGCAGGGAATGCCTGCGATGTGGTGGGAATTCTGTGACCCTGCATTTCACTGAGAGGCAGGTGAAAATGTTATTCCCTCACTCCGAACTCATCAAGTAAAAAAAAGTAAACTCGCAGACGTCCTCACACACGCCTGGAGATTTTTCTTTTCTTGATGTGCCAGACGTTTCCGCTGCATCCTACTTTTACAACATCAGTGAATTTCTGACATCACTGATACGACCAGTTTAGAAACACGGCTCCAACACTGTGCACACAGGCTCTACTTCTAATAGTGAGACCTGGTGTGAAATGATGACATTTAGAGGAAATACTGGCAGATTACTTTTTATGTCCACAAACCATCACTTTAGCATTATGCATGCATTTCCATGTGACGTGAATACTGTGTGCTTCGGGTACTTCACAAGGCTTACCAGGAAGTAAAAAGAAATGTGGTGGTAAAAATAAACGAGGCTGAATATTTTTAAAAAGCTGATGTGGTTTGACATATTTCACTGCAGGGCCCCGTGCGTCGCTGCTATTCAAAGGACATGAAAGCACCTAAAGAATATAAGGGTAATTTATTTCTAGGTTGCAGCAGCCACATATTTCCAGTATTGCTCATATACCTTCTATTATATACTGCCTTCATTGGGTATGTACATCTTAAAGTAAGTACATATTACTCCCTATTGTGCACTTATTACCTTATGTTGCGTATATACCCCTGCACTGGCGCAACACTTGGAATTTCCTTGCTGTAGAATTAATAATCTACTCTAATCCTAAAGTTCTGAGTTCTCCAACAACATATCTATAAAAATGACCAGGTCATTATGGAGTGATGAGGGTACACACACTTTTTCACTGCAAACAACTGATATCAAGATATCAGAAAGTTTGCATTAGGAGCCATTTGGAGCAATACCTGTGGGTACAAATAAATACCTTTCAGCTTCACTACTGTAGATGGAATTACAAATACACATGTTGGGTCCACAGTGCAGTTGCAGCTTTGTATATTCTGCCCTCTGCTGCTTTAAGTAAACACTGCACACATTTCAATACTACAAAATGCTGCATTTGTTGTTTGTTTTTTTAAATCATTTTACGATCCATTCTGCCAGATACATAATATGGATAATATCGCCTATGAGGTCTGTGGATATAAAACCCAATGGGTGCAGCATGGACAATTGTAGCTTCACCTTTTAGTGAGGCCACACATACTGAATACAAGAAGAAGAAAAAAACAGATGGAGACAAGATGAGACAGATGGGTTGTGAAATAGCATGATTCAGGTATATTAGAGGAAGTGCAGTGCTGCATCATGCTGGATAAGTAAACTCCGAATGTGTTCTCTTTGTGTTACTGCAGGAGAACAACTTGCTTTGCCTTAAATGCTTTTCTTCAACCAAATCTGAACAAGTAGGATTTTCTCAAATCAACTCAAACTAATCCTGTATTCATAAATACCCACTTCCTCTATGCACTTTATTGGTGACTTCTCTACAGCCACAGATCTACCTCTTTTAATCTTTTATCTTTTCAAATTTGTATTCATTCTGTGTTTCTCACTTGGGAGCTGCCACTCAATCTCATTGTTTCGTTTTTTTTACGACAATGACAATAAAAGCTTTTGACTTCTTTATATAATTGGTGCAATATCAACATCATCCATGGAGAATCCTCCATTTGGGGCTCTTATTTTACATTTAAATGTTCTTGCATCCAGACCTTCATGTGTTAAACTAGCTGAAAGACCTAAAATCCAGCTGCAGTGTTAATGTTGCCAAATGCCTGCTGCTTCCCAGAGTGCAGAATATCTGCCACATTCGGCATGTATGCTCCTTTCACAGTATACATTTCACGGATAAAACTGCTTCACTATCACTGTTCCTCTGGGTCTCAGTGTGTATGTTATGTCCTATATAGGAAAGCTTTAACTTTATCCTGTTCTTTGTTATATTTACACGTTGCCTGGTGGGAACGTTTTGGCCTGCAAGCCTAATGTTTGTCACCACCTGCTTCACATGTATTTTTTTTTTCCCCTGTCTTCTCAATATTTCCAGCATCCCTGCATCCAGAAAGAGTCTCACTACACCAAGTTCCTGTGCTGTGATGAGAAGCACTCGCTGTGTCTTTGGGTCAACTCCATCAGAATAGCCAAGGTCAGACTGAGCAGTCCGTAACTCAGCTCAATGTAACAGTCAGTGACAGTGGATATGCAAACACTGAAGTTATGTCTCGTGTGTGTGTGTGTGTGTGTGTGTGTGTGTGTGTGTGTGTGTGTGTGTGTGTGTGTGTGTGTGTGTGTGTGTGTGTGTGTAGTACGGGGCTGTCCTCTATAAGAGCTACCAGGCTGCGCTGAAGACAGCGTCCTCTCGGCAGCCTTCTCACATTTCTGCAGGTAACAGTTCATCTTGAGACAAAGATCACTATAAACTGATCAGAAGGTATTAAACTAACCAGAAAAGCCAGAAATCAAAAAATCAGAATGTATGATAATGCCATAAAATCCTTTACAAGATAGCTAAGATGAAGCATCCATACCCTGGTTGACAGTGATATAGCTCCGGACCAGGAATAAAAAAACATCTTTACCTCCTTATCGTCTGTATTCTCCAAAAACACTTTGAAAACATACTAAACATATCAAAAACCCTTAGTGTTGTGTGACTGATCAAGGTACAAGTTGTCAGTGAAGGCGCATTCAGCCAAACCCGTATGAATCTATTCACTGGACGACGGTCACTGTCGTTCCACCGTCTTATTTTGGTTCCCAAAAATGAATCAAAGTCTGTTTATCACCTTTTTAAGTGGGATCACATTTGTAAGGAGCACGCATTTGTGGAATGAGCAGCAGAGCTGAGTATTACCACTATTGCAAAGGGGGAAAAAAAATATATATATAATAATTCTTTTCAAAAAAACATTAATAAAATAATCAGAATCAGAACGGATTAATAATCCCATGAGAAAATTAAAGTCGTCTGCCAAACAAATTTCCTTCCGTTTACATAAAAAAAAAAAAAAAAAAAAAAAAAACAACATTCTGAGCAAAGCTTCTATTTCTTTATGGTCACTTTACTGTAACACACTTGAAATCAAACATCAAAAATCATCAAAAACAAAATCATTGCAAGAGGTTTCAGATCAAATTAAAGTACAGAAAGAAAAAACATTACAGTACAGCTGCTTTGCCTTTTTTCTTTTTTTCTTTTTAAATTGGCCAAATAAATTATAACTCTTCATTTGATATATATATATATGACCTGGCTCAGGTCACTCACAACAATGTTGAAGGAAAGCATAAAATGTCAACAGAATGATGGGATGATGAATCTTTACAGCCACGTCGCAGGTGGAGCCGTCACCTCCCGCCATCACAAATGTTGAAGACTACCCGTACGAGGCTCCGCCGGACTTCATCCCTCCTCCTCCTCCTCCTCCTCCTCCTCCTCATCATCATCATGGACCCCCTGATGTTTGAGATAAACATTCAACTTGAATTGGCTTCAATCAGTTCCATCATGATTCAAACGCCGCTCACTTCAGAAAAATGTGTCACGGGCAACCAACCAAAACTCGCAGTCGTTTCTTTCAATGAGTTGTTTATTACAAAAAGACTGTACATAAATTTCAATGATCACATCCTATGTACAAACAGAGGAAAGGACAAATATCCGATTTTGTTCCCATGAACATTTAAGTTACAGATGGTTTGTTTTTTTATTGTTTTTTTTTTCCTTTTAAATTCCACATCTGATCATAAGAAAACACACACCAAAGAAAGGCGTCTTGACCTGTGATGCCCTGAAATGCTAGACGGTAAGTGGTAAACATTACAAAGTTCTGCACGTCAGTGGTTGTCTCATGGTTTTTTTCTCTATGAAAAAGTATAAATAAATCCTTTACATTACAAACTGCTAGCAAACCTTCCACAGCAGTCTTGGACATAAAAAGAAGTTGAATGCAAAGCTAGAAATATGTTAGGTAGAAAAGGTTGTTTCCTCACGAAAAAAAAAAAAAAAAAAAAAAGTTAAAATAAAAAGAACCTCATGATGGAAAAAATACAATCGAAGATGGGATGTAATGGCGAATCATTCACTGTTATGACATCAACCTTCATGCACAGAGGCTGGATAAATACTGTTCGTACAAATGAGTCCTTTTTTCCAGTCAGACACAAATTGCTTCCTCTGGATCGCTTTCAGTAGAGATGAGTACTTTTTTTTTTTCTTTTTTTTTTTCTCATGACTGGTTACAAACGTTTATTCTGAGTGAGGCGTTAAGATTCAAAATGATGTTCCAACAATAGGAGCAGGCATCTTATCTTGTAATCAGACATTTTCCCAATCAGAGGTGCTTCTCAGACCGCAGGAGTTAACAGGTTTCAGTCATTTAAAGTCAAACTCCGAATAAAGAAACGGACAGCAAACTGATTCTTGCTGGAGTACATTACTGCTGAGTCGTCTACATTCACTACAACGCTGAAGTGACTGAAGATTACAATCAAAACAATTCGTCTTTTTTAAGAAACATTTGTTACTTCTCTACAGAGAGCCATCTTGTAGTTGAGGTTGTTTGGGTTGGTGATTATGGTTATTGAGCACCAATGTGAAGCACCAAACCAGCAACCACTGAAGGAACGGACACGTTAGAAAGGTTAGCTCTTCGATAGCAACTCCGCTGTTGCCGCGGCAGAAATCAAAATCCTCACAGTCGCTGATACCGAAGTCAGTGCAGCCGTGACACAATGGACAACCACATGAAAACACACCAGTTAGTCCTTCCTGTGCTTCACATTTGGAAGCAGCACACTGCTCGGAGCTCTGCTACAGTAGCTGGACAGCGTCACTACATATAGTGACAATGAGTTGTGACTTAAAGGTCCCATATCACGCGCTTTTTCAACAATTTAACGTGGTTGTCGGAGGTCCGACAACACTGTATTTAAAGTGTGTTTCCCCAAATTGAGCCTTGGTTCTGAACTTCAGCCAGTCTAAAAGTCCCTCTAGTGAGCTCTACTGAGAACAGGCTGTTGAGCCTGTACCTTTAAATACTCACGAGCTGTGTCTGTTTTCTGGAAGCATTTGTGAGGAGAGAAATGCTGCCACCTCGTAATTTTGGGCCCCGTTCACATGGCAACTTATCAAGTGAGAACGCATCATTTTTTTTAACCTTTTCGTTTTAAAAAAAATGCTTTGCGTTTACACGCCGACGGCAGAAACACTGTCGTTAGCGCGGTCACGCCACTAGGCTGTTGTTTGTTTTTGTAATGAAACCACACATACATGCACGCAGAGAACAATAGGCTGTAAGCGTTCACACAATCAAGAGTACATTTGACATTCATACGGTTGGATGATGAATTAGATGCTATTAGGGGTGAATCTCAACTATCACGCAAACGATATAGTCTATAAAAGTAGAACACGGACTGGGAGTCGTCTGCCATATTTGGAACTCGCACACGAGCAGAGGAACTATCGCTCATGGCGGTGGTGCGCATGCCGGCTCAGAAAAGTTCCATGTTGGCAGGCAGTTTCAAAAAGTTGTCATCTAAAGGGACACCAGAAATGTGACGGAAGCTTTGCGTTTTTCACTTGTTTCCTTTGTCGTGTCAACGGGGCCTTAAAGAGCGGAGTTCGTCTACCCGCGTGAAAAATCTCAGATTCACACATTCGCTTAAAAGGTGGAGCAAGAAAGTGAGGGACTTCTGAGGGCTCGTACACAGGCTATGTGGACACATATTACTGCTAGAAAGCCATTACAGTGTGAATTCTGCATAATATGGGACCTTTAACATAGAAAAATAAAGTGTTTACACACAACCACTTTACCTAGGTAATGTTAAAATGGCACTGTGAGTTATGAATCAAATTAATATTCAAGTAAAAAGAAAAAAAAAAAGAAAAAATCCAATCTTGTCAGCATTCCCATTTGACGCCGATGGAAACACTGGTGAAACACACTGACGAATGTACGGTACTGGCAGCTTCTCACATTACAATTTATATACAAGCTAGAGAGCAGAAAGAAACTCCACTAGAAACTGTTTTCTTTGTGTGTGCGTGCGTGTGTGGGTCTGTGTGTGTGCATGTGTGTGTGTGTGTGTGTGTGTGTGTGTGTGTGTGTGTGTGTGTGTGTGTGTGTGTGTGTGTGTGTGTGTGTGTGTGTGTGTGTGTGTGTGTGTGTGTGTGTGTGTGTGTGTGTGTGTGTAATGCATTTTATACACTCACTTCAGCCTCGCAGAGCGTCGTGAACACACAACTCCACGTTGCCTTTTTCCCCCCTCTGAAACATCTGGTGATTCGGACATCGACGGACATGGAACATTCAGCCGCGTCCTAATGCACTTGCTGATGTTTGTTTTTTAACTCCTCGGGTCTTTTTTTTTTAAAAAGGTAAGATGGATGTTTGTTGTTTTTGAGGGGAGGGAAGAGTTTGTCTGATGGTCTACAGTGCAAATAAATGGGCAGGAGTTCCTGTGCAGCACTTTGAGATAAGAATTGCTACACTGCCTTATCTATTTCAATGGAAATGTGTCTCGGCCTACTGCATCCTTTAAGTTTTGGTTCCAAGTATACACAAATTAACACTCATAGTTACTGTGGTCTATGAAACAATTCTGATTGTATGTAATTTCTCGAGAGGCAAAATACGATGTGACCGTGTGCGAGAATGAAAGGCCTGCGTCTCCTCCCTTTTGTCTTCAGTGTAAACTAACAAACCCTTCTTCATTGTGCGACACTTTTTTTTTCTTCTTCTTCTTTTTTTTTTTTTAAGCAGACGAAAACCGTGCAAGCGCAAACCCTCACGTCCAGAAAAAAAAAATCTAATAAAAAGTGTTTGTAAATTCAGCATTGGCACTTCATTCCAAAGAGCAGAGCTGTAAGATCTGTTAACGCTGCACATCCTCACGGTTTCGGCCTGCTCAAAAACACAGTGCCATTACTTTATCTTCTTTCTCTCTCTTTTTTTTTTAGTCAGCATAGTGCATGATCGACTCAACGTAGTTTCCAGGGAAGAGTCCAGTGACGCCGTTGCAGATGCCTTCGAACCAGCCGTCATCGTTCTTCTTGATTATGTAGATGATGGCTCCTTCCATGAAGGACAGCTCGTCCTCCTTGTCCTTGCTGTAGTCGTAGATGGCCACCACTACGAATCAAAATGAAACATCCGTTACTGCAACTCCTAAACAAACCCAGCGCAGTTTAAGCGTCCTCCCCTTCTGGGAATTCCCTGTACGAACCTTTCTCTAAATAAACCTTCGGGGCCCAGTGGGGGTCGCCGTCAGCATAGGGATCACTGTAGTGGACCACGGCAGCATCCTCTTCTTCGTAGTCCACAGGCGGAGGAGGAGGAGGAGGCGGAGCGGCCTCTTCAAACACACCAATGTCCTCTGGGGGAGGTGGAGGAGGCGGGGCGGGGCTGTCTGTTACTAATGGTGGGTCGGGAGGACGAAACGAGAAGAGGACAGAGTGAGAATCGGATCACTTCAATACATTTTGTACAATTCTATTAGATTTTCAGCACAAACATGGCAAATAAATCTGAGGATTATCTGTACAGTGGGCGATGACTGTGTTCACTAGAGGGCAGCAGAGAGCCTCCTCACTGTTTACTGAGTCATCCTATGGTAGGGTCTCTGGTGCTGCATGCTTCACCTGTCTCCCTGCGCCAACACGCCACACTCATGTCAAAACATATAAGCTCAGCAATCCCATTTTCATCAATTATTTACACACATTAACCAGACATTATTAGATATTGTCATGTTGGTATGAATATATTGTGAATAAATAAAATGGCTGAATTTATTGAGATGATAAGTCGGTTAAATCTCAAAAGTATTTTAATATTGTCATTTTTAGTTAATCCCTACACAGTATACATTCATAATCTATAATCCTCCTCAAGATTTCTAAAACCTACAAGAAACAGCACCAAGGTGACCTTACAAGTCCTTCGATGAAGCTGTGTGTTCGCACGAATACCATTTATTTCGTGTGACACACAGAGAAAAATACCGATCAGGAATTTGTAACAGACTTTGAAGTCAAAAGACAGGAAGTGATTATTTTTAGCTATTGTAGCTCAAAGAAACATCAATTTACTGTAACCGTCGCCTGATCCTCAAACCATCGCAAAGTTGTATGACTTGTATTTTTAGCTCTTTCCCCCTGAGAAAACACTGCCGGCACATGAATATGAGGCGGTAAAATGGGAGGATCAGTGTGATTTCACGGGCTTGTTTCCGCCCTCACACTCCTCAGACTACTAACTCAATGTCTTCCTCTACTGCAGGTTTCTTTTTAAGGCAACCCTACAAAAATAATTATTCACCTCATTCAATTAGTTCCTGAAAGTAAGGAAGAGGCTTTGATGTAACGGGGGACAGAATTGAATAAAAATCAAATCTGCTTGCAAATCTTCTTTGCTTATGTGACAATTCACTACGGGGCAGTTTTAGCATTAAAGGTTTCACTACAGAATAAGAGCCACGTCTGCTTTTGTAATTCCTGCTAACTGCCCCCCATATTAACTAAGGCCGCGTTGCATTTAACTGAATCCAAAGCTGGCAAAAGATACTCTAAAGCAGTACGGTTGAGGGGGAGGAAAAAAAAGCCAGATTATTATTTCTATTCAAAATAAATCAAATGCATTTGTTTTGCCTTGTTAAGGAGGTTTCTTTGAGCTCATGCGTCTTTGTTCAGTTGCAGCGATTACTGCTGCTCGTACTAACTAAGCAGTTCTATTTATGCTGCAGGGATGTAAAGACAATAATGTTGCTTCCCATGCAAATTAATGAAAAGAAAACACTGGCTGCTATACTGGTGTTTCCACGTAATAAGCGATATCTACACAATTCTCCAAATAAAACATGATGATTATTAGTTTGGATTCAGTTTAGGAAGCGACACACTCTAAATCTGTTCTGCATTGCAGTGTGTGTGTGTGTGTGTGTGTGTGTGTGTGTGTGTGTGTGTGTGTGTGTGTGTGTGTGTGTGTGTGTGTGTGTCTCGGTGTGTTGCGAGCCCAGCCACCACTACAGGCAGCTCCGTACAGTCGCTGCATCTCTGCAGACAGGCTGCTGGTGAATTAGGACACAAGCATCAGGTCACATCTTTCCTCCTCGGTGGACGTTGGGCAACGGGACACACACTCTCGGTGATCCATCACCATGGCAACAGACAGAAAACGTGAGGTGGGGTGCCCCCACCCAAACCTTTCATACAGTGCAAGAAAAGGTATCCTGAGTGTAGCGGGAGTGAAGCAAGCCACGGGGAAGAGAGTGAGGCTGCGTGTGAATCCCAGGACGATTTCATAGCAGTGCTAAGAGCTTTGAGTTAGATATAGTGCACTATCTGATCATGGACATAACTGAAAACATGAGTGGACGAATGTGTGGCGTTTTGGAACAGTGCCCCTTCGATGGTGTCCCATTGTGCAATTTTAGAAAAACAAAACACAAAACTTATATTTACATGCATGAAAGAGTTTCCATCTTTCTCTGACTGAACATGCATGCACCGTCTGATTCATTTTACTTACTGCTCTCCTGCATTCTGGCCACAAAACCGGTCAGAGGGATCTGTGGGGTCAGCTGCACCATGGGAGGAGGAGGCGGAGGAGCCACAGACACTGGAGCCACAACACCGAGACAGGCAGAAAGAGCGGCGGGAAGACAGAGTGACGGCACACAGGTAAGAAGAAAAAGAACGGGCCGCCATGACAGAGAAGAGTAAGTCCACAGTTGGGCATGGAGGGAAAAATTAAAAAAAAAAAAAAGAAAGGAAAAAGGACAACAAAAAGCTGGTGAGTGAGCAAAATAGTGCAGGAAGCATGGCTATGCGACTCATTTACACATTTCCAATCAGTGTTCTATTGTTCTGTGGTTTTCGAGCTGCGCATTCGTCTGAGGATCCACCTTCATCAGCATCCGCTTCAAATCAAAGGCAAAACCCTGCAGCCTGCGACAAGCTTCTGGTACAGGGGAAAGACTGCACAGCGCCACACATGTCGGTAGCAAGGTGGCACTTTGGTAGCGTCGACATTTGTTCTGAAAAATCATCATAAGCTTATAAGATTGGCTTCCTGCAGCGTTGGACAGGAGCCCCAGAAAACAGCTGTCCTCTCTCAAAGACATGATGTCACACACGGCGACACGCCATGTCTGACTCATAAATCACATCTCATGGAAGGGCGTCTGCAATCTCACCAGGCAGTATTGTCTCATTATCCCCCCCCCCTTCCTCTCACCAGGGAGCCGCATGCATCAACAAGCTACACCCTCCGAGAGCAACCGTCTTCTCACACTCTGGAGTTTATTACCGCCACAACAAAGCCCAATGTATGTTTTAGTTTAATAAAAAATACGGCTGCGTTAAAGCAGACGTACAGATTATGTGATGTCCCAGTTTCAGCCTTCAGCTGACGCAGCCTTAGCGTCATTGTCTCTCCTCTCCGAGACGAGACAGACCGCCTCCTCCTTCTGCGTTTCGTGCCCAGAAAGATGTCTGGAAGACGGCTCTGAGTGATGCCTGCCAAAATAAATTCTGCTCTTGTCCTGGATTTCCCCTTGTCTTTTTCTAGCCTGAACTGTTTGCTACCCGCCGGTCTCTCCCGAATCAGAAGCTTCCTCCAGCTGATTGAAACGATAATGTCATAACTCAATTAGGAATGGTAATGAAAGACTCGGCATGAGACAGTGCTGAGGTGGGGAGGTTTCAACTATCCTAATTTCAGCCAGTGTAGCTCATCATTCATTTCCAAGAGGCTCGGGAAAGGATGGTATCTCTGAGACATAGAGGCAGTTTTTAGCAGCTGGGAATCAGGAAGAGGAGCAGCCAAATTCTATTTGCCATTGTCATTACATTATCTTCTCAGGAAATCTGAAATCCCGGAATGAAATATACGGTCAAGTTACCTTGCAGTAAAATACAGTTACTTCCCCTTTGGCTTGCACATTCACGCCTAAATAAGCGGATCGCAACTGTCTTACCTGCGTTCTGCGGGTACGCCGGACCCCCGTTGAGGTGGGGCTGCTGAGAGGAGACAGAGGGCGCGCGGCGGTAGGTGCCGGTGGCCGACACCATGGAGGCCGAGGAGGTGGTGGAGGAGTTGTGACGGGAGATCTGGCGGGAGATGGTGCCAAACTGGGACATGGGGATGGGACCCAGGCCGGGGCCCTGAGGCACGGAGGCCGACGATGTTACTGCAGGAGAGGGAGTGACACGCAAACACACGCACGCACGCACATACACGCACACACACACACACACAAAACGGGGGTATAAGGTGAAAAAAAATTGCACAATACTTCTTTACACAATGTATGAGCACATTGTCATTAAAAATGTCTAAATAAAGTCTATAATTGTATTTTCACAAAAGAACATATTCAATATAATATCAGTATGTAACATTAGTATAGTAGTATTATGTCAAATATAACAAAATATTGTCTGTCCTGCTGACGTTTTTTCAAAGACAAAACAATTGTCAATTCAATCATATCTCAGTGGAAAAAATGCAAAAACGAACTGATCCAATCCTCCTGCGTTTACAATATAACCCGTTTTACAGGCAGAGCTGTGTAATCCCAGCAGGCGGACATGTTTCTGTCACTAGAATGAGACAAGCCGCTAAACTTCGAAGATCAATAGCATGAACCTCGATATGTTGTTACAAGCGTCAGTGCTGCTTGATGGTTTATGGTGCTGCCTCAGCCTCAGGCACTAAATCTAAAATTAATATTTAATATAACTATTTCCATGCTGGATGTAAGCAAACATAACAATCCTCTGAGGTGCATAAACAGTACATCATTTCAATCCACTTAATATAACACCGCTGGATAACGGCGATAAAAAGAACATCATCAACATGTACAAAGTGAGAAGTCCTGGTGGAAAGTAATATTTCACTCTCTCTGTTTCGCCGCTCTCATTATTTTTCCCTCTCCTTCTAACAGGGTCAACAATTATCCTGCACAGCAGTTTCTTCAAAGTATACGCTATTTAATGCATGTTTAATGCTTGTGAAGCCCCAAAACCCTGCTGCTGGAACGCACCTTCGCAGCATTACTGTGTGCCTGCAGCTCTTTTCCATAATAAGACATAAAGGTTTGGCGAAGGTAAATGAAAATCATTTTAACAGGAATCCATGTTCTTCAATTCTTCAAGAATTCCTTCTCACGTGTTTTTTTCACGTGAACAAATCGGACTCTCAGAAGGGTCACAGCCTCCGTACACATTCGAGTCACTTCTTCGTGGCCGGATAAGGAGCAAAGTTTGACTCGAGGTCTTCCTGCTGGGACTCACCTTGCCCCATGCTGGGAGGAGAGGGGGTGGGGACTGCGAGAGGGACACCGACTCCGCTGCCTCCGCTGTTCTCCCGGCCACCGCTTCCACCACTGCTGCCGCTGGGAGGGGAGAGAGAGCCACTGGTGGTCAACAGAGCACGCGTGAGACAAACGCAATCACAGAACCGTTTGACATCCTGTTGTGAAGTCGTCGGATGTCAATCTGTCATAACAGTACTCCCGTCGCTGTGGCAACACGCTCACAGCTCTGCGAATGTGCAAAGCATGGCTACAAAGTGTGAAGAGATCTGGGAGCAAAACATTTCAGAGCTTAACAGTTTAGTCCAGGTATGCCGCAGGTTGAACTTAATAAAATTCAGGTTGAAGGAGTTTTTAAGTTAGTTGATAGATTGTATGATTAAACAGGAGTAAGAAAGGATCCATGTGATGTCCACAGAGGATTTACTTTATACACTGAGCACAGAAACCAAAATATTATTTTTTTCTTCAATAATGGTTAGTGGCCATAAAGCTCATATAACTGGAAAGCCTGATTTTTTTTGGTGCTTCATTTAGAAGAAACATGCACTTGTGTTGCATCCATAAAAAATGATATTATAAAAACATTATCTTCAAAGGTAATTGAAACGGGGCGCTGGTTTAGGGAATCCAAAATGAAATAATCTGCGTCTATGCGGAGTGAAATCATACACATTTGCTATCACACTGGCCCGTATGTGACCCCGCAACTAAAATAGGTTTGAGACTAACATGACTCTTGTCGAGGAGTGTCTGCTCTATTTATGTCCTAATCTGTTGTCCCACATTTATTCCCTTATTGAACATAAACAAATGCTCAAATTAATATATTTTCCCACCACGCTTTAATCAACCAGTGAATCTGCAGTACAGTCACATCTGGCCGTGTTTGTATTCGAGATCTATCGCGGTCCACAGAAAGCCAAACCTACTTTATATGGTAATGTCAGGTGGGCAGGGACTGACGGCGAGCTACCTGTGTGTCCTGGGCCTCTGGTTGAGTGAGGCTGTGCGTGCAGGGCTGTGCTGGTTGCCAAGTCGAGCCGGGCTGGTCATGTAGTCGTTTGGCACGACCGGAGGCTTCACGGGCTCCAGTGTCTTGTAGGGAGTATTACGCCTGGAAGCAGGAGATAGACCAACATTTCGTTTCAATACATGGACAGGTGAAAGAGTGGTAAAAAGCAGAAAGTGCTGAAAGGCCAGATACTACACCATTTTCTATGATTGTATTTCTTCAGTACATCTGAAGAGACCAGCTCTGACCATTACAATTATATAATTAATCCCAGTTACTGGATGTTTATGATCATGCAAACAGGCTTCCTGGTTTGTTAACCAAAGTCTAAATGAATCTTGAACCAGTGCTTCTGCATCTATACACCTATCTTTAGATCCCTAAGTCAAGTCAGAGTTTGTGCTCCTACCCCAAAGTCCCGCGTCCCGCCATGGGGGGGCTCGGAGGTTTCTGTGTAGGTGGGTTGGTCCTGGAAATTGTTCCTCCTCGTCCTGCTGCGTTGTTTCCATGTTGCTGGTGAAGTAAAGGCAAGTTAGAGAACTGTTTGATGCCAGTGTCTCACCTGCCAATGAAAATCAAGACTGCAGACTAATTTAACACGATGACAACATTAGTTGGATCGTTGGATTTAGTCTGATCTCAAGCCGCAATTTTGCAGAGAATCGTCTGTAACTGCACAATAAAGACACACAGAGTAGAAGAACAAAATGATATGAAGGAGAAAGACGAGCAGATAAAAAGGTTGACGTTCACTGACGGGGGAGCTTCTGACTTTCTGGTTATTAAAATGTTGAAAGATAAAGAGCAGGTGGAACAATCCGGCTTTAATAGGCTGCAGTAAATCCACTTTGCATATCATCAGATTTCTTCCATTAAAACTTTATTCCATGTCATCAAAATTTAAAGTTCTTGTAAATGCATTATAAATGAGACAGTTTTACTGCTTTCATGGATACCTGCGAATTTAGGTTTGATTACCATAAGGTAAAGCAGGGGGGGCAAGAGAGAGAGAGAGAGAGAGAGAGAGAGAGAGAGAGAGAGAGACATCCATTTCTTACCTTGGCCTTAAGCCACTGAGTGCAAGCAGGTGAAAAGAGAAGACATCAATTAAAGACAATGCTCAGTGGTTAATGGTTACAAAAGCTAGTCTTTTTTTTGTGATAGAATTTAAACAGTAACTTCAAACATTCACGAATCACACATACAAATATAGTTACAGCTCAAAATCTGAAGTGGAAAGAAGGTTCTAAAGAAAATATGAGCGAAAGGAGTAAGTTCGGATGCTGACAGAGCTCCACAGATTTTACTGCTGACCCATCACTAAACCTGTAACGTTGCTTCAGGTCTGTTGGTCAATACAGAGTCATTTTAGTTCGGCGACAATAAAGTAGAAAACATTTTTACAGCTTTTAAAGCAATGATTTTCTCAATGTTAATGAGGCATTGAGTTCGGGTGTATCCATGTGAACATTGCAGTGTCGGCCATGCCAACTAGAAAAGTCCATGAGGGAGATAGCTGGAAAACAACATCAAATACTACAAGGTACAGTTCTTTTTTTTTTTTTTTACCCCAAATCGAAAGCCGTCTGAGATTTTAAATGAAATACATTGAAATGAATATATTGTAAATAAATATTCATATTAGACAAAGTTCACTATCAAATAAATGTGTAAATGTGATGTAAAGAATAAAAAGGCTAGAATTCCCAACAAATATTAATTATAGACAATTAATGGCTTTAACACAGAAAAAAGCTGCAAATTATCGCTATAATTATCAATCTCGAGCGGTTTAATGTTATTTTTTCCGACTGATCTCTTTCTTTACCGTCAGATTGCTTTCATGATTCTCATGAGAAACGGTGCACAATAACATCAGTCACATCTAAACACCCCGATCAACAGTTAACGTACATAGCAATGAGAGATAAAATATTAAACCACAGACTACGAAGGCATTAAAGTGAAATCACAGTGCGATGTCTCGAATATACCTGAGAAACTACACAGTTTATCAGCTTCTAGACGTGGATTATAATCAGATGAAGTATCACCTCAATCATTACACACTCCAGAAATAATGAGCAACATGCTGCGAAACATGCTCCTCTGCTGACGTTTTAAGGGTTGCATTGAGTCGAAGAAAGAAAAAAAAAATGCGGTGGTAGTAAACACAGTGAGGCCATAAATAACTGCACAAAGAGGCATTAATGTGGTTGAAACCATGTTCTCCGTGGTAACTGCGAGAAATGCCAATAAAGGCTATTATTGTGGAGGGGTGAGCACAGTCATCCGTACGTGTTGGAATGGGTCTTTCTGCTCTCGTCTGACATGCAGTCGATGGGGGGGGGGGTTCAGATAAAAGGCAGAGGGGGTGAAGATCACACCTGGAAACGCTGGAGGGAATCCGCCGTAGTATGACGGGAAACAGGCAGTGAGGATGGAGTGCTAATCAGCTGCTAATAATTTATTCCCACGCAGCATAAACAAGTGGAGTTATAAATGTGTGTGTGTGTGGGGATACAATAAATAAACACACATGTCATGATTTAATAGAGCACTCAGATTCCTGCATCTTTCCGTGTATCGGCTGCTGCAGTAGTATCAATCCCTCTGAATTATTCACAGATGTGTGTGTGTGTGTGTGTGTGTGTGTGTGTGTGTGTGTGTGTGTGTGTGTGTGTGTGTGTGTGTGTGTGTGTGTGTGTGTGTGTGTGTGTGTGTGTGTGTGTGTGTGTGTGTGTGTGAGAGAGAGAGAAAGTCTACAGGAGGAAATGTGGAATGTGATACGCATTTCTGTCTGCGTGGAGCCAGACAAATGCACGTCCAAGAAGACACACACACGCACACACACACACGCACGCACGCACCCACGCACGCACGCACGCACGCACACACACACAAACACACACACACAATCGCACACAGCCAGAGATATGACAAAGAATTAGAAAATGACCCAGGGAGTTGCCGATGTAAAATCCAATCCACATCCAAAAAGAAACCTCGCTAAAATAATCCCATTAAATTAATCGTACATCTAAAAATCTTAACACACGTTTGTAATTTTGCAGCTGGCCAAATCCATTTTTTTTTTTCCTTTCTGAACCAGCTGGCCCGAGCAGTTTTTTTTCTCTCTCTCTGCAGGTGCTCTGATCAGCACTGATTTCTGCAGAGAGCCATCATCTCCAGCGCCCGCAAATGATGCCCAATTTGCATAGTGGGCCAAGCCAAATCTGTCAATGTGAGCCAGCTCTCAAAGGAGGAAACACTGGCTTTTGCATTTGAATCAGCGGATGTTTGAAAATCAGTGGACAGGCCGTATCTCCACAGAGACAGAGACCGGGTGGGGGGGAAAGAGAAAGAGAGAGAGAGAGGCCCAAACACACTAAGGAAATTTATGACGCAAACAATCAGCTCACATCACACGCAAGCACAGAGCCTCCGTCTCTGGGACAGAAGAAGAAGGGAGACGACCGGATGGATCATGTGGAGGGAAAAGAAAAAAGAATTTAAAAAAAAAATTGAAGAATGGGGGTGGAAATATTTGCTTTCCCACCATTCAGTAGGGGATCTGATGGTGTGAATAACACTTGGCCAAGATGTCTCCCCTCTTGCTCACACACACAAACACTAATAATTTCCAGCTTAGGAAGTTGTTACAGGGGATAAAAAAAATAAATAAATAAATCTCTTGACACGTGAAGCTTTTTGAGCCACAGGCAGCTAAAGGCCGGGGTATTGATTGGCTTGCAGCTTGAGTGGATGTGTGTGAATGAATTATGAAAGCAGGCAGTCAGCTTGTTCACATGAAAGTACCAGGTGTGATCGAGACTCAGCATGCGTGTTCTTGTCTATAAAAATTGATCACAACTGCAAGACAAGGCGATATATCAAAGTAATGACATCAGGCTGGAGATGTGATCGTGTGGTTGTGGTGAAACACTTTCTCCAGAGCCAGAAGCGAAAGAGTGACTTCGAATCAACAAATGATCCCCCCACCCCCCACCACCACCCCCCACCCCCCACAAAAGACACTTATTTCAACACAATGTCCCACCTTGACGCCGTGTCCCACATCATCCAGCAGTGTGTAGTCGATGGGCTTTCGAATGTAGCGCACTGGCCGCTCCATGTTACCCGGGGCGATGATCTTGTGGGTGCGAGCAGTGTTCTTATTGGTGGTGAGGATGCCAATTTCCCGACGTGCCACTTTCTCCTTGTGAATGTCCACCGTCTGTAGAACGATCCAGGACGAAGCAAAGGGAGACATTTTCATTTTATGGTCAAGCCACATGGGTTTTTGTCACATTTTTAATACTGCTTAGTTCCTGAAGGAAGAGTGGAACTCCCTCATTATGCTGAAAGTCTCGAGCTCAGGAAGCCAAACATGTTTCCCTCACATTCCCGGGAGACGCTTTTCCTAATCTCAAAAAGTGAGGAATTTGATCAATGTGTAAACCAAACACAGTAAAGCGGATGTGTTTCAAATACATAGAATTCATTCCAAGATAAAAGTGAACGTTAAATTTTGCCACGAAAAGTAAACACTAAATACAAACACCTTAGAAAGAAGAAAAACATATGAAGTCTATTTCATGTCACTATGTCACTTATTGTTTCGTAGTCCTGTACACTGACCTGACACCTAGTATAAAGCTGGGTGTAGCATTTATAAACAACTTATAAAACCTTAATAAGCTGTCAATAAGATATTGACAACTTTGAGGGAAAAGAAAAACTATTTTACGCCAATCCTGCCGCTGATGACAAGAATTGGCATCCCTGCCTGTGTGACCTGTGGCCCCCTTGTGGTCTGCGGCAGTATTGCAGACAGGCCGTGAAAGCTTGTCATCATTCAATTTTGTCATCGAGTTTGACTTTACTAAATAAATGTACATAAATGAACAATCATATTAACAATATATGTCATTGTTCATTTTTTTTTTAAGTTATTTTTTTATTGGAAGGTGTGACACCCTGTGAGTCTGGGATGGATTCTGTCAACCTGCAGACCGATGATAAGTGTTTTCTAATCAGCGCTGAACTGTTTCTAAATCACTTCTTGCACAAGTTGCTGAAACAAGTGTTGCAAAAATGTGGATAAGTTACTGTGGTCTTTTAGGGACTTCTGTTTTCTGCCTTTTGCTGTTAAGATTCTTTAAAAAGGTCAATATCAAACTTTAGCCTTTGAATCACTCTAATATGTCGGTGATTTGACCCTGTCAGCTTCAGCTAAATCCAAGTGGATACTAACACCTTGTAAAGGTATGGCACATTTACACTGATGTGAAAACTGATGAGTTTACCGGGATGCGAAATCCTGTGAAGGCTGGACATTTTCATTTTCCCTTGTGTGTTCACGAGAACATTTTGTTCATAAATTATATATTGTAAAATCGATACATGATTGACAGGCCGCAAAATGATCATCTATATTTATGAAGAAAATACACTTCTCGCAGTTCATTCTTCTATTTTGCTCAAATGGACTTCACCCCAGAGCCTATTTGACAAAGTTCCTGCACCAACTGAAAATATTCCTATGACCTCCATCTCTCCTGCGATTACTGTCATCATCTCTCACAGCGGGCGACTGCATGGGCTAGTCTCCACTTTATGAATGATGGATGAAAGCTGAAGCAGTGATGGAGAGACGAAGGGAACTCTGTGTGAAGCGTGGGGGGGGGGGGGGGGGGATGGATGACGACTTCACTGTATTATTGCTGGTGTGAAATGTAAACAAATGAGTGTATTGAAGAAATCTAAATGATTCTAACCAGAGACCAACTGAGAGAAGATGAATCCCCTCACTCATCTCAAAGTGTGAACGAGAGGCTGCTCGGTAAGTCTAGATATGCTGGCATGTGTGAGCGAGACCCGAGCAGCAACAAGGTCACCACTCAGAGATCTCGTCTTGTCGATTTGACAGCTCTACTGCTGCGACCACCTCCCTCCCTCCGATCGCCGGGGATGAAAAATATGACAGAATGACTGAAAGTGTGATAGACGCTGTCAAACTGACCTGCAACTGCCGCCCCCTCCCTGCCTCTATATCTGACGATATATATATATTTGTATATATGCGGTGAGCATGCTTGGTCTCTTCTTCAAAGAGGAAACTGAAGCGACACACCCAGCTTCATCTGGGAAGTGAGCAAAAAAAAAGAACCGCCTATTTCCTGCCAGTAATGGGCAAGGAGAGGTAGAGAGGCAGAGAGAGGGAGAAAAACCGACGGACTGCAAGAAACAGACGACACGGAGACAGGAAATGTGTCAAACTCGAGTCTGATCTTGGTGTTGGATCCAGTAAATAGAAAGAGGAGGAAAGAAAATGGGAATGACCTGGCGAGTCGGAACATGACGTTTCTCCCCTCTGTATTTAAAGCCAGACATCCCCACATTACAGCCTGTGACATTTCACACCGAGCAAATCGATCTTGATAAAAAAGGTGAAACTTTGTGAACAAACATGGAGCAGACGTCGGCGATTTGACTCCGTCGGCGTCGGCTCAGCCTTTCCTCTTAACGTCCATTTCAGAAAAGGTAACAAAGGAGGTGCTAATCTTAGTGAAACACGGACACGTAATAACTGTTACCTAATGACTGACGGCAGAGCGCTGCCTGCCCTTCCTGCGCTGTCTCAATCCCATTTTTCTTCTGTAATCTCTTTAATAAACATCTGGCTGTCTGCTGTATCGCTGCAGTGTGCTTCTGAGGACAGATGGTTACAGGCGTGACGCGCACTGTTGGATCTGCACTCGAGTTTTAGTCACCTTTGCTTTAGCAAGTGATTTACGTCTGCTGGGTGAGAGGAAACGCGACACATTATCTGTGCAACCGTTGCAGGGCACGCTGAACAAACATCCTCTGAAACGCCAGTGAGCTCACCGGGGGACGCAGCATGGCGACGATGCTGCATCATCGTTTGACTTTAGGCCGCAATCCAACGCTCACCGCACTTGACAGCATTGGACTATCGAATAGTTTTTGCAAGAAGAGGCACAAGTGGGTTGTTGAGGTGATGGAGGACAATTTCAGCGAACGAATTATGGAGATCAAAAGTGTAATCTGGCAGTCAGAGGGGGAATAAAAGAATGGGGGAGAAAGGCTAAAAGGAAGATTACTAATGTTTTGCATCACAACAGCAAACAAATGTAAGTAAACGCATATTTTCGGGCATAACTGCTTCAATTTAGCCGCCGATCCAGACCTCTGTTTTGGTTAAACGCGCTCCTATTTTGCATTTAGGTGGCAGCCTCACTTGTACAATTTTGTCACAGCCCTCTATGCTGTGGGCTTTTAAATCAGACTTGGTTTTTGGCAGCAACGTCTGGCTACCTTCTCTTTCTAATCCTCCTTTAACTCTTTCAAGTCGAGACAGCCAAGCCAGTTAAAAAGTAATTTCTCAGACATGTATCTATGAGAAGAATGATTTAAACCCGGAGGAAGACACAGATATGACTTGAATATGAAATGAAATTATACATCCCCTCCGGACTGTTTTAAGATGTACAAAAAAAAAAAAGAAAAAAAGAAAACACTTTAACTCTGAATTTGTGCCTGATGCGGTTTTCCAGAAAGAAAAAAAAGAAAACTGTAGCTTATCTTCAAATAACATTCATTCCTTCTTCCTTCCTCATTTAGGAATGCCAGAATATATGAATATGCCAATATGTATTCAGTGGCGGAGTTTACCCACCGGACATACAGTATTTTACTGTAAAGGCCATCCTCAGTGTTCTCTACATAGAAGGATTCAACGTTCCACTGCGGCAACATTTACCCTGCTGCTCGTGCCGTTGACGTTCACAAGTTCATGAAGCAAACTGATCCTTCATCACATTTTTAATCGATATATATTATTTGAGTAAAGATATTGTAATGTCAAACCAAATTACCAGCACACACAACGTTGATATAGTAGCAATGCCTTTAAGTGTGTATCCTGCTTCTGCAGAGATTAGTAGCAGTGCCCCCCTGACCCTGAAAGGAATGAAGCAGCATAGAAGATAATTGGGTGGAAATGCTTCGTTTTTTTATTTTTTTTTTTTAAATCAGAATCTTAGCTTACTTTGGCTGATCAACAGCTGAGTCACTGTTAATGTCCCTCGTGAAACCTGTCTTATTCCAACATCGATTCATAATGGCTGCGATGAAAAAAGAAATACTTTGGCCGTTCGACACTTACGAGACAAATGTTCTCTCTCCTGCTGACAGTTAAGTGAATATAGTGACTCCACGGTTTGACAGCTGAGCCGCCGGTAACTATCTTCACATCCGTGTGGTTACTCTGGGGTGCTGTTGGCGCTGACGCCGAACTATCAAGTAGGGGACATAAAGCACGGTCTGACCACCTTTAAAGGATCAATAGGAGAGTTTTGCCGTTCGCCATTAGTCGCGCCGAGCGCCACTCCATCCGGAGCGAGGCACGAGTCGAAACACTAACCAGGCGAGAGTGCTGGCGTCAGGCTTTCACTTCATCCCTGACAGGCTTAATGAAGCACGCAGGGAGGGGACGGGACATTCAGGCTGACAGGCAGGGTGGGTGCATGAAGCCCACGGAGAGGAACAGAGAGGGAGAGGGATAGAGAGAGGACTGCTGATGAAGCATGCGGGGCTGAAGAGGGGCCGTGGAGGTTTGGCAGCTCCAGCACGCTCCATGCCCCCCGCCATATCTGTCAGTCTTTGCAGTGTGGGAATGTGTCATTGTGTCGTTTGGTGTCATGACACTGAATAATATCACACGGTGCACATTTTACTGTACTGGCATAAATTCAGCCTGCAAAGGGAGAGAGACTCAAAACCATGGCATGACTCAACAAAATGCCTATAAAGGTTTGTAGATATCACCCCCAAAGAAATGTCTTCCTGGCTTCTTACAGCTCTTTGGTTCACTGGACTGCAGTCGTGGAGACTGTTTTCAGTCATCGAGATAAAACCGTGCAGTGACTGGTCTGACAGAATCACCAGTTGATGCCATTTCCAATCATCTCCGTTCAGTAAGAAACCCTTGTAGCCAACTTCAATTCATATACTATATCTGCACTGCAGAGGTTGGTGTTTACCGTATAGTTCCTGTTACTGGCTGACTTTATTTGTTGTTTTAACAATGACGTGAAATCATAAGGCTGTATACCATCTTTTACAGGTTTGAGTTTTTGTGTCCTGAGCATCCTGGTCTACAGTATGGTGGCGGCTTAAATTGTGAAAATGAAAAGTTCCTTTCAGGTCAACTTGAATTCAATACTGGAAAAAACTAAACAAAACACGTGTGCTAACAATGTTTATTAATAATTACCCGCATTTATATTTTCATTTGTTGTCAGTCTGATTGAATTTCCTGCCAATTACAAGATCAGACAGCTCCGTTTACATTGAACTCTTGAGTGAAGTAATCAGATAGACATTATGTGCAATATGAATATCATCCAATCCAGTAATAGTTTGCTCCGCGTCGTTGATGGTACATAATCCCACATCCACCTTTATCCAGAAGCCTGTCAGTACCGAAGGCGCCTTTACTACGTGGGCGAATGAATCTTGTTGTGTTTTTGTTTTCTTGAAAACATTTTCCTTGTTCAGATTTGTGATCAGGAAGAAAGAGACAAGCACAGAGGTCTTCCCTGTCATGTGGCAGCACAGCCTCCTGCATTGACCGGTTGTGCTTCACCACAGTCATATTTCTCAAAACGCCGCTTGTGAAGCATCACATGGTAAAGTTATGTCACAAAGATGTGCACAAAGCTCCAACAATGGGAAGTCATCTGCTGCCTCGCTTCTGTGGACTCAGACCGGGTCATAAGCAGGGTTATACCACCGCCTCCCAAAACGGTTTAATCTAATCAGACGGAGGTGTTTGCATGATCGCCACAGGACATTGCACTACTGGTGCATAAGTGTGAAGAGCTGCTGTACCTCTGCAATCCAAAGAGTGCACGCTGTAGGATTTTCACTAGGTTAAGCAGGAGAGTGCTGGCTTTATGAAAATACAAATTGTAGTGTTTTGTCCACCTGAAAAATTCTTCATGTTCTAACAGCTACTCTGCAATTCAAAACATGTGATTGAAAATCAAATGTAAGTTGAACTAACATATCAGCGTAATGGAGCTTTGGCTAAGTCCCGCCCCCAAAGCACAAACGAACCAATCGCATTTACTGTAACTACCAACTTGGGATTTTCTCAGCGTAAAAACTCTGTAGAGAACCGCTAGAGGTGGCGACACTTTTGTTGTTTTCTGGGCTATTTAAGTCATTAACACAAAGCCAATGTGACAGCTTTAAACAAGGGTGTCTACATTTGTTCCAAGGTATGACAATGTCTTGTTTCACCTTAGCAATCTCGTCCTATAATATCAACTACATAACTCTTCAAAAGGTTAACTTATTTCCAACCCTCTCAATCTAAATGATCAACAAAAGGAAAGTCAAACGTAGCCTCTGCTCGCGGCGAGTTGTACCTGGGATATGTGGTTGATGGAGGACTCCATGCGTCGCAGTTGCGAGGCCTGGATGTCCAGCAGCTGCAGCACATTGTTTGCTAAGGCATTGATCTGGTAGGCCACGCTGGCCAGAGACTGGGTTGTGTAGGCTTTGGTCTCCTCCAGGGCCTTCTTCTTGTCTTGAGCCTAGCAGGGACGGGAAGAGAAAAGGGCAAAAAAAAATCAGTGGAAGGACGTGTGGGCGGAAGAAACGGTGAAGTTGGCAGAGAGAAGTGAGGTAGAGGCTCTAAAATAAAATTCAAGAGGAAACCCTGCACTCTCATTGTTTCTGTGCCATCAGCCGTGTGATCCGAGCGTGAGAGGGCAGTTTTCTACAGAGAATAACATCTCAGAGGAATATTTACTCTCAACTCTTCTTAAACTGCAGAGTTCCATCTTCAAGATCTGAAAACAAGCGATGACGAGTCTGTGATTCTCTGAAGGCCCGACTCTGTGAAATACAACGCAGGCCGGAATCTGACAACAATAACTTCCGAATCACTCGGATGACAACACAGGACAGGTGCTTGGTGTGAGTTGAGCCAAGGAACGGGAATGCCAGGGCATTTTGCAGGAACCAAAATCTGGACCAGCCGGTGCAAACCATCTGTTTCTGGAGGTCTTTAAATAGCATACATATTTATAGGTTGGAAACAAAACAGGAAACAATGCAACCGTACAGTAGCAGTCCAACAGCATATTATTATATATTACTATAATTATTGTTCAGAGAGTAAAGCAGATTTTCTTCTGGTTGTGGAATGTTAGTTTGAACAAAACAATATACTTAAAGCTACATTTTAGGGTCATAGTCTACTTTTTATTTTTATATTTAACACTATATATCAATAGAGTATTCATAATGTTTAAACTATTCATGGACTGCAGCCTCATTTGTGATTTTGGCCTTTTTTTTTCTATTAAAAAAATTCTGCTAATTCTGCAATATTTTGCATTTCCTCGCTGATAGTGCTATCAAAATTAAATTCTGAAATCAGTACTACTGTAAGACTACTACTATACTTGATCGAGTGCCATATCTTCATCTGTTCAGTCACTCTGATGAGTCTGTGCTGACTTTAGAAACTGCAAAATCCCATAAATGCAGTCTGAGTGCTACCAAGACAACAGGCGGCTCTAAAACAACAATTTGAGGTGTACTTGCAGGAGGCTAACAGCGTTCGCACCGGTGACAGCACTTTTAAAAACGAAAACCACTCGCGACTCTGCAAAACCACCTGCAGCAACATTATCTGTTGCAGATGTCTGGAGCTTCACCCGCAGGTCGACCCGTCCCCTGGAGAGTAAAAACTACCACCCCGTCAGAAAGAGGAAACACCGCCGGCTCAGTCAGCATTATCACATTATCACAGTGAATGGAACAGGTCCTCACACCTGGAAAATGCTGACTTGCGCGTTCGCGGCGCCTGTTTAGGCTACAGGAGAACCTCGCGGGCCGACGTCCTCCCTTCACACAGCAGTAGTAAGCAGTGCTCACAATAAATATATCTGAAAATATTCTCCGAAGAAAAGCCCCCGTTAATAATAGCCTGTATCTTTTCAATATACACGGTTCACTTTCCATTCCTGTGAGATATCATGTTTTCATATTAAGCTTGCAAAAGACTTCTTGGAGAGGTTTTACTTCTTTTATTGTTAAGAGCACGGCTTGAGCTTAACAAAGCACTTAAATAAAGCAATTTCTGAGCCCCGTATCATGCTGAACACTGTGATGTAGTGGATCTGAAAAGATCCCCAGCAGTAATGAATTTAACACTTATGAGTCAGTCGGTTATGATCTGGGGAATTTGAAAGGAAAATGTGAAGTAGAATCATAAAGGTAAATCACACTTATTCTGTTTTTGCACATCGTAAATTATAAGATTTACTATCTACTTACATGTGAAGTTGAGCTTAAGCAACGACGGCATCAAAATGTAATTTTGCGTTTTCTTTCCTCCTAAGTAAAGTGATGCTATTTTAGTATATGACGGGCTTCAGAAAGGTTCAAGGAAATAAAAAAAGGCGGGTTCAGCTTTAAAGCCGCCTTATTTGTGCGCTTGACAGGTTGTCCTTTTATTAGGTTCGATCTAAGAATAAAACTGAAATGTTTTTCTGGGGCATCGCGGAAGTGGTTTACATATGATTTTGATGTCTTTCAATTTGCTCGTGTGTAAAGGCATTTGAAATAGTGTCCGCACAGAAATTTGCACAGTGGCACAACAATAATCAGGTAACGTGCATCAGACAAAAAAATATACAAACGTGTATAAATCCAATTTCTATAGAGCACAACACACACTGGTGCCACTCTCAGTACGTGTAAATAACGTTGTTTTACATGCATGCAGTGTCCTTGCTAATGTTGTCCGTGTCCCTAAAGAAAGAAGTATTTGGGTTAAGCCACAGAAGTGCGTCTCATATTCGCAGCATGACAAACCTTCTGTAATAAATCAACCTACTTTTCTAATTGGGCTTCCAGAGCTCAGCTTCCAAAATCACACAACGTTCATGTCTTCTACTAAAGATATTAGCCACTATTTTCTTTCTCAAATCTTCAGGTTCGCGTTTGTTTTCCGGCCAGTCATATGTCTGAATCTGATAAGTGAATATCATAGGGCTATATGCAGTACCTTGCTGCTATAGTTACAGTCCCTTACTTCAAACTGCATCAACATTGCAGGCAATTATTGAATTTGCCTTATTTGCTCATGTTCATGTTTGTTTGCTCATCAAAAAAACACTCAAAGAATCACATTTTCCCTCAAGCTGATTTCCTCAAAAATAAAGATATGTCATATCTGTAAATGTTAAAATATTATAAAACAATCGGTCGGTTTTTGGCATCATGAAGTTAGAACATTATCGCCAACAGATATCAAACATGCACCAAGCAATCTAACCGACTTTGTATTTTTGATCACAGTCAGGGGGGGGGGCAAAGTGATCTGATGTTGTATTATTAAATAAGAGTGTGCTTTCTGGTAGTAGGGCACAGCTTCTGGTTTGAGGCGGTCTGCCACCAGACAATGCTGTTCCCACCAAACCATTCAATCCACTGCTGATCTACAATGTCAGCTATCATCCAAACTGACTGAAAGCACTCGCTTTAGGTAAATAACAGGCTGATGGGCTTTTTTATTATTATCATCATTTCCGATGCCTCTTCTCGCAGTGGCCCTCTCCAGGACTCTCAAAATATTTTTGTACACTTTAGGTCATGAGAAAGGGTAGCAGCTGTATAGATATGCCCTTGGCACCAATGAGGTCTCTTAAAATTGTAAACACATGAATATTGTGGTTATAGAAGTGAAACTGGAGCCGTGCTGCCTTGAGTTTGGCCTCAGTGCTTGATGCATGATTGGATTTAACAGCAGATCAGTCAGGATGAGCAAATAGGAAGCAGGCACACCAATAATTAACCTGCATTTATAGGCAAATGAGCCACATGTGTGTTCTGCAGACGCATGATCATCCCTACTACATGTTAGTAGCCTTTTACTACTTCTGCATTCATGGATTAGTTTCTGATTTGGAAAAAAGAAAAAGATCAGCGGATAGATCAAAGCCTTCGGCATTGTGTGCCAAATGAAAAATCCTGTTGAAAGTGACTAAGCATTTCGTGACTCTCTTCTGGAAAACATGTATAAGTCAGTCTGCTTGAGAGCTTTGATTTTTAAACGGGGGCTGTATTGTTTTAATGCCAGATTAATTCTCCGTCGTGTGGCCTATTGCGTGTGATGCTCGCGAAGGGAGGAAAATGTAGACATTAGAAACGTGTCAAATGAAATATAAATGGTGTGTGGATTGTGTTCCTGGCAGAGAATGCAGGCAGTGACAAACCTCTTAGTCATAACAACGACACACCCTCTAAAAGCCCCCAGCAGCCCCCCGGACAACGGGCAGAAAAGGGTGAAAAATGTGACCCCCGAAACGGACAAAAACACAAAATACACCCGCGGTCGACACGCCAAACATCAAAAGCCCCAAAAAGGCCACTCAGTGTGAGCTAGCGGTTTGAGGGTGGCTTTCTCTCACCAGTGTTTCCTGTCCCTGTGGTTTCACTCACTTCTACTACAGCACCGCAGACACGACGGAGATCACCGGCGAAATACGCCGAAATAAAAACCGCCATGGCGCCTCTCTTACCTGAACATAATTGTTTTCACAGTATTCCGCCACCCGGGACAGGTTCTGGTAGCTCTCCACCAGCGCTCGTTTACCGGCGGGGATTTCCTCCTCTAATAGCATTTGTAGCTCTGCCATCTTACATCCCTTCGCATTTCTCTCCCGGTCCGAGGCGGTGATGCTGCTGCGCTGCGCTGCGCTCGCCGAGAAAGGGGCTCCCCCGCCTGGCTTTGTGGGGCCGCTGGGCTCCGATTCACAACGGCCCGCTACGCAGCGCAGCTACGCTCAAAACGGCGAGCGCTGATTGGATGACAGGCTCAGGGAGAGGAGCGGCTGGCCAATCAGATCACTCGATTCGTGTAAGTCAGTAATAAAATGTGATAGCGCTTTGTAACGCATTACTATGACTCTACATGTTAACTCTTTGGAAATACACTGACTCTGCATTTTTGTGCTATATTTTAAATAGGAAAGGAAAAAGTAGAAATTATGCAACGAAATGCTGAAATCTGACTGCAAAGGCAGACAGCTAGATACTATACTGCTATACATGCGATCAGAAATCTTAGACAGTTAAGATTATGAAATGCATTAAGATAAAGCCATTAATAAAGACATGGATGACATAAATGAAATAAAAGCTATTTAAAGATTCATGTAAAACAGTAAATAAAATCTACCATTTGATGGAAACCCGGAGACAATAATAGTGTTTTAAAGGCTGTCAGCAGTCCTTGGGTGTTCAGGAAGTCTGTTCAAGAGGTGAGGAGCATAGGAACGGAAAGCTGCTTCACCTTGTTTGCTTCTGACTGTGAAAACTCAGTTTACCTCTTCCTGAAGAACTCCAGGGTCTGTATGTATTATATTCCAAAATATATTCCAAATCTGAGATGTATTTAAGTCCGAGATCATTCAAATCTTTATAGACAAGAAGTCTTATTTTGAAGCCAAGCTTTTGACATTATAGGCAGCCAGTGCATGGATTTAAGCAGGCGTAATGTGTTCTCATCACCACCTTAATTTGCAGTCTTAGTAGAGTACATATTCTGTTTGTTGTAGCTGGATTAATATATTGTGGTAAATGAAAGTTTTACATCTCCCCGCTACAATGGCCACACACAAAACCTGCCATTAGGGTGCACAAGTTCAAAAACCTGAAAAACAGACTTCACAATACAGACAATAAAATGAATAAACATCCATTGAAACCTGTGTTAGATAGGCTTTTATTTTAATTTTATTTTTACTGTGTGCACCAACAAGTGGAGTCAATTTCAAATGTATAGAATCACAAAGAATATGACATTTAATAGATTTTCAAAACATTTTACGAAAGGTTTACTGCAATATGTTGTCAATTTGCTATTTCTGCACACCACGTTTTAAAAAGAAAGAAAATATCGTTTGAAAACGCTGACTGACGATGGAACGCTCGAGAGATTGGCCTACATTTCCCAGACACCCTTGCGGTTTAAAGCCTCTGCTCGAAATGCTTTGTGGGAATTAAAGTAACACGCGACCGGTCTTAAGCAAAGCGTGCGGTGGCATCGCTGCCTAAAAACTACATTTCCCAGACAGATTCACCTCCGAAACATTGACTCTGGCTCATCCTTGACCGGAGTCGAGATTGGGCTCTCGGTTGCATATTGCAGGCATCAGGCTAATAAAATAATTATCACACCGGCGAATATGAACTTAACGGTGAGTTTCTTGCAGATCCGAGGTGGCATTTAACATTGATGCTTAGAATCTGTAATCCTTAAAACCCGCCACGAGTGATTGAAAAGACTAATTTCATTTTAAAATCTGCGTTTAACGAGAAAACAGTCTACCTGGTGGCTATAAGCTACTGTGGTGGCCACATCTCGCCCCACTTTGTGAACTTCCTTGATTTCTGTCCAGTAATTGACTTGTATGTCTTGTTGAAGATGTGAGGACTCCTCCATGTCATCCTGGTCTGGACTCAGCATGGCGGAGGAGGAGGAGGAGGACAAACGCTGCCTGGAGGCGCAGTTTGCTGCCGCAGTTAAAGTCATCCGGAGTTTGCCTGAAGAAGGTGACGACTTTCATCCATCTGCTCCAGTCCATACGGAGGGAGGGGAATGTGTTCAGTTGTCTTGCTGGGGACTGTGGAGTCTGCGCTTATGTCTGTGCATAAATCAATAGTGTGTCAACACTGCAGGTGACTGACCTACATGCAGAGCATTTAAGATCGGTCACTCTTGGGTGACCATCCATTTCATAAAACTGCTCTAAGCCTGAGAGTTGTTTAATTGAAACAGTCATGTCTTGGAGTTAAAACGATTTTCAAGGCATTCCCTACCCTCCGGTGCAATTTGTTTTTTCATCAAAATTACCTGAGAAACATCCTCTGTTGAAAAGTATGCCTTCACCATGTTTCTTTTATCTTTCTTTCTCAGGTCCTTTTCAACCATCTGATGACATGATGCTGATGTTCTACAGTTACTACAAACAAGCCACACTTGGCCCCTGCGATATTCCCAGACCCACTGGCTTCTGGGATACTCGGGGCAAAGCCAAATGGTATGCGTTTAGAATATTTACAACTAATGTCCACACACTGGGAGACAGAGCAGGCGTAACAGAGCTTTTTGCTATAAGTTGACACGATTTTGTAGAGGCTATTCGAAAGCCCTCCTCGTGTTTATTCTGAGAAAGAAAAAAAAGGCATTGGGCCTGCTTGTCAAACTTTAAGAGTAACCCAATGCAAAATGCATAATACTATGATGGATCGTCAAGCTGCGGTGCCAAATTAACTTCACTGAGATTTCTGCATTCAGCAACACAGATTCGTTCATTCATTTGTCCCAGTTATCATTTTGAACTGTGACTTTGTGTTGCCAGGGATGCCTGGAGGTCTTTAGGAGACATGACAAAGGAGGAAGCCATGAAGAATTATATCGAGGACATCCAGCTGGTAAGCCCTTTCAATGAAGAACTAAAGACGAATAAAAGCAGCATGCGGAATAATAAATGGCCAATTTTTTTACTCTTGACATTCATGTTTAATTTCCCATCAACCAGAGCCTTAGTTTGTGTTTGCTCTAAAGTATTAGCACTTTAAATGGCTTTGCTCGGACTATAAAATGTACCTGCTCTATATCAGCGGGTGCATTGTTATTAGATATAATACTTGATAATGCTTATTAGAAAATACAGCAGAATATAGGTACAGGCAGGCTGCACCTTGGGACAGGTCACCAGTCCATTACAGGGTAAACACAGAGAGACAGACAATCAACACCCTCCTATGGCAAATTGGTTTAAAAAAAAAAAAAAATTGAACTGTGAGAGAAAATGAGAATACCTAGAGAAAGCCCATGCATGCACAGGGGGAACGTGTGAACTCGTCACAAAAATTCCCGCTAAGCCCAGGCTCACTATAAAATGAGAGTGCTAACTCCGACACTACTGTCTAATCTGTAAAATGTCATTTTTCATCCATGTATAAGAACTTATATAAGGATGTAGAAGGTGCAGCATTGGACGTGTCCCAGGAGCCAGTTCAGTGCTATTTTATTTCAGTAAATGCAACATTTGTGAAAGAGAGCATGGAAAAATAGAGCAACACTGAAATAATGAAGATAATAGTACAGTCTGCCGCTTGAATGAGTCTGGAGCTGGACAGTCTGATGACCTGCGAAGTGTTTTTCCTGCTGGAGACTGTGGCCGTTGCTGTGGCTCTTATATGGAGAGAGTGAGCAGGGTAATTGCAGGCACCTTTGCCAGCATCCGCCTCGCTCCTACCATCCCCACTGTGCCCCGTTTCATCCTGAGGACAAAGCTGGCCTTTTCTAATGATCTTGTTAAGTCTTTAGATGTTCTTGGCTGCCAAACTGCTCCTCCAGTGTACAACGGCATAAAGGATGGTACTCAGCAAAACGGATTCATAGAAAGATCTCAGCAGCTGGTCGCTCTCACCAAAACGCTTCAGTTTACTCAGGAAGAGCAGTTGGCGCTGGCTTTTCTTTGACACGCTGCCAAAATCGCTTTAGACTTGTGAGCCGGGGATCGATGATTTAACACAACAAAACTTTATTGTCTAGATTTGTGAAATCATTTGAACAAATAAAATCAGATGAAACCTTTTTTTTTTTTTCTTTTTTTTTTTTTTTTTGAGGCATTGCTGCACGTCGGCAGGTTCACGTGTTTGCTGTTTGGTTTTTGTGTCAGATTTTGGAAACCATCCCCATCTCCGAGGAAGTGTCTGACCTGGTCCAGAAGCTGGGCAACTTCTACACAGAGGTAGAACAAGAAGACGAAGAGTCTGGAGAGGCAGAGGAGAGACCATTCACCAGGCCTTTTGCACATCATTCCGGTATCATACACAGTTGCAATTGTGATTCAGGATTTCTGCCAACGACGGAATTCAAAGTGATATTCAGTGATGATCTGGAGTGACGAATACTTGCTGGTTTTTTTTTTGTTTTGTTTAGTTTTTTAATCCTTTTTTGAAACACAAACAGCATTTCCCCCCCCAAACGCTGAGTCTTACATGTGTTTTGTTTTGTTTTTTTTATCACTAGATGGCCTGGTTAAACCCCATAAAAAACCAACAATGGAAGGCAAGTCTTTAGTGTCCACAGCTCTGTTGATAACTTTATGTAAGTCAGTTGCCCTCATTGCTGTGCAGTTTGACCGAAGGACCAATAAGTGTGCTTTGTCTGGCTTACGATGCAGATTATTTTGTATGCGTGTGAGACGTGTGTGATGCAGTGTAGTGTGTTGGTTTGTTGGCTTGCACCGGTAGCCGCAGTATGTGATATAGATTTAGTGCGCTGAAACTGTGACGCAACGTGCCACGTGAGCGTGCGCTTGTCTTTTTTTTTTTACTTTCGTGTCCGTTTTTTTAACGTGAACGAAGTTTGCGATTCACGACGTAATCGATAGTGTCTTCCTCCTCACTGTTCAGGCTATGGGGATCTGTGGGCTGATATACAAAATCCTCAAGAGAGAGACGAGGACAGCCTTGTTCACGGCAGCCTCAGTGGCAGTAGCGAGGAAGCAGTGGGAAGCAGAGAAAATAGTGAAGTCGAGATAAGGATGGAAAGTAGTGATTTGTGGAGAAGTGAGGAAGAGGAGAATGGTGATGACGAAGACAATACGCGCGATGGAGACGAGGAGGAGGAGGAGGAGGAGGAAAGAGGTACAATGTAGTTTTAGTTGACTGTTGTGTGCTGTGACGTCGGTTGGTTTCACACAGACGCCATGTAAACTGTTTGGTCTCATTTGCTGAAACAATCTCTGGCTATTCGCTTTACTGCGCAGTTTGTGGTTCTTTTCCTAGGTTTTACAGGGAGTAGTAAATAAACATCACCAAGAGCCTTAAAGGAGATAAAACATTAAGCCTGATTATTGTATTGCATTTGTTTTGTATCATTTTGGACTGAAAACAATTGAGTAGCAGCATTTAAATTATTTATTTTTGACATCTCAAGTTACCGGAACACCTTCAATCAATTTTATTTAAGTCTCAACAAGCTTCTTTTTTTTTTTTTTGACAGTCTTTGATAAGAAAAACTATGTAAAAGCACATTTTTTTGACCCAATATGACAGCCAAAGCCCGATCACAAGCTCTGAGCGCCCATAAACCCAAGTCACTAAAAATTCAAACATTCGATGTCTGAGATCCGGCAAAAGGTAGAAGATAGAAGTTCTTTCCTCATTTTCTTATTTGATTTAACGGAGGTTATTTAGGAGAAAGGGGATCTTGTAGATATAGTAGAACTGTCTATTGTGATTACTACCGAGACACGTTTACCTTTTATTTCTCACTCTCCACCAACGTATATTGTCTCAAAATTGTTTTACTTTGTTTTCACCTCATCATTATGTCCACGTGAATGAGGAGTGTCGATGTTTTTAAGACTTGATGGATCAGTTTATGATGAAACAGACGCATGAGTCCTTTTTTTGAGACCCGCCCCCACGCAATAAAAAGAGCAACACTTCAAACAATTCTGAACATGGTTCAATTCAGATGTTTGCTATAATCAGACCTCAATGTCTTTTATGATTGAAGCGATAAGTTTCTAACTTTCATAGTGTTTTTTCAGAAAGGAATGGCACCGACAGTCAAGGTCTAAGCTCACAGGACATGTTAAACTTTCACATATTTTAAAGCTGAACCATAACTCAGCTGAACTTGTTGTTAATTCAGTCAGTATTATTGATCTGAGCAATTATTTTGGTTGTATCTAACTTGAGAGAAGCATATTTTTTTTAGTTTGTAAGACTTAAGAATTTTAGTGGCTTACAACACACGTATCAGTTATTCAGAGAGACGTTTTTGTTTCATCATCTTTTGACACATTTAAAATATATCGACTCCAAATTTCTAACCTTATCCTTGTGAGATGAAGCCAAAATTAATTCTATAAATTACATCCACATTTAATATTTATAGCTCCACATGTAAGAAGTGTTCTTGTTTGATAACCCTTTGTCTTTACTACTGTCTCCTGCTTTTGTGTCGTCCTAGACTGGAGCCCTGATCCGAGGCTATTAATGGCGGAGGACAGGAGGTGGAGGTCTGACACCAAGGGCTCCAGCAGCAGTGTGGAGCCCAGCATGTCCTCCTTCACCAACGGGACACACAGTTCACTCAACAGTGAGATGGAGGAGGAGGAGCTGGCCTGTTCCATTGAACCCAGTGCAGCGTTTAATCCATACAGGCCTTTTAATGGACGCACGGGTGGTAAGATTGCACATGTTGAACTCTATACTGCATATCGAACCCTGTATGTAAAAAGGTATTTGAAATATTCCTTACTTATTGAGGGAAATTTGAATATTGAAGCAGATTTACTTCATTACCATGTAATACTGTATCCCTGAACATAATGTAAGCCACAGATCTGCGAGTTAGAAACATGTTGTATTGACCGAGCTTTTCTTATTAACCATGTTTTTGGTGTGTTTTGCACATTTGCCCTCGCGGTGACGTAGCTCCTGAGAAGAACTACCGGTCCACAGACTCGGATAATGAGGAATTCTGTGACTCCATGGAGCATCTCGCCATGGAAGAGGTGACACTTCCCCCATGCCACGCCAGAGTGCTGTGCTGCGTTTTGGTTTCAAGCATTCTTGTTTTGGTTTGTATCCTTTAATACTCTGGTTGAATCCTCTCTTCCCCCGTTAAGCAGCGGTCTACTTCAAAAGGCCTGTCACCTGGATCAGGAGGTTCCTCAGTCAGGCAAAGGGATCTTTGGTTTGAGAGCAACACCACTCCGACTGAGGTAGAGGATCAAGTACTCGTCAGAGATTCCTGCCTTAAGGAAGGGATTAGTTTGAGCCAACACAACAGCTCCTTGTCAAGAAGAGTAAGAGGTTAGGCAACAGTAATTTATACTGACACTCACTGTATCCTTAGTTCACCCTCCTCACCAAGGTATGCACTCACTGAACCTCCTAAGCGGTTGAAGGTCTTCAGTACGGTGACAAAGCAGTTTTTCCCACAAAGCATGTACTATCAACACCTTCTCATGTTTTTACTCATGCTCCAGGTTCAGATACACCAAGGACCGCCTGCAGCTCTGTGTGGCGTGTCAGTGTGGATACCGCCTGCCGTTGTGTATCTCATAGCAGATATTCTGTTGGTGCTACAAGCGGACACATCAACGAGCAAATAGCCACGGCTCTTTTGAGGCTGCAGCACGACATGGACAACGTGCTGCACAGGCTCCACACTCTGGAGGTGCTGACCAGGTCACAGGTGAAAGTTCCGGGGTGCACCCCGCATTATCGGGAACAAATGACACGTATTTGTGCCATATTTATAAATTTGTAAAACACAGTTGTACAAGTACGGGTATGCTCAATTGTTGTGGACAGTGTCCAGAATAACACTGTGTTTTAATGTGTTTGTTTCATTCATTTAATCTTTTAGTCGAGATCATCCTCACCATGTCAGGAGTATCCTGCAAATATCACACAAAAGGTCCTCTTCGTTCTAACGTTCACATTTTATTAGATGTAATTTTGTCATGATTTTTAATCTTGTCATTATTCTAAAGTATACTTAATGACAAATGACTCTTGTCAACGAGAAATAAAGTTTCTTTTTCCTCTGGTTTTGTAGTTCCTAAGACCGTCATGGTGGCCTTTTGACTTCTCTCCATTCACAGTCATGATGACTGCACTCTGGCCTCTGATTGCCCATTTGCTCATTCAACTTTACCTTCAACGAAAGAGAAGGTAAAAAGAAATTGGGGGAAAAAGCTTGTTAAAAGAACTTAAGGTTTTATCTTTTAGACCTACATAATAGACTAACAAAACTTTACTCTCTTCCCCCACACAGGAAAATCCCATGAAGTACCTGACAGCCGTCAGCATGAGTCAAACAACATGAACTCTGGATGAAAGTGATGCACTGACTGCCGTTGCTTTGTGGTTTTTCTCCAGCAGACAGAGTGTATTGAGCCGACAGTAGAACAGGACAGGCCGCATTAGATAAAGGGAGGGCCAGAAAGGTGTTTCAGGGACACTTGGCTATATAACGTAGCAATTTTACTTCATCCTACGTGTGTTTAACAAAGAGGCAATTTCTGCATTGTGTGTGCTGGCACAATTTACTTGTAGTGTAGCATGAGGTGGTGATCCTATGTACAACTCTGCAATCACCAGAAACTCATTACAGAGTTCACAGAAGTCTTAATTTAACATAAACCCATAAATCATTAGAGTATATTTGCTGTGGTAGATGAACCGAAAGAGTTCTCCAATCTGACATGGACAGTTATTCTATTTATTTTATATTAAATTTGTTTTTTTGTTTTTTTTAAATTATTATTATTATTATTTTTAATTATTATTGACACCCCATTTGATTTCTTTATAACTAAGGACATGGGTTTCTTATACTGTATATGAAGTCTCACATATATATGTTTCAGGGGTATTTAAAAAACCAAAAGGACATTTAGAATGAATAATATTGTTAGTCGTGTGTTAAAGTGTATAATTAATTATGTTATAGTTTGAGTGCGATGATAAAAAAAGTTTGCACTCTTACCAAATGGAAATATAGAGTACAGACAATCCATAGCGACAGTATATGTAAATACTAGTTTCTTGTCAGTTTACAGTGAAATACATATAAATCCTTAGTTTAAACAAAGCCACAGTGCTTACTATTGTAAAATATGAATATTTGATTCACATTTAAAAGTGCAATAAACATATTCTTGGTACAAACATGTATTTTGTGCATTGTACAGTATATGTGTATTCTTTCTCACCAATGTTCCAATATAGACAATCCTATAAATCTAGTTAGTATTTATGAACTTCATCATACTAAACCGGACAGCGCTTAACAAAGGGTCCCCGACTCCATACTCCTGGAGCACCCACCACAGGACGTCCCGAGGGACACGGTCGAACGCCTTCTCCAGATCCACAAATCTCATGTGGACTGGTGGGGTGAACTCCCATGAACCCTCGAGCTTCCGCTGGAGAATATAGAGCTGGGACGAAACCAGGACGAAAACCGCATTGTTCCTCTTGGATCCGAGGTTCGACTAACGGCCACACTGCACCCGACCCCTACGATAGCCTTTGTGGGTTTCGATCCCCACTGTATAAAAAAATAAAACATCCAAACACTGCTGCATGAAGATGAGTCTTGTTAGAGCCCAGTATGTAACAACGACCCAAAATGTGAGAACGACCTGAATTGTTATAAAATATACTGTAATAAAACTGATTAGTAAATAGGATTTTTAGACTAAAAGCCATTCTGCTCCACACTCCCATTCAGAAGGTGGCGGTTTTGCACCCAACCATGTATGCCAACCGCGATAAAACAACAGAAGATGCAGAAGAAGAAGTGTGCCGTCACATCCGGTTCACTGTACCGCAGAAGTCCCGAGTCGGACTTGATATGCCCGCTGTGCAACGGCAAAGTGAAGCAAACGCAGATCTTTAAACTTTCAGGGACAGTGATACAACTCTTGTGGCTTAACGGCGGTTCACCGGTGCCCTGAACAATGTTTTCATTGTCAACTTCAGTCCAGCCGCAGGTGAGGACGCCAGAAGCCGAGCTAGCGCAGTTAGCATTGTTGTTGTTTCGCCTCAAGCCCGGTTCAGTTCCGCTCAGCTCACTAGTAGGCAGGGTTTACCTCAACTTTACTGTCACAAAGTGGATTTGTTTAATTATTTTAAAGTAAAGTCAGGGCTGTGGTCCGTTAGAGAAATTTGGGCCAGCTGGCTAAAGTGACAGCTCGTGTGTCCTCTAATGTCAAGCAAACTGCGTCAGTTTGACTCCAGTCGTTTCCACTCGAGGCCTGTACGAGAAAACAAGTTCAACATATCCAGCTTTTTTTTTTGTTAGTTATTACAAAAAAGTTGTTACTTTTCTTAATCAAACACGGAAAGCCCCGGTTAATCTGGTTGAGCCGGGTTTGATCAAGCTGCTGCTCTTTCCTGTCCAGTTGCAGGAGGTGTTTATAAGCCACAACACTGTCGGAACCATGAATGAGAGACACCGTACGATTCATCTTTATCAATTAATATCTGCAAATAAGTCAGCCACAAATTTAGATTTCTATAAATTACCTCCATCAATATCCAGGGTATGGTCTGAAATCTTCAGGGATCCTGATGAGTAGAACACCATGACGAACAAACAGTATGAAGATTTTGGGGATGTTCTTGCTGCAGAGAGTAAATAAGTCATTGATAATCACGTGAAACTGATCATAATAATAATTGTGAAAGTCGATGGAGTTTCTTCTCAAACATAAGATTCAAATAACACTGGCGTTTAAAACATTGTCAGACTCTGATTTGTAATGTAACCTTTTGTGAAATTATTAAGTAATTGTAGTTAATATTTAATAAGTTTTTTTTCTCTATGTGCTTAAAAATTACTGCAGAGATCACATATATTGTCAAAAATGCAACTTTTTGGCTGTGATTGTCCACAGTTAAAATGCATATAAACAATCTCAAAATAGAATGTAAATGAGGCTCTGTCATTCAATAAATTCAAGCTTTAACCCGGGTTTAAGCAAAAGTGCAACAGCAACTACAGAAACCCACAAGTATTGGTAGAAGGAAACTCCAAAAATGGCACAAAAAAAAACTGTGGGGAGATGAAAATGCTAAATAAAAATCTTTTTTTAGCTACAAATTCGATTTACCGATTAAATAGATTTTTTTGCCAGCCCTATGCTATTATTAGCCAACACTGAGCAAACTTTGATACCCTGATTGGCTGCAGAGTTGCATTTCACAGTAAGACACATGCTTGTTTTTACAAGTCAGGAGCAAACTATTGTAGTCATTCAGCCACTGCTGTATAGAGAACAACTGGCAAAAGAAATACCGCCCAACTGAATAGGTTTTGTTGATGAAGTCGCTTGTACACCATGGACACTGAAGTGTATTGGAGAAGCCAAATTATATAGAAATATGTGGTCTTGTTTATGTCTGACAAGTCCAGCTGCAACACTGAAAAACATATTGTGATGGTCTTGCTTGCATATTTTATAAAACATAAAAGCTTGTGAGACATGCAGTAAGTGATTTTACAAGTTCTAAAATCTGAAGTTACCGATACCTTTGAAGTATTATCCCATGCTACGTACTTTTTATTTAATCGTATCCCTGTTGTTTCTGTATTATTTGTAGGAGTCTTGAAGTTCTAAGTATTTGGATTTCAAATAGTTCTATTTCATTATGTAAAGCATATTTTTCACTCACGTTTTGATTTCATGTGGTTGCAGGTGACTGTACCCCTGAGTCACCTCATCAACGTCCTCCACTCTCTGAAGAGCTCAGTGAGAAGCAGCAACAGCAGCAGCAGCAGCGCCAGCTGCAAATCAAGAAAACACAAAGAGCATCCGTCAGACTCGAGCCCTCACGGTACTGAGGTATGCAAGCCTTTATATCCTGCTCAACAAATTAAACGTACATTCACTGGTTCCATACGCCAAATTACCCACAGATCTATAAACAAAGAGCAAATGAGATTAATGGTGGTTGACTGGGAAAGACAGTTAGAACAAGATTTGTAGGGATACAGAAGAAGTTTGGATGTGGAGCCTATTTTGGAGATTTGGGGCTGCTACTGAAGAACTGGATCAGCTTGATTTTAAACTCTAAAGGAGAAGCATACATCTAAGTATATGTATTTTATTCATATGTTTACTAGTACATCAGTAACAACGAGTGTAGTTCCATCTCCACAGTGAGCTGCTTTGCTGATTAACTTTACAATAATTGCAATGGAATCTCCATCTGTCTTTAGCCCCTGTTGAGCCTCCCGGAGCTCGGTTTATCAGAACTGGGAACGCAGCAGCTGACTGAGCTTGTGAACCGTGTGTTGCCACGCTTGAGCCCACAGGAGGCGCCACTTCCATTCGGTGGCGGCCAAACAGCCTGGAGGACATCGCACATCTCCGCAAACTCTTTTCTTCACAATAAGCATGGTAAGGGAGTGCAGCTCTGTGCCTTGTATCAGTTAATTTGTTGGAATATGGAAGAACGATTCAGAACTTTTCCCTTTAAACCTGAGAACTGAAAACGCTCTTCACACCGACATGATTCTATGTGGCTAAAAAATGTAAAACGTGACTTGAGCTTTATGATCGAACTTTCACAATAACGATTTGTTAAGCTGTATGCACTCATGGGATTATTGTGGTGTTTTTTTTTTTTTTTTTATACTTTAATCAGCTGAGAACTCAGTTGCTATAGAAATGCATGGCGGAGCCTAACCAGCTTTAGGAATTCCTCAGTGGCGATGATCTGCTGCAAGAATCAGTTGTATACATGCTTCAGTCCAACCACAGCTTTCAAGAACAGAATAGTCACATCAGTTTGAGTCAAACCAAACCTGGCAAATGTGAACATAGCATTTAGAGATGTAATAATTTGTAATAATGTAATTAATATTTGTGACTTCTAAATCTTTGCTTATCAGTAAAAAAAAAAAAAAAAAAACATAAATAACTTTCTGTATCTGTACCTGGATGACTGCATCATTAGGAGCAGTTTGGTTTGTATGTCGCTGAGGAGAAAGTTGGTCCTGAGCACATCTAAAGGTGCCCTCCTCTGTTCTTTTTCCCCAGGCTTCTTATGGAGTCCCATGCCAACGTCCTCACTCGTGTTCATGCGGCAGCAGCCTTCACTCCTTCAGTCTGTGTGCACAGAGCTGCAACACGGGCCAGGTAACATATCAGTTGTTAACAGAAGCAAGATATTGAATGAAACAACAGATAAACTTTACTCCGATGTATATGATCGTCCGTGTGAACAGTGAATATAACTGGACAGTCCAGTCCGTGCACAATGTTTGAGTGGATTTGGTGTGTGGAAACGTGACCCGTTTTCATTCTTCTTATTCCAAGTGTTGGTTCAGAGAAGAGGATTTAAGACTTTAAAGAGCAAAACCAGACGAGTGCAGTCGGCTTTCCAGCGCCCCGTGGAATCTGAAGGCTTCACGCCTTCTTTTATGAAGGTATATACGTGCAAAGACTTTCCAAGTCCTTATTGTTATTGTCTTGTGTAACATGTTCATTACATTTGATTCTCAATTCTAAATGAGCTGTATATGTGTGATAATTCCAGTTGTTATGACATATTATGCCCGTACTACATTTTCACCTAAATACCAGAAAAACCCACAATGTCAAACAAACAGAAATTCAGATGTTAATTTTCTCATTTAATGACTGTAGATCGGGTGTGTGTTTTCAACAGGAATGGGAAGCTCGTATTGCAAAATAATATGACTAGCTTATGAGAGAAAAGCTCCACCTTTCTGCCCGCTGCTACTTTTTAAATTTTCTGGATTTCTTTAGTGGTCATAGAGTTATGGTTATGACAATTCTGCATCCTGTCAGGGGTGAGAGGGTAAGACAATATGGGTTAAGATGAAATGACCCACCATCACTGCTGTTAATTTAAAGTCTTTTGGGTGCAAAGATGAAGAGAAAAGAATTTTAGCTGATTGATTTTATGGCTCGTATTTTTCACCAACAATTATGTTTTAATTTGTATCTTGAATAAATAATTTTCTTGTAGTGTCAGTGTGATTGTCTTGCTGAATAGTCTCGTCTTGAACTGCAGGGCTTTCTCACGCGTGACAAGGGCGTCGACGTAGAAAGTCTCGACAGCATTTTGAAGGACAAGAACATACCGGCTTTGCAGCAGGATGCCTTCAAGAGAGGCTTTGCTGATGGTTTCCTGAAGGCTCAGGCTCTGACCCAACGCACTCAAGGCAAGTTTTGACACGAGCACATTGAGCGACACGCCTAGCGATCACACCGCCATCACACATTACCTGCTACTAATGTGTGGTTGTCCTGCGTAGACACTCTGAGGAGGAGGACCCGGCTCGTCCTGCTGGTGCTGCTTCTCATTGGGCTCTACGGCCTTTCCAAGAATCCCTTCATATCGGGTAAAGGCTTCGTTTACCTTCTTCATTTTTAATTTTATTTTTTTATTGTGTTGCCTACCACATTTACTAATATGTAAATATTAGCAGGGGGAGGGTGCATACTAAGTTTGATTTTGCTGAACCATTTGCCATGAATTCTAACACTCATCAAAGTCTATTGACCATGTGGTTGTTAAAGCTCTTGTCGAAAGCCGTGTTTGTGGAGTTGATTAACCCTGTGGTGTGCTGTGATTTCGAACTTTAATCTAACCATTTTGGACAGTGCGGTTCCGAACCCCATCAGGCCTCGACTCAGCCGTGGACCCGGTGCAGATGAAGAACGTGACCTTTGAGCACGTTAAAGGTGTGGAGGAAGCCAAGAATGAACTGCAGGAAGTGGTGGAGTTCCTCAAAAAGCCACAGAAGTTCACAGCTTTGGGAGGAAAACTGCCGAAAGGTGGCTTGTCTTTTGACATTCACAGTTCGGCCGTGTCGTCATCTCTGCTTCATCCGTGATCGTCTCATCTTTAGCCTTTCGTCGCTGTAGGTGTTCTACTTGTGGGCCCGCCAGGGACGGGAAAGACCCTCCTGGCCAGAGCAGTGGCGGGAGAGGCGGATGTGCCATTTTACTATGCCACTGGGTCTGAGTTTGACGAGATGTTTGTTGGAGTGGGAGCAAGCCGCATCAGGAATCTGTTCAGTAAGTTGTTGTTTTTTAATCATAAAGAATCACATCTAAAAGGATCATATAATACTATTTGTTCCTGCCTTAGCTGCCAGTCGTGCATGTAAATTGGGATGCGATGAAGAGAATTGTGCTGAATATTGAATGTAGATTTCTTTTTGTATTTTATAGGAGAGGCTAAATCCAATGCACCCTGTGTGATCTTCATTGATGAACTGGACAGTGTGGGTGGGAAAAGGATAGAGTCTCCCATGCACCCTTACTCCAGACAGACCATCAACCAGCTGCTTGCTGAGATGGATGGGTAATTTAATCATATATGTTACACACTAACATGTCGGGTGTTGATTTGTTTGAACTCATCGGGAATTCAGCACGTTATTAAGACCTGTCGCTGGGAGTCATCAAGGTGATCCCAAACGTTTTTAGGAAACGATATATTTCAGTCTGATTGAGGTTTTTATGCTACTGAGACTTTCAATAAAAACAGAGGGGTCAAGCTCAATGTAGTAACATATTAAACTTAATAGAAATCTCTTTTTAGGGCTCAGTATAGATTAAGGGTCATTTGATTGTGTGATGAGGGAACATTGCTGCAGACTGACATGCCTGGATTTTTATATTTTCTAGATTCAAACCGAATGAAGGTGTGATCATCATTGGTGCAACCAACTTTCCAGAAGCTTTAGATAAGTACGTTTCACCTCTGTCATCTTTTTATTGCACTGAAAATGTCGGTTTGCAGAGCACATGTAAAAATGTCAAGGTTTACGGCTTCAGCGACAGCTGTTAAGAGTCAGTATAAATAATGGACTTCAGTCGCCACTGTGTTCCAGTGTTGTAAGTTTAGACTAAACGATTGACTTTCTTTTAAGCGCCCTGATCCGTCCAGGGCGCTTTGACATGCAGGTGACTGTTCCCAAACCAGACGTGAAAGGACGCACTGAGATTCTCAACTGGTACTTAAAGAAAATCAAAGTGGATCCAGGTATGTCGCCTCCTCCCAATCCCAAATATTAATTCATGTTTGTTTTTATTTATTTGATTTAAAATATGACGACCGTTTCATGATGTTTCAATTCATCAAATAATCTTTTTAACAGGGTTTGGTTGTTTTTCAATAAATGTGACCATTGAACATGTTCACACATACAGATGTTTTCTCTCACATTTGCAGCTATTGAGGCCAACATTATCGCCCGTGGCACCGTGGGATTCTCTGGCGCCGACCTGGAAAATCTGGTCAACCAGGCGGCCTTGAAGGCAGCAGTCGACGGCAAAGACATGGTCACCTTGAAGGAGCTGGAGTTTGCAAAAGACAAAATCCTCATGGGTTGGTTAGTTATTGCTGGAGTTGAAACACAGACGTAATCCCAGCTATTAAAACGAGTTTAGATGATTATTGTTTAAATCCTCATAGCGTCACTGTCGTCAAAGTCACAGCAGTAGTTTAAAGAATCATCATCATCATCATCATCATCATCATCATTACAACTGACAACTGTGTTTTCTTCCCCAAAGGCCCCGAGAGGAGGAGTGCAGAGATAGACCAAAGGAACAAGCTCATCACGGCGTACCACGAGTCCGGCCATGCAATCGTAGCGTACTACACCAAAGATGCCATGCCCATCAACAAGGCAACCATCATGCCCAGAGGCCCCAGTCTGGGTCATGTAAGGACACCTCCATCCGTCTTGGCATACAGAACTGGAACATCAGAACTGTGATTTTTAAACGTCCTGTTTCCCAGGTGTCCATGCTTCCAGAGAACGACCGATGGAGCGAGACGCGCTCCCAGCTTCTGGCCCAGATGGATGTCAGCATGGGCGGTCGAGTGGCAGAGGAGATTATATTTGGCCATGAGTACATCACAACAGGTGGGACAGACTCAACCGTGGAGCAATGCTAATGTTTTACCAAAGGAAAAGATCTGGGACAGGTGGGAATTCATGGTGGACTTCTTACTTCTTCTTTAGGAGCATCGAGCGACTTCGATAGTGCCACCAAGATTGCAAAGCTGATGGTGACCAGATTTGGAATGTGTGAAAAGGTTGGACGCTTCAAAAGCAAACTGAAAACAAACGTCTTGTCACTAAGCTTTTGCGTTTGTGTAACGGCTTTACCCGTTGTTTTGAAGCTGGGAGTGATGACATACACCGATATGACGGCACAAAGTCCAGAGACACAAGCCGCAGTGGAGAAAGAAATCAGGGCCTTGCTGAAGGTTTGTGGGATTTATCGTGACATCAGATCTACCTCCTTTCAGGCGTTTCTCCTGATACACTTCCACCTTGCTTTCTTCAGGAGTCTTACGACCGAGCCAGAGCCCTGCTGAAGTCTCACGCTAAGGAGCACAAGAACCTGGCCGATGCTCTGCTCATGTATGAAACTCTGGATGCCAAAGACATCCAGCTGGTCCTGGAGGGAAAGAACCTGGAGACCAGATGAAAGCAGCAGGTTCGGGGGTTACACAGGGAAGGACGGACTGGGAGACGGGGGTATCGGGTCTGCAGACATGTGCTCATGTTGGATTCTGTATGTCACATCTTCATGCTGTCATCTTTGTGAAATCTCATTATTCTCCCCAGATAAATCCTGCAGTCTTCAGAAAATCACAAGTTTGCTGCCTTTCAAATGTGATTAGCAGTTTGTTGTAGATTATTTGTGATGAAGAGTTAAAGTGTAAATGTGAAAGATGTTACTCAGGTCACTTTATTAGTGGTTGGGGAAAAAATATCACATGAATGTAAATATGTACCTCAATTATATAATCAGCATCCGGATACAATCTTTTTTTTTTTTTTTTTTTTTTTTAGGTGTTTGCAAGCAGTTGAATAAAAACAGAATGTTCCTGTTAAGTGATTTAAATTCAAATTCAGTAGATGTGAATTGGCCAAAGCACAATTTCAAAATAAGGGCATCCAGAATTTAACCAGATCTCAACGCATGTTTCATTTATCCTCCAGTGTTTGTCAGGTGTTTTGTGTCCGGGGTGGTGGGAAAGTTCATATGTATCCATCTGACGCGCCCGCTTTGCCACTCTTACCATGTCGCATTCTCTCCTTTCAAAGGCGGCCTTTTGTAGAATGTATCAGGAGTGTCGACCTTTTGAAGTGGAAAGTGCTCACAATCCCTCAACCCTTTGCATCTGTGTACAAATATAAAATTGTTCTTGTGCACTCGATGTCATTAATTTATGCTGTATGTACATATGAAGTCAAACGCTGCTCAGCCCTACAAAGCTTTGCTGCCAACATCAGCTGTATGTACATAGACAGAGGGATGGAAACTTTAGGGTTTTAAAATTGTAAAGTTGTTGGCCTAATTTATTTTAAGATAACTAGATATTCAGAGGTCTAACTTCTGAATTCTTTCCCAGCTGTATATCCTTTTTTTTTCTCCCTTGTCACTGTCAGTGCATGCAATAAAAAACCCAAACGACTCAGACAAACCAAAAAGCGATTTCTGCCAGTCATTGTCCATTTCTGTCTCTCTCACTTCTCAGCTCGAGTGTCAACAGCTGTTTCACCTGCATAACTTGCTGTTTAGTGAACACAACATGCTCAGTGAGGTTTATGAGCAGTGCGGCCGGGTTTGAAAGAAGACGTGAGACACATGATGTTAATGCGATTTATTTTGAGGTGACATTTGTGACAACATGACGTTAAAAAAAAAAAGCAAAGTCAGCAGGAATTTCGTTTAACGATTCTTGTAAATCTTTTACCGAATGTGGAGTCATTTCTGTTTCTTTAGAGATAATCACCTGCATGTTGTTCTTCATTGTGTTTTCTTTTGCTTCAACTCTCCAACATTGCCCCTTTAGTTATGTTTACTGTATATATTCTAGTATTATAGAAAAACACTGTATATACATGTATAGTAGGGCTTCACGATGGGCTCACCGCTGTAGCTCTCTTCAGTGTGATGACAATGGCAAATGAAAATGTATGCTGCTGAATAAAGGGAAACAATCATAACGACAACCATGCAGTGAATGTGGGTCACTCTGGGATGGGAATCTGTGCCATAAAGAAATCACATGCATGAGGTATGAATGAAACTTATGACACTGCACGAGAAAATTTTGAATCTGAAATTCTTAACTTGGGCTGGTTTCATGTTTTTATGAACACCGATCTGTGATTTCAATAAGTTGTTTTTTTGCCAGATATAGAATAGAAAATATTCCCAAATAATCTCTGGATTTCTGTGTTTGATGTTGTAGTTTTTTTTTTTTTATATTGACCCTATATATGGCTCAGAACTTTCAAGAGCTTTTATTTGGCCTGAAAATGACCAGAAACATCTACTTTGGTTTGAATGAATTGTGCTGAAATATGCATTGATCTTGTGAATTTAGTGGGGGGGGGGCGCAAAGACGTCACAAAGTAACAGCTGAAAAATTAGTGAGTATAACAACAAAATAATTGTTTCTAAAGTACAGATATCTATGTTAAATCTACATTTAAGGTTCTCAAAATGGGAAAACATAAGATTTAAATCAACATAATGAATTAAATGAAACACTGAATGACGTGCAGCAGTGGCACCAATCTCTCTAAATGTGAGGGCAACAAATTACCAGGGGAAAAGATCAAGGGGGTGTGGGGATGGGTGGGGACTGTGGAGGAATCAAGTGATCCGCCCTGAGGAGATGAGCAGAAAAACACAGAAGTGTCCAATTGTTCAACTAATGTAAGTAAACCAGAGAATTAACTGATCATGAAGCATACCGTGTTTCAGATGAGTTTGCTTTAATGCCACTTCCTACAAGCGCCCAGGACGGTCAGAAACACTGGTATAAACACCAAACTATGGAGCAACCCAAAAGCAATCGCAAGAAATACAATCCTGAAGAAAGTCCTGAAGATGTACGATCCAGATACGGAAAGCGCAACCACTCCGAGAATAGTGGACAATCCTCCCTGCAGTATTGGAAAACCCAAATGAGCCAGAGCGTCTGTAGCTTTCTCATTAACATCACATTTAGTGCTGGAAACGAAAGCGTAGGAAATATGTGCCGAGAAATCAACGGAGAAGCCGATGCACATGACCAAGTTGATCATGGAAATGGAGTCTAGATTTACACCCCAGAGTGACATGAACCCGGTCACGCCGAGCATGACTGAACCAATTGCAAACGTTACCCATACCGAGCAAAGAGGATTGGGTATCAGTACAAGAGACACGGGGAGCATCACAATCACAGCAACCAGGACGGTCTGAAGGGCGTTACCCATGATGACTGTGTACTGATCGAAGTAGATGAACGCAGGGTGGTACACCAGAAGCTCCACTGGACACTCCGCCGCTGTTTTCCTCAGTCCGGTCATCAGGTCTTTCGTGGTCGTTTTGTTGAGCGTTTGAATGAAAAAGCGAGATGCCTGGATGCCGCCGCCCGCAGTCAGGTTGACGTCTTCTCTAAACGAGGGGGTGAGTTGCAGAAATCTGGGGAGATGGGTGTGGAAAGACCCCCGCGAGCTTATGTTCAGATTCAGTGCTTGTGTGTATTCTCGGTAGGACGTGAACCAAGCCAATGTGCTGTTGACAAAGTTCAGACTTTCAAAGTTTGAGATGCATGATTGCAGCTGCCTCTGTTCATCTCCTTCCCAGTAGGCGAATGATCGCTTCACCGCCACCATCACATTGCAGCTGTATTCGGAGAAGTGCTCCCTTTGATGGTTGTAATATGTAATGATGTAGGAATCATCCAAAGCCAGGTGCTTAATGTCGAGTCCTTCCTTTAACGTGAACACACCGTAGATACTAACAGCCAGATAGGCCACATAAATGACGATAATACAAGCTTTCATGAGTTTATGGGTCAGACATGGGCCATAAAAATGCTCAAAAATATAACTTACAGGCTCAGTTTCCTCCAATTCAGTAATTTGATTGTAGCGACCCCCGACACAGCACACGTTGAAAGCTTTCGAACTACTGGGTGGGAGGTCTTCTGGGATTTTCGTGCAGGTGAACCAGTGCTTGTTCCCTGCTTCCCTCTGTCCATTGAGAGCCATACAGGCTCCCAGGAAAGTGACACTGTACAAATAGCAGAAGCACACAGAAACACCAGCGTAGAGGCAGAAGGATTGCACCGAGCCAAAGGGTGAGCTGTAGCCCATGAAGAGAGCCAGAGCGTCGGTCAACGTCGTGATGGAGATCGAAATGGCAGCATCCCTGTAGGTGTCAGCAAGCCGGTCGGGAACGCCGTCCAGAACACGAGTCCTCTGCCAGCAGGAGATCATGATGAACATGTCATCGAGTCCAATACCTTGAGAAGTAACAAGAAGGGAAATAGGTTATTTGGATTAGCCACTCCCTGGTTCTTTGAAAGGTTTAAATGTGGTTTAGTAGATGCTGTGAACTGTATTTAAAAACTGATTTATCACATTGGCAAGTTAGTTTTCATCAAAGTTATAATTTTTTATTCCCAGATTGTCATGTAAAGTGAGATTTTGTTTGGAATGAAAAGTTGACTGGATTATGTAGGAGCCAACAAGCAAAGCGATGTTTAGGACTCACAGGCTTCTACCAACTGAATGTACACTTACCTAATATCAAGAAAGGACAGGAGGCAGCCGTCATGACAAATGGTTGACCCAGCAACAACAGCACACCAAAACCACTCAGGACTGCAAGTCCGGCGGAAAAAACTCCACACAACGCCACCCACACCTTCGTCCTTACATTGTCCAACCTAGAAAAGAGAAAGAGAGACGTTAGAAAAAGAGTTCAAAACTCATTTGAAAATGTGTGCGAGATATCTTACCGACCTCCAACTGGTTAGAATTGAGAATATGATGGCGATGGCATAGGTAATGGAGAATAAATGGATAACAGATGATGGAGTTTTCTCAAATTCCCACTGCATTGACATTGAGGTGGAGTAGGACACCTAGAAATGGACCCAGATTCCTCTTAATAAACAGCAGCATGGTCATTTACAGCAAAAAATGAGGGCTGATGTGACTTACCTCAGCAGAATTCAATGATTCATTTGAGATCAGATCGAGGAAGCCTTGGAGCCAAAGGTCTGTTTTTGTTTTGTCTTCCTCTAAATAGTAGTAGAGCTGCACAGCTTCGGCACTTCTGACAATCGAGCTCTCAGGAATCATTTTCACACTTCCCAGACTTAAATACAAAGGGAAGCTTCGGACGTCAGAGTGAAACCATGGGTACGTCAAACTGATGGAGTCAATTCCAGTGGCGTTGTGTTCAATGACATCGAGGAAGTCATTTGAGATGCAGGATCCCAGCGCTTTAGCACAGACATCCACGTATTTGAAGGACTGGTTGTCAAATTGCATCGCCATGTCTCTGATTTTCAAGTCCAAATCTAAGATTTCCTGAAGTGAATCCGCCGTCAGGATATTCCTGCTGTTTGTCGCTATGACCGTAGCATAGTTTCCACCCCTACTCAGCCGAAAGCTGGAAAACATGGAGCCATTTGCTGGAAACGTTCCCTCAATGTATTCCCTCTCCATCTTGGCTGGTCCACCTGAAGGTGTGAACTGCTCCTCGATGTCATTTGACATTCTGACTTTGAGGAGGTAAAATCCACTTCCCAGACTTATTGAGAAGAGAAGAGGGGTGATGACAAACCACCAAGGATGTGATCCGACAAAATGACCCAAGGTCCTGAAACAGATTCGGAAAGGTCTCTCGATGCAATCGGTGTGGAATCTGGCCATAGCTGGAAAGCCTGGCGTCCCGGCGAGCAGTCAAAAGCAAAAAAATACAATCAAATAAAACCACTGCTCCTTCTTCTTGCCACACTCAAACTATGCAGACGTATTTATTCTGCTATGGATTCTTTTCAGCTACACCGGGAGCTTAAATTTACATAATCACAGGCCCCGCTCCTCTTTGAAATGAGCAGTGACAGATGTGGTTGGAGGAAAAGCTGAATCAATGAGCCTATTAAGGAAGAGTAGCTGCACTATGGTTCACCGGCTCCTTTCATGGTAAAACTCTGGTTTCCTGTTGCTCAGCCCCCAGGTGATTCCCTTTCGTGGTTGAGGTAAGATAAGAGTTTTTCGAAAAAGGAGCCTTTTGAGGATGGATGCACAACAGCACAGGCACAAAACAAAGAGGTGTTGTGCTCTATAATGCGGCTCTTTATTCAAATGCATCCTGTTGGCGGAGTTTTCCTGGTTGGACTTCCATGCAAACCTTTTAATCTGGCCTGAAGGGTAAACTGGCTGACAGTACAGAAAGAGTATACAGATTCTAATTTAATTTAAACAAAAAACAAATAAAAATCTAATTTTCATAACATTTATAGACAATAGAAATTATTTCTGCAATTTTTGATTTAAAAACTCCCCTGTATCACATAGATGCTGTCTTGTTTGAAGATTTAAATTATTTTTCCCACTCATATTTGTATATCATAATACAATTAATTGTTGCTAATGATTATATTTGTTACTGAATTGCATACTATTAACTATACATGGTGCAAATGTGGATGTTTCTAAATAAAAATAATAGAAGTAAAATTCAAAATCCCATGCAAAAGTTGTCAAAATGCCTTTGGAACAATAAACAAAACTAACTGAACAAACAAAATCATAAAAGAAATCACTTATTGGAATAACTGGAACTGTACCATCAAAACTCTTAGTAGTTAAGAAATTCAGGGGCACCTAAAATAAATTAAAAGGCAAAGAAAGCCACGTTTAGTTATATACTGTAGCACCATTCAGACATGAAGCAATTTACACTGATTCACAATGAAAGAAAAGAAATACATTAAAACCAGGCCATTAAGAAAAGAATAAACATACTAAGAACTTTATCATGACAAAGGCAAAATAAGTGAAGCCTATTGTTAAATGAAAGTCTGAGCAAATAATGGTGTTTTAAGGCCTGATTTAAAAGAAGTGAGTGTGTCAGCAGTCCTCAGGTATTCAGGAAGTTTGTTCCACTAGCGAGAAACGTAGAAACTAAAAGCTGCTTCATCTTGTTTGTTTCTGACTCTGAACTGTGAGGATTCTGAATGATCTGCAGCTGGCTGACACATTTTTAACTTACATATGTAAACCTGTTGTTACTGTAATCCAGTCTACTGAAATACGTGAACAAGTTTCTCTGAATCTTGTTCACTCAGAAATCCATTAATGGGGTCATAATACGCTAGATTCATTGAAAAATCATTTGACCCTCCTACAAATAGGCAGCTCTGCAAGGTGAAATTACTACAGCACGAAAGGAAGTACTTCCTCCTCTTCCCAAGGTGGGCACGTGTGGGCGGAGCCTGTCCAGCTCACACAGACACAGCAGATTCTGAAATGCAGCTCATGCAAGCATGAGCAAATATTCAAATGGAGGAAAATCAAGAAAAAAACGAGATTTGGGGCAATAAACTTTGAATACGAGATCCATGTGAAATTGTTGAAAAGGTGTATAATAGTAGAATATTCCCCAATGGTACTGAGCTGATTTTGTTATTGATTAATGTGGTTGAGAATTAATTCTATTATGTTTGCTTATTTCTTGTATTGTGTTGTTTTACTTTGCAATGCTAGGATTACAGCAATCATAAAATTTAAGCATTTTGTGTTTCCAGATTAAATAAGCTAAATATTTTGAAGAAATGAAAGATACAGAAAGAACGTTTGATATCTTGTTCATATTGTAGTACAAAAAAACAAAAAACAAAAACCCAAACATAAACAGTAACATTTGCTCCATTAACAGAAAGAGTCTTCAAATCAGCCTTACAATAAGATTTGACGTGACGAATTTGTTTATCGCGACGTGTTCGACTACGCCATCTTCCATGACGTCATGGCGCGCATGTGGGGCGGAAGTTACGCTGGCAGTATAGCAGCAGGCTGTCACCGGAGCCGATAGCCGCCTGCCTCTCGAAAACAAGTAAAAACACATTGTTTTAAAGCCTTAGGAGTGGAAGTCGACCCAGCTGTGAAGAAAACATGGACGAAGACGTGCTGACGACCCTGAAGCTGCTGATCATCGGGGAGAGCGGAGTGGGGAAGTCCAGGTCCGTGGCAGTTTTGCCGCTAGCTTGTTGTTAATGTTGACATTCTGTCTTATATAAGTTTCTTCCTCGCTCGCGAGCGAGCTGCGGCTACAGCTAGCTGCTAACCCAAGTAAATAGCGACTACTGGTCAATTACATGCGAATAATTTGATGGTTGAGTAATGTCGGGCCCAGAGTTGAACTTCGCGTTGTGTTCATGTTAGCATTGAGTTATTATACAATACCGTACTTTGAGGGTAAACATTCAAAGTGCACAGTTGTACCTGTGTGATCGCCCCCAGACAGAAAACCGGTTACTAAAGCAACTCACAACAGCCCCTACGTCCTGTTTATTCTCATGTTCTCCTTCTTTTTTTCCCCCCTCGCAGTCTCCTCCTGAGGTTCACGGAGGACACGTTCGATCCCGAGCAGTCGGCGACAATAGGTTTTCACACACTGAAGCATATACAATAATACACGTTGTGTCCATCGTGCACACTTTAAAACATGAGTTTTATAATGGGTCATCTTTTTGTTATGTTTCTCGTGACTGATTTAAGGTGTGGACTTCAAAGTGAAGACCCTGGCAATAGATGGAAACAAAGCAAAGCTCGCCATATGGGTAAGAACTAAAAAAAAAGAAGAAAGAATCCACATCGTCCAGTTTGTTTTTGTCTGGTTGTCTGGTGACCTCCACAGCTCTGAAAAGCTCCTATGACAAAATGTCAGCCATCATGTCTACACATCCACTCAACAATCATGTCTGAAAACGATCTGATTCATATTCCAATAGCACTAGAATATTAGATGAACAGGTGCATTTAAAAGGCTGTTTCAATGGGAGAAACATGAGTGAAGGAATGTCTTCTGCTTGATACTAATGGTGAGCGACAGTTTATTTATTTCCGAACATATGCTAAATATTAAAAAACAAACTAAATGAATAAAAATTAAAAAGAGACATTCATCCAAATGGGTAATCTAGAGATCACTTGACACACGCTCCAATTTGACAAAATGTGCGGTACTTGTTCGAAAAGTTGGTAGAAAGAAGTATAATACAGTACAGTCTGTAGTAACTGGAGTTTGGATATGCTAGACTTGAATGAACAGGAAATGCACGAGTCTAAATAGGTGGTAATGGATGTTTGGTTGATCATCTAAATATTTGCGCAATTTCATTCGAATAATGACCCATCCAACTATGGGTTTATCTTCTTTGGACTACTGCCAAAACCCAGGCAAAATGGTGGACTCCAAAGAACAAGAGCTGAGCTCCAAATGTTGTAATTTACAAATTATAACTTAACTGTGTGGTACACAGGACTGAGGGCCTGATACAAGTAATTCCTTCTGTAACTTATAATATCAAGAAACAACCTCACAGATCCCTTTTAAGTACCTTAAATCCTCAATAAACAAGATATCACTGAAGTGTATTAATTTCCCCAAATCCTAATTATGCTATAATAATAATGCTGGCTAAAATTCCCTAAATCCTTCTAAAACTAACTGGTAAGCTTCCTCAACTTTGCACCTTTTTTTTTACCTCAATTCGTAGCTAACGTTTGTTTAAGCCATTTAGAAGGACTTGACGTTGTACTAAATATCTTCATGGACACAGTCACCTAGCAGATATTTGTTAAGGCGTTGGTCCCAAATCCCTCTTCAACATGGCTCCATCTGACAATGGGGCGATTCCAGAGAGAATGTCACAGTCATTTTATACTCGCCAATTAACCTCTCAAGAAGGTTTTTGGACTGTGAGTTAAAGAAATTGCGCATATGAAAAGGAGAAATGTGAAAACTGCATAAAGGCCACCGAACCCAACCACAACCTTATTTTAGACTGTTTGTATTTATTCTAATAATACTCATGTGTGTCTGTTATCTGTTTAAGAAAGAAGGAAAGAAAGAAAGAGAGAGAAAGAAAGAAAAAAAAAAAACCCCAAACAAAACAAAACAAAAAACATCTTGAATTTCCACGATTCTCCACAAGATGGCACCATTGCACAATCACAATTGCCGGGTGCAGTTGAAGATACAATAAAATAATGGTTTCTCTTAAATACATGAGGATGGATCTCTACTTTATGAAGTCACATGTCTTCTGAGCCGTGGCAAATGTCACACTGCATTTGTACAAACAGTTATTTGTTTTTAAATGTAATAGATTTTCAGCGTGATCCCAAACAGAGCTGGGAGTCATTCCAGATCCTTTTTCTGCTTTTCCAGGACACGGCTGGACAGGAACGGTTTCGCACTCTGACACCCAGCTACTATCGCGGTGCACAGGGAGTCATACTTGGTAAATAGTTTGATAGTTATAAGGTCTAGCATTAAAATCTCTCTCTCTCTCTCTCTCTCTCTCTCTCTCTCTCTCTCTCTCTCTCTCTCTCTCTCTATCTAGGTGTCATGTCTCAGTCAGTGTTCAGAAGGATGTTTTTCTGTCGACGGTTCATTGATTTTGTTTGTCCAACTCCCTATTTTTTATTTATTTTTTCCCCAGTATATGACGTCACAAAGCGTGACACATTCACAAAGCTTGAAAACTGGCTGAACGAATTGGAAACCTACACAACACGCAACGACATTGTGAAAATGCTGGTTGGGAACAAAATTGACAAGGTGTGCTACTCTCTAGTTTGTTGTTTGTTCTTTTTTTACACTAGTAAACACGGCACCATTGACACGTCAATACTGTTGTCTTCGCTACGTCACCTGCGCCGTGAGCTTTGCCTTCCCCTGCTTTAAGAACTTCTGTGAAATGTTGCGCACGTGTGACTGTGAGCCGCGGTTTTGCCTTTTTCTTGCTGCACTCGTGTTGCACGCTTGTGACGCTTCAACATTTAATCCTTTACCATGTGTGTTCCACATAAGGATAATTCCATCTGCTATTTCTCTGGCTTTCAGGACGATCATGAAGTGGACAGAAACGAAGGTCTGAAATTCGCGAGGAAACACTCTATGCTTTTTATTGGTGAGTATCCGCGTTTGGTTGTATGTTCAGACGCGGTCAGTCGTGGTCACTTAAAGTAATAGAGCCGTAAAATGTAACTTAAAGCCGTTCAGACTTGCTGCACTGCACTTAAAAGTCAGGCCTGTAATTGCACAGTTGGAACAAGTCGACACATCCCGGAGTAAGCTGTGCATTTAGCTCGCATTAGTTGTTTTGTTTATGTCCCGCTGCCGCTCCCGAGACGGTGCTGAAAGATGTGGCCGCTCCAGAGGGGCTGCATTCTGATTAAAATCTAAACGAGCTTTCATTTGTCGAGTCCACACGTGTTCTTGATTCTTCATCTCCGAGCTGTCCCTCTCCGGGAAATTAGGTTAACGTTTCTGTGCAGTTTCCATTTTAGAAAAGGGCCAAATTAAGGGGTTCGGTGCCGGGCCGGGCCAGAAGATGTCGGTGGGCGGAGTCCGCGGCGAGGATGTCTTCATCCCGCTGGATTTCTCTCGGCCTCCTCAATGAAGTCATTTCATACATCATGTGTCGCGTTCGCCAACAAACGGATATTTTAAAGTGCTTCGTCACTTGTGTCACAGGGTTGTAAAAAAACAAAAAAAAAAACCCCACAGATGTTCAACCTAAATTAAGTGGAGTTTGTCGACTTAATTTATTCTTTTATTTGTTGTTTGTGACGTCTTGGAAAACGCTCAACCGGTCTCACCCCGTAAATCCTTCCTGTGCGCAGAGGCCAGCGCAAAGACCAAAGATGGCGTCCAGTGTGCCTTTGAGGAGCTCGTGGAGAAGATCCTCCAGACTCCGGGCCTTTGGGAGAGCGACAACCAGGGGCAGAAGATCCGTCTGGGGGAGCAGGAGCAGGGCAGGGCCGGGGCGTGCGGGGGCTACTGCTCCATCCCCTGAAAGTGGACAAAACCACAAAGCACCAACCTGAGAGGAAGGACGACGGACCAGAAACTAAGAGATAAAGAGGGGGGAGGTGGATATGTACTACATTAAGAGAAAAGTTAATGATCCGAGCGATTCTGTCGTTAAGAGTGGACATTGCTGTTTGCACACTTATATCTCAACCACCAACTGTCACTATTTTCCGTTTAGAACCTGATCGAACGAATCGTTCAGAGAGAAAAAAAAAAAAAGCCTATCGTCAAGAGAAAGTGGAGAGTTTTAAATCCGCCTCGTGAGTTCACGTCTGGTTCGGATTTATCTTATTGGCACCAGTGATCCAGCTGTACATTAAGACATCGGGTTACTAGCGTAGTGCCCGTAACCCAAACCAATTTGTAGGTTACAGGATCTCGCCTGTCAAACTGAATTCAAAAGAATTAATCCTAATCAGTATTGTAAGTCACCCAGATCCTTCTCCGAAAGGCTTGTTCGATACGTCCGCTTTCATTGTTCCGCGAATGTCACAGTACAAAATGTTCTGCTGTATATAGACTAGAGCATTGGAAGCTTCATTAAAACCAACCTGGACTGAGTTATGGTGGCAGAGAATCATTTTGTAGACTTCTTTGAACGCTGAGGTTCCTTTCAGGCTTTCGCCGCGCCGTGCGCCAGAACACCGTGAGTGCTCCCGAAGAGGAAACATTCTGCAATGTCACGAAAAGCGATTTATCGTTGACCTCACGCTAAGTTTGGTTCATTTCTTGTCAAGTTCCATCGAATTATTTCCTTCAGAGCAGATAGAGGCTTTCAATTGTGTTTAATTCTCCTGGAATTTAAATATACAAGACAAATTAATCCTCTCTGTCTTTATTTTTAGATTGTTATTATTTCTTTTTTTTGGTTTTGTTTGTTTTTCTCTTTGCATGTGTGATCTGGACCATAACTTCCAGTGCAAATAAAGTTTACAGTATCAAGACTTGTTGCAATAAAAAAAAAAAAAAAAACACGCCCTTTTACTCACGTCAGCTCACAGATCATTTCGCTTAATAGAAAATAAGGAGCCATCAGCTTTACCCTGCGATTTATTTTAATTTCAATTTTATATTCAGCTGCTTCTCTCTGTCCTTTTTATGTTTGTGCTGGCATGTTGAAGTCATCTCTCGCTTGTAATACAAGAGTGTTCATTTCTACCTTCACAATATATTAGTTTGCCGTTTGTTTCCTGATGTAAAATTCATGTTGCTCATTCCCTCCTGTCGTTTTTTTTCTTTCCTTTTTTTTCTTCTTCCTCTTCTTCTCGCTTTGGCCGCGTCTTTCCCGCTCATATTCAGTGAAGTGTTTAAATTGATATCTGCCTTAACGTTTGAGAGACATTTGCTGGAAGAGTAATGGTCAATTACTGTTTGAGTTGTTTCAAACTGAAATAAATGACAACCTCAACACGCCGCCGCTCAAGTTCATCTGTTGTTTAATTACCGTCGGAGAGCTGCCGCTGAGTGTCTGTGTGTGGGTTTTCCTGGAGCTCGCCTAATGAGAAGCAGCTCCGTGAGGCGCTCTTTCCATGATACTTTGTTGATGACTCGCATCTTGTAGATACAAGACCCAAAAACATTCCTCCAAGATAATGTCAAGAAGACCAAAAACTGGGACACTTGTGGAAAAACCTTGTTAATCATGTTTTGTTTGAAAAAAAAAAAAAAGGAAAAAAAGAAGAAGAAAAACAGTTCCAGTATGAGATTACAAGCTGAAGTTTAGTGTCAGGATGTCCTCAGATGTAGGACTGTGTCCACACATGCAAGAGCGCCAGACATTTTCACAAAACTGGATGTTTGTGTTTCAAGGATTGGAGATTTTTAATAAGTCCTATATTGGATTTTGAGGTTAGAAATCTCATTTGAATTTTAAGTTGCATGAGTTACAGTGATGATGGGAGACTTTTTCTTTTTCTTTAAGCCGTACCTTCAGGTTTGACCACCATGATATATGCATTAGACTCCTCTGTTCCCCAACACATCCCATTGAAATTGTTCATTTATTTATTTTTTATTTATAATTGCAGTCCAACATGTAAAACATGCAGGGAAGAGAATACCTGACTTAGTTTGTATCATTATTATTAATTTCATTATTGTCCCGCTTGTTGATTCATTCAATCTGGCTTGTAGCGCTGCACCAATGAAATGACTGCGTTATTAAAACACACGAACTTAGACATGAAATCTACTAAACTGAACAGATTTTCTTACGCCAGTAGAAAGCAGTGGCGGCAATGTGACGCGAAGCCGTAGGGGTCCGTAGGGGGCCGTTGGAAATCATTGACAAGTGAAATGTTTAACAGTCGGTTACAGCGAAGCAACATGTGTTTGATTTAACCTGACAATTTTTAATTGTTAGATGTTTGAATATCACACTTTGTTTTCTCCCAAACCAAACTAGCCCCTCCAGACACCTCAACGCTTAAGCTGCTAAAAATCTTAGTGTTGTGTCAAAAAACATGTACCTGCCTAGTGACATGCATTTAGTATATTGATGGCGTTCACGTCGTGTAATAAGCCATCATGCGGTCGGTTCACCGTGAGTCAGAAAGTGAGGAGGTGGCTGAATGCAGCCGTCATGGTTGTTTGACAGAATTACGAGCAGCTGTTGTTGGGAAAAAAAAACAAACCTTTTCCACATCATGATAAAAGATGCAAATTCAAATTTTAAAGATGGAATCTAACAAGTTCTCCATCCATCTTTTAGACGGCTTTGTTAAAGTCCTGATGGCATGCCATCCCGGCCGACTGTGGGTGAGGTCAGGAGGTTACACACACACACACACACACACACACACACACACACACACACACACACACACACACACACACACACACACACACACACACACACACACACACACACACACTGCACACAGGTCAACAGTCCATCACAGGAAACCAAACACTGCAGAACACTCACACCTACAATTACAGTCACGCTTTAAGTTTGAAATGCTAGTTTGGAGAAAACACACACACACACGAGAACATGCAAACTCCACAAACAATAAAACCTTCCATCAGAGTACGAGCCGGAGACTTCCTCGCTGTGAGGCAGCGCGACAACGAGGTGCAGCTTTGACCAAAACTGAGCCAACGATTCTTTTTGGTGGTTAATGGCTCACACACACCGGAGCTCAAATATGCAAGGTAGCAGTTATTTGTGCCTGAACAGAAGTGTGTCATTCGTACCGTCATATTAACGTTTGTGACTCGTACCTGTGTGCTCGGCAGCGTGGACGAGGACAGCGACATAATATATCGAATATGAAAAATAAGATTTCATTGTTAGATGTAATCGATTATCGCTACAAATACGTTTTACACTTTTTTATTCGTTGAACTGTGTGTGTAAAAACATTTATGCAGAAGTTTCCCAGGTTAGTGGGTCACTTCAGCCACTAAATGTAACACAGGTCACTTTGGATTGATCAGAAAAAGTCTCAAAGAGGATCTCCCAGCTGGATAATCTTCACTTTAACCTCCGCTATCTGAAAAAAAACCATCTCCCAGTTTGGTCCAGTATGCCACCCTCATCACATCCCTCATTACATCCCACATTACAACATGCAAATATGCAATTTCAAAGCATATAATGAAAAAAAAAACAACCAAACTGTACAAGCTACATCTGCACACATGAAGACTACCACTAAACACAGCCCAGGGAAACACAGCCACGCAGTCTCGGCCACTGCAAAGCCATGATTTAAAGCAGACGAGCGGTCAGAAGATTTCACATTGGTTTTATTCAAATAGCTGCTGTCAAACTTAAGCGTTGGATGATGATCCAGTCTCCTGAAAGTTAATATAACTTACTTCAACAGAAAGACACAAGGAACATAGCAAAAACAGACAATGTTCAACTGCATTAGGTTAGTGTTTCCATTTACAATATATATATATATATATATATATATATAAAAAAAAAAAAAACGATTGAAAATGTTAAGTTTAATCAGCATTGCAAAACAACGGTCTCAGAGGCTGTACAAAGGGTATACTGCAAGGCACTTAGGCATCTGGTATTTCTATATGAAACGACGTGCTGAGGCCAGACGCTGACGTTTAATGTCTACACGCTGTTGGCCAGGGCGACTTTGACCGTCTGAACCTCGGCAATATGAGAGGATTTCTGGATGATCCGGCTCGTGAGGGCGGGCCCTGCGGAGCAGCTCTGTCCTGTGACACACATCCTGTCTGTGATAGCGGTCCTCATTATGGAGAAGGGCCCCCGCGTGCAGGGCTGCCCCATGGCAGCGCCGGGTGCAGTTTGCCCCTGGGCCAAGCTGGTCAGAGCCACAGCTGCATGGATCTCCCTCCAGCTCTGGTCGTCCTGTCTCTGAGGAACATCCTCCACCTCCTGCTGCCGCTTCTGCTGGTTCCTGTCAATATATAACGTACAATATGCTCCATGAGAGGGGAAAAGTTGAGCCGGAACTGAAATCTCCACCAACATAAAGCCAGAATTCAGTCGAATCTGAGTTAAGTCTCGTAAACGGAGGAAACCACACGGATATCTTTATTTCACTACCTAAACATAATTACCATTTCAAGAAGGAGATGGTCGACAAGACTGAGGTAAAAACTCGACCGTGTTCCAGCGTCTGCTCGCTCCAAAGTGAAAACAAGCTGGTTTGTCTCCTGTTGAGCGGCTTGGAGCGCCCAGAGTGGACCAGTGGCTCATGCAGAGTGAAACGTGGCTGCATTGTACAGGCACGCATGTTGAATCTCAAAAGGCTTCTCAAACCAAAAGTAAATGGGGTGTAATGTTGCTCTCCTCCAACATCGACCAAAATAGTCTGCACAACAGAGCTGAACAGCCTGCTTCGTGCTCCCAAGCCTTTTGGCCACGATACCTAAAACCAAAGCCGCTTAAAGCTGCAAAGCTATGCTTTAACAGGTCTGCCGAGCTCCATTTTTTTCACGACATGACAGAAGGCCGAAAGGACAAAAAAACCCGCATGAGCTGTCTCTAAAGAGTTTATCTTACAGAGGGGGGACATATGTACATATCGCCGCCCAACCCTGGAAAGCTGATAGAAGAGTTGTTCGACCTTCAACAAGCAGTTTTAAGGAAAGTGTTCGGATGCCTCTTAAAGAAGGAAAAGATCGACGTTGGAGGTTTTCAGAAACATCCCAGAAGGGTCAACTAATAGATACTACACAAATACTCCCTAGATTGAAGTACAAGTGTTGTGACGGCCATCTGTTTTGGACTTTGTTATATTTTAACATCCAGACACCATATCGATGTTGTTATGTTGTTTAATTCCTTCACTTCCTGCGATTTCAGTCGCCTCACCTGCAAATCATCAAGCACTCTATATGAAGATTTTTCATATTTTCTTTTATGTTTTGCTCGTTTTCGCATTTCAATTCTCCACTTTTACCTTGTGAACTACTTTCTGTGCATCGCTGTCCTTGAAGATTATCAAACTTTTTTTTTTTTTTTTTCACATTTGAACTGTTTGTCTCTATATGGAAGACTCTTGTTTGAACTACATCATCACATCTGTATTTTCTCCTCCTCTATCCTATTCTTAAAATACTATCTACATTACTTATTCAAACTTTGATGAAACACATGATACATCAGAGAGACAGTGAAGAATCAAAGCAGCTGATTGTCGCAGTTATTGATGCTGAAGCTGCATGAGATGACTTGACGAGTGATCGAGTTACTTTAAAAGTCATAGGTGAAATCCAGTGTATTTTTTTCCAGAAAATAATTTATTATGCGTTTCAAAACTGTGATGCAAGTTTTGATGATGATCTGTGTCATTGCAGAGACCTCAGCTGGTCAATTCATTGTGAAAACAGTGATATCAAGTCACTATGTGTGCATGTGCATTTATTTATGTGCACATGAATCATCACCACCAAATAAGGATTCAAGACTCCTTCAGAAAGTTGTCGATTAATTTTTAATGCTTTTGAGAACTTGTACTCTAAATTCTTCCTTAAGTAAATGAGTGCAAATTGTGTTTATCACTTACAGCAAAGCTTTTCTTAACGCAACAATCTGGACTTATACTTTGGTTAATAAATCCAGTACTTTTGTGTTCAACTTTAGAGCTCCCTGGTTTAGGAAACCCTTTTTTTTTTCTTCTTCATAGTTTACACCTAAAAAAAAGACCCGGATGACCCCTATGAATGGATCTGATCTCAGTTAGTTGCTGTCCAAGACAGGCCAGAACCGCCCCCAAAGACAAAGCGAAAAGGGGGAATCACACTTTTCAAGTTGAAAAGTGCACACAAAAAGTAGGGCTTCATGGATCCAACAATGAAACATAACACGTACCTGTCACATTGAGTTGAAGTATAGTCCACTGCGTCTGCAAAAGAAAAGAATAGCGCTCAGTAAAATGCACAAATACATGAATCACTGGATAGAAGTGAAATTGCAAACAGACTATTCAGAGCACAATCAGCGGTTGGACCAGACTGTGTTCATATCATATGTTAGTGATAAATAGTTTTCATGTAAACATGTTTCTAATTTGCAGCATGTGTGTGAGAATATATACATGGGTTTAGCGTGTGTTTGGATAATGGCATCTCCGAATATTTGTGCATTGTTTATGACAGTATTATGTGACTCAGATGACAAGGCAAAGGCAGGATTTCTCTTGAGATTGAAATAAAAAGTGTGTGTAGGTGGGTCTGTCCCACAATGCAATGTGCTATGAAGACACATACTTTTTCACCCCCCCCCCCCTCCCTCTATAGTTTTTTTGTAAACTCTGCTTGCACCTGTACAGTTTTTCTGTCCTGGGCAATAAATTCAACAATAGAGGCAGGAAGTGAGTGTGTGAGTATCCTCTGTAAAAACAGAGGAAGAAGGAGAGGTCAGCCATTCTCACAAATAAAATCTATCTGGAGAAGAAATCTTCAGGAGAAGAAGAGAAAAAGGGGCTTCTGCGGTAACGTTATACCTCTTGGACAATTTCTGTTTGCGGTCTCGCGCATAAGTGTGTATTATATGTAGAACATATTTTCCATTTCAGCACTGGACTATTTCCTTTACTCACTGGAGCAGATAGAAGCCGGTCAAAAGTGATTTTTCTTCAGAGAGCAATAGACGGGGAAATTAGAGGCCCACTGTGAAACACAGCCTTTCAATGCTAACAGCCCGAAACATCCTCAGCTCTGATTTCTTCATGCATGCTGGAGCCAAAAGCAACTACTTGTTAATAGTAAATCATTTGACTGTTTTATGGTTTTTGTAGCCTCTAACATCCCTAAGCATGCATTTCTCCTTCAAGCAAGTCCACGTATAGCCAAAAGAAGTAGTTCGACCAGACTGTTGTATTTCAAAATATGGCTACTTCAAGTTTTTAGTCTCAAATTTGCAGCGGGGATCAGTTACGGCTGATTTTGCAAGCTGTACTATGAAGCTACTCACTTTCCTGCATTGAGTATACATGTACATATTACTTATTCTGGAACTCACGTTTAATTATTTCCAAATGAATAACAGCTTATTTTCATCCTCTGTGTATTTTTTGTAAAGCATTTTATGTGGAAAATCAACCCATTTCTCTCTCAAGAAAACTTAAGCCATGGTTAAAACTACACAGTATGTTGTTTGGACGTGTCACAATTTTTCCCGTTTTGAAATCGAATTAAAATACACGAAACATATTGTACTGCAATGGTCATAAAGTATTTAAGTTTGGATAATCACAATTAGATTTTTTAGGAAAAAAAGGATTCTTTAATAATACTTGAAGTTCACTTAAAGATGCTTTATATTTTTGATGTACCCGAAGTATGCCTCTTCCATAAGGCTAGGATATCCACATACATAGCAAATTATCAACATCAAATATCTTTCCACAACAGTACAAACTAATTCAGACAGGCTTAATTTGGCCAATGTTTTCTTTTTCTTCACTTTCTCTGAAAAGAGCATTTTGTCGTTTTGTGTGCAGAATAGAAGCAATGCTGCTCAGACGTCTGCTCCCTCTGTGAGCCTAGCAGCACGGCCCACAAGCCATCCTCACGGGGATTACGTCTCGCAACAAAATATCACAGTACTCTGTGCAAAGCACCAATTCATTTAAATACATGCTTCATCGTCGGTTAAAAAACAATGATTTGACAATTTTTTGAATGTATAAACCCCCCCCCCCCCTGAGAAAAGTCAGAATGTCTTTGGTCACCGTAAAGCCAACAAAAAAATGTCAACCTGTATTTTGTCTCAATAATAATAATGTACAGGTTAAGCAAATAGGATGGCCAGGTTTAGAAGTATTTGTAAGTTTATAGTTCAACCTAGAAAAGAACCAAGCTTTCTAAGTTAGGTAACTCAAGCTGTGCCTGGCATTTAAACTGATATCAGTTCCCCATTACTCTTCAAATACTCTCAACATGGCGCTGAAATAATTGTAGTCTCCAAAATCTTTAAGCGTTTGATAACTTTTGTTTCTGAACTTTAGGCTCCTACTCTCTGCTGCTGCTGCTGCTGCTGCAGGTTGTGCCTCACGTCGCCGTCCCGCCATGAGATAATGTCTACATGAGCAGATCTGAACCCATTGGTATAAATCTCCCAAGCTCTCAAGTCAACAACTCTCAGCTCGTTTCTTAGGTGTGTCGGTGCCACGCTGGAACACAATTTTCCTTGATGCAGATATGTATTTAAGAACAAGGTTGAGACTCCCCTCTCTGCATGCATGTTTTCGTTTCAAACAGAAAGGCTGGAAAATGCAGTGAGGCGTTTGTCCAGATATGTTTTTTGCCACTCTGCGGCTAATAAAACATAATTCTGGTCACATTTACGGCTCTCCAGCCTTCTGGAGGGAAATTCTCCACTTGATGTGTGTACCATGTTATATAAAACAAACATTGCCGTACATTATATCGCAACATCACTCACTCATTAGACTTTTACAGTCCATGGGAATTACACTGATATCTTTAAAGTGCCCTTGTAAGACACTGTGTTGTGGCATTGCTTTTTAGTAAATCACTTTAGCCTATGCGACTGTTTTAGCCGTCTCCCGGGTGGAGTATAAATGTGTTAATGGCGTTAGTGCCTGTCATGAATCTGGCAGCTTGACTTTCCACTTCACCTCCACATAGGAGCCCTGCTGGGTTGCAACCACCATTAATACAACCATAGGGACATATTAAAAGTTCGCACAAACATTTTCGACAGCAGTGCCCACATAGTATGCAATGATCTCATTAAAAAAAAAGTATGACTTAATTATGAGGGTATATGGGATGTTTATAGGATTGGTTTACTGCTTTGGGAAATTCAGAGAGCTAAGAGTATCAACACCACAATGATTTCTGTAAGTACGTTGAGGTCCGAGGCAGCTGTGGAGCAGCGGTGCGAGGTATTGTCATTTAATCCCAGGACCTTTGTGCCGAAGTAGATGTAAAAGGCAATTTTACCTGAGCAGTCACATTCAGTCATCTGCACACACACCAATGGTGGTGGCTGCCATTGGTGTGTAATGTGAACATTTTGACATGAATGTAAGCCTAAAGGTCTGACTCAGTTTGACCAACTGAGCCACAGCCACCCTATAGTGTCTATAGTGCCCCCCCCCCCCCATCCTTCTATTGAATAGGGACCACGAAGAAAGACAGATCCTTTACATTTACAGTTACCAGCATATAGATCCAAGCTACCACCAGTGTGAATGACTTTAAAGAGGGTTAAAACTGTTAAAACCTCTTTCACATGACATTTACTCTGAAAACCACTTATCTTAGCTCAACACAAGACTAAATATAGATGAAAGCAGCTAATTTGATTCATTGGCCTTTTAGGTTTTAGCTGTTTGACTCAAAAACGAACTGAAAAGCACCTTCAATACTTTTGAAAGCAATAAATAGAGGCAGATTTTGAAACAGTCGTGAGTTTCTTGGGACAAAGTCACCGTCTGCCCACTACAAATCATTCACCTTGAAAAATAACATTTCCACTTGCAGTGTTTGTACAAATTAAATCATCACTGTATAAATCATTACTTAGCAATTGATACTTACATTTCTTTTCTCTCCATTATTAAAATGGAAGCTATGCTCACCTTGCTGCCGACTATCGGTGTGTTTAATCTAAGTGGACTGTTCTCAAGACTTTTCCTTTCAAGTGGAATAGTTCAATAAGAACTTGTTTGTAAAGCATTTGTTGCATTAAAAAAAAAAAAAAGTTCTTTTTATCAAGATATGCTCCTGCATACAAACGGATTCTACCACAAAAGAATTGCCTGGATACACAAAAAGCACCTCTTACGGAAATGATCAAGTCAGGAAATATCAACACAATGTATGTCATGTCCCTGTTTCAGAGTGAGGTTTTTTTGGTGTTTAGGAGTAGAATTGGTTTAAAAGTCTCGACAAATCAATGCACCTTTAAACTGATTTTTGAGTGGGGAAAGTAGCACTGGGGTAAAGCTGGCTGCCAAAACTCACACAAGCCAAGGGAGCAAACTTTCACCCGCAAACTCTGATGGGAAAAGCCAAAAGAACATTAGAGATGTTGCTCTGCGTTGTCTCACAGATGAGTGGCGGCTCGTTTCACTGACAGACTGCTCCAGTACTGTATTTGGCTGGGAGTTCTACTTCTCACCCTGGGAAGAATAAAGTCTCAGACGTTCTGTAATTGTCCTTCAGACTGGACTGGACATTTCCACCATGGCAAGAAGCTGAAGCGGAACAAATGGCACATTCTCGTATATGGAAATGATATTTGCGGTTTGTAGTGGCAGCCAGCGCGAGCTTCATCCAATTTTAAAATGAGGGATTTCAGCGTCTGCATGAGTCTTTATTAGTAATGTTTGTAGAGGCTTTGGCTGCCGTGCCTTTGCGGATTTGAGGCTTGTCAGTGTGCTGTGCTCCCGATGGGTCTGAAAAGGGCACCCAGGTGTCAGGCTCCCTCCCAGTTTTTCTGTCGCTTTATAATTGAATCTTGCAGAGCTTCCGACTTTCACTGCAATGTCAGAGATTTATTAATGTCAGGGAGCTCTGAGGAGCCATGTGGAAGTTTCTCTTTGTTCTGTTCTCATTTTACTGTACACTGTGGCGTGTTAAAAAAGAAAAAAAAGAAAAAGAGAAGTGAGGGGAAGTGGAGTAGTTAAACTGTCAATTTGCTTCAACTTCAGCATAAACCAGCAATTAGAAAAAAGAAAAAAAAAGAACAAGATTTCCATAAATAGGAGGTGCTGTCATTTCTTTAACTAACTTTGTTACGTTTGTTTAAGTCAGCCTAAAATGACATTTTATTATTATTTATGTCTTTGTCTCAGATTTGATTGATATATTCAGTTGCGGTCAGGTTGAGGCAAAATTCAAAGCGGCTGTTCTTGCTGAGGGAACATCCCACAAAGCTGTGTGCATTTCTATTGGGCGCAGGATGAGTGAAGGCCTTCGAGTGCAGGATGACTCATCAAATATTTGGGACCATTTACAGGCGAGAAACAAGAAAGCAAAACATTTCCTTCACAAGTCAGGTTCACAAGATAATTACGAATTGCCCCGAAATAAAAAGTATTTTCATGAGTCGAGACTTGATGCTTGTGCGCGAGACAAAAAGTCAAACTCCTCTCACCCATGTGGTAGACGAAGTTGGCCTCTGTTTCGTAGGACGACGCCGGGGACGACACGGCCTCTCGATCGCAGTCGTTGGAACTGAACGACTCGGAGTGGCTCCGCCTCTTGCGGACGTGGGCGACGCCGTCGGCCCCCTTCACCGCCATCATGTGTCGCAGGGTGTCGTTCAGATAGCGGTTCAGTAAACTGCTCTTGTACTTGGACGGAGGGGAGGCGCTGTCGTCGCCGGCCATGGCGAGGACGCCGCTCGGCTTCTCCAGCACGCTCTTGTGCGACGACGACCTGCCAAAGTTTGGCTGGCTGATGGGAGCCTGCAGGGGACACTCCTCATCTGCAGCAAATGAAACAAAACAAACAAACGAAGCACACATCTTAAGAAAAACGAGACATTTTCAATGATTACAAATGAAAGAACGATGACTGTTGAACTCAGAGGCCTCACCATCTGAGTTGGAGTCGTCACTGCACACGCTCAGCCTCTCTGCGTTTCCCTGGATGTATTTATTGTACAGTTTGATCCTCAGGGCCCAGCTCAGGTCCGGCTGCCTCACTGTGTTCTTCAGTCTTCGTCGGGCATTTGCAAACCAGTTTGAAACCTGCACAGGACATTGTTTATGTTAACAAATGTTACCAAAATTCAGTATGAGCACAACTTCAAAGGTTTTTTTTTTTTTTTTTTCTCCTCTTTTTACCTGCACTAGTGTCATATGTGAGCCCAGAGCCAAGAGGACTTTCTCCGTCTTGGTGGGGTATGGGTTGTCCCGGTGTTTGTACAGCCAGTGTTTAAGTGGCCGGGCCATGTCCTGCAGCACCTGCCTCTTGTGGCGAACTTTGACCCCGCTCAGACGAGACCTGGAGGAGTCAGAAATCAACTGGGAGTTTTACTATGCTCCTCTACCGCCCACCCAGAACGATTTCCCACCTCAGTTTCACACTTTTCCAAAATTATACGTCAGAGTACAGTCAGACTCTGTGACATTCCTTTCTTTAAAGATTTTTTTTGTTATATATGTTATTTGTAAAATGTATTGAAAAGCTTAATGCAAGTCCAAATGTCAAGTTCCAGTGTTATCTTTATAATTCTGAGTAACTGTGACTTTTTCAGTCAGGCTTTTACAAAAAAACACTATTATATTTATCCAACACAGATGGAAAAAAAAAAGAAAAAGTCCTACCCATATCTCCTGTACTTTATGGTGGAGTTGTTTTCATTTGTCTCCTGGCAGTGGAGCAGATCTGTGTTCTGTCCTTCTGTTAAACTCGTCTGAGGCGAGTCGACACAGTTCAGTCTGCCCCTCTCCTCCACTCTCCCGCTGTCGTCCAGATGAAGCAGAGTATCGGACCTCATCACAGCAGCTTCGTTCATTCTTAAACAGGCAGAGTCGTCCTCGATCAACAGGTGCATCAGCAGACCCCTTGGTGTAAAGACAAGCGATAGATTCCCATTCTGGAGAGATTCAATATAAAAAAGTAGGTTAAAAAAAAACCCAACAAACTGAAAAGTTCCTTTTTCCTTGTTCAGTGTCCACGAGAGCAGAAGATGACGGAGTCTTAGGAGAGAATAATGTTTGTAAAGTCAGAAGATGTTGTCTGGTTTAGTGTCAGCTGAGGAGAGTTCAAATAACCTGCTGCTGTGCTGCCTATTGGCTCTTCCTCTACCCAATCGCCTCCCTTGGAGGACTCTGCGAGGAAAAGCTTGCAGAGCAGCAGCAGCAGCGGCAGCAGCAGCAGGACTCCTTGATATGAAAACTATTGCACATAACTATTAGCAAAGGTGGTCATTAGATTTACAACTGAGATGTTGTCCGCTGTTGACTGCAGTCTGTTAAGCACTTAAACATGCCCTCATAGTTTCTGCATGAGGCACACGGTTCTCGCTGATCTTGTGGTTTTACCAAAAATCGTGTCAGCAAATAATAATACATGTTTTACCAGGAGATTCTGGAAATTTATGGGCATAATTACATGGTCGCTAATAACCAGCAAAACCACCAAGCTGTGCCTAGTGTTTGGAAGTGAACCATGTTGTTTTAAAATGGATATCAGGGCAAATTTGCCAATCACAAAAAGAACACAAACAAGGGGAAAATGGCAGTCGTCCCTGCAGATCTGATTCTGACTTTGAGTGACATGTAATCTGAGTGTCTTCTACACAATCTGCAGTGTGAGGGGGATAATCCAATAATATTGAATGTACCTATTGGTCAATGTTTGTCCTCATTTTGGAGAAGTTGGGGACTGTGAACAGTTATCAAAATGAAGACTGACAGAAGTTTAACATTGTTATTAGTATAACTGGATGACACCATGCAGGCTGTGAGCCCGGGATTTGAAGACTCAAATGGTTCGGCTTCAGCTGTCATCCAAACGTATGCTTTTCCTCTCCACATCCAAACACTCTTATATAAGACTGTTTGGATATACAGTAATGACTTTGCCATGCACAATCATAACTTAATAATCTTTAGGCAAACATTTGTGATAAAATGTGTTTTTGGTCGTCCCGGCTTAAGTGTAAACTTTGGAAAACCGGGTTTGAGTCCAAGCGGCACTTGTTGTACGTATTAACTAACCCCAAAGCTCTACTCGATGTTCATAATTCAGGCGCATCAGTGAGGAGGTTGAGTTTCAGTGCTTTCCAAGCTGAAAAACACATGGACCAGAAGCATCCCCGTTAGGTGCAGTAAATTCCTCGCTCACATTCCTCAGCAGTGGTTGGAGAATGCTACATGCTATCACACACCATTTACTCCTGTCCCTCTGTGATATGTTCGCCGGCTCGACTGTTGATGTTAACTGAGAGCACGCCCACATTCAGCGGCTAGGAGACCTGTAAAAAAAACACAGTTGAAGGACATATATCTCCTTTTGTTTGTATAGTTTTGCACTTGTGTCTGGGCGTGTGTGTCTTGCAGGTTCACAAACTTTAGGCCTATTGCAAATACTGCACATCTACTTAAGGTATCACTGGAAAAATACATTTTTTTTTCATCTTCTTTTGGATGGTTTCTAAGGTATTCATTCCAAATGGTCAAATGCGCTCATGGCCTGAGTAGCAGAAACAAATTACATTTACACATGTTAGTGAAATTAATGATGATTTGTACTAACAAAAATGAAAACAAAAAAAAGAAAACTGCAGTGGTGAAAAATCCACATCCCTTTTGTGAGTATTTATGGTACACTCATACTTTCTTATTGAACGTTTCACTTCCTGAGTAGAATTTCCTTATCTATACTGTCATATGTTGTATTGTAAAGATTTAGTGTGTTGTATTTACCAAAAGCAAAACAATAAATGCCTCTTTAAATTTACCGCCTGCTATAATGAACTTGAAAGCTTCTTTTGCTTCCTGCTGTGAATTTGTGTAACTCTCGTGTGTGTTCACCATGTGCTTCACAGCGTTGATTGCTTAACAAGTTATAAGTATCTCAGGCAAAAACAGAGATATTGTTTAACAGTTGTATTTATTTTAACATACTTCAAACAGACAGTTACACAATTGCGCCAAATTATCCGAGACCAATTCACATCAGGCCTTCTGTGTAATGTTTGAAGTGGGAGCTGCAGCGAACATAAAACGGCGGGTTTTCATTGGATCACTCCGGCGTCTTTAATGGCGTCGTTATGATCTCAGAGGGCGCCTGCAGACTCTCACCGGCGTGATGAAATTATACTGCCATGCTTTGACTCAGCTTGGGCTTCAGGACCTGGCGGTAGGCTTTCTGCCGTGTCTGTGTTTGTACGCTGCGGCGACCAAATAACACGCGGACACACCGGTTCATGCCGCTTTAACCTTCTTGGTGCATCTGCTTGTGTTCAACGACAGCAAGCCAAATTGCAGTATTCTAATCTTCACCTCTGCAATTCAAACCCACTGTGGTCCCACAGAAAGCTTTTACGCGTGATCATAACTTCTGTCTGTAAATCTGTAGGGGCCCGCGTCCCTCGAAAGCTATTACTGTCTCCCCACATCATGCTGCGACTTCTTCCGCCCAAACATGACATGATAGACAACATTAACCCTCCTCCACACCCAGTTGAGCACAGCGTCCAAAAAGGAGACAGGAAACCCTGCGAATGTGGAGGAATGTCGCGTGTGCGATCGAATCAGGAGGAATCTGCACCCGACGAGCCGCTGCCACACTCAAATCTGATCACTTGTTAGTGGAGTGTTGCTGATGGAGACTCTCCGCCAATTATCTTTGAATACCTCAGTGTGGCTTTGGAAACGAAATAAAAACATTGGTTTTGCGATTCCATTTTGCAATAATGTTTATTGCGAGCCCCACAAAGTCACCTGCATCCATTATCTACGTTCCTTTACACTACTCTAGAACACATAATCAGAAGTTTAGTTTTCCATTAGCCACGTCGATGCTGTACGATTGTTATCGTGTTTGTGTCCCGACTTCATACACCATGCTGTTGGCAAAATGTCTCCCAGACTGCTACTAATAATATTTCTCTGGTGTACATTACAGCTAATTGAAGTGCAGCAGCTGTCAGAATAATTACATGCTGATGTTTGCGACTTGGCAGGGAAGGATTACACTTAGCCACAAGCCCTGGAGAATTTCCTTCTTTTTTTTCTTTTTTTTTTTCTTCATCATTCTGCGAGTTGCAGCTATTTCAGCCAAATGCCAACAGAAATCCTGGCTCTCAAACAGACTGACACAGAGCGAGGGAGAGGATTCTGCCTAATTAGATACACACTGAGCACTATGGAAAACTTTAGTGGGTCCTTTGTTTACACATGGAAATGTATTTAAAGTGAGTGTCTATTTTTGACTTTTTACCTATAAATACATATGTTAAAAATCTTCATCTTTGGTTTCTTTTTCTTTTTGTCAAATGGCTTAAATAAGTCTGATTAATGCATTTTATTTACATTCCACATTTTACTGATCACACAGCCGCACACCTCCAAGGCATTCACACAGGACTGAGAGCAATTTGGGGTTCAGCGTCTTTTCCAAAGTTGACAGATGGACAAAGTCAGATGTGGCCTGAGTCACAACTGACCAGCAATAATCTAGGGGTCCGTTCAAATCCAGCCGATCAATTGACCACAACTTCTTCGCGCTGTCGTTGGTGAAGGACATGTCCACTCCACGGGAAGCCACCGCACTTCTGCGCCCTCCATCCTCTCAAGCTCCGCCTTCAACTCTCTGAATGCTGTGGCGATATCTCCGTTAATGATCACTTTCTCAAACAGTTGACCGAACTGGCTCTCCATTGTTTCAGCTGCATCAATCATTTCCTCAAAATCCTCCTCCTGTGAAGCACAAGGACAGCAGAAATGATGCAATATCATGACATCTACAGTTGCTTTAATGTATCGTTTGTCCTGGATCCTCTGTTTCTGAGTCGATTACTGATTTGACGGTTACAAAAGAGTTCAAATCTGGGCATGTGGATCCTACAACACCTTGGCGAAGGTTGTGTAACAGTATTCTCCAAATACTGTAAGATAATAGGATATGAAGCCATGACCATTCAGCTATGCTGACCAATATGCTGGGAGTAAAAGATAAAAGGCCTTTTCACTCCAGTTGTGGTACAAGCTTGTGCTCTGTTGGCGCTGTGCTGCATGGCACCAGCCAGGTTACCAAAGCTGTGCTGCAACACAGCTGTCTGACCTCGTGGGTTTAATAAGAGCAACCCGAGTAGCTGGGGTCAACAGCAAAGCCAGATGTCCATCATGAAAGTGGGTTAGTATCTTTCTGAAGACTTTCTGAAAACATGCCGCATCACTCATCTAATTGGGTGCTCTTGTTTTGAAGTGAACACACATACAGTGGAATACAACAAGTCAAGCACTCTGTCATTCAGCCCAAACCCTCACATGCACTCACGAGGTGAAGTTCTTACGCTTTTGGACAAAATGTCCTTATCGATTGTGATGGAACAAGAAGCCACCCACAGAGTCTTGTAACTCGCCCATCTCTTAAATGTCTCTTAAATGCAAGCCACAAGGTCAGCCATGTGTAAAGCAAGGTGTGTGCTTGGGTAAGGGAGTTGGGGTGGTGGTGGGGGGGGGTGGGGGTCCATATTGAGGGCAAGTCCTGCATGTTACAAGACATGGAACAAGCACCTGTTTTCACACATGCACCTGGTGCCCCCCGCCCTCTTTCTTACTGAAAAGTTCCGGACTGGGTTGGAGTCCTCATCGTTGCAGACAAATTTAGCTCTTCGTCTGGTGAGGCGTAGCTCCTCGAGGCGCGGCGGCTTCACGAACACCACGTATGGTTTAAATTCAGACGAGTACACATGTTTTATGTTCTGTTAAAACAGGAACAAAAAAAATAAAGAATGAAGAAGGCGAGAAAAATGCAGACATCACTATTTATTCTAATTCTCATGTGTGGTGAGAATTTAACAAAGGTAACTTGGAAAATTGAAAACCGAGCATGATGCAAAATTTTGCATGTTAATCCATCTGATTTATTGAAATTGGCCCTCGTGCTTTAGATAATTCTGCTTTATTAGAAGCTTACAATTCACAATCCCAAAGGTCTGAGTCCTTGGTTCAAACACAGGGTGTGGTCATGTGCATGCAACAGAGCAAGCTGTCACTGGTGTGAGCCAGCATGCTGTGTGATGCTGTGCTGTCAACAGCAGCATCTCTATTTTAGTGACCACATGCGTGCATTCGTAATTTTATGTTTCCTGTACATAGCCTTGTATTGCTGTCTGTAAAGCTCTCCATAAATTATCCCACAATTGGGGGTCATTACTAGCAGGGGCAGAGGATTGTCGCCCGCGGAAAAAAAAATAGATAAAATTTTTCTTTTTCAACAAAGTGCAAATGTTTCTTTTATTTTTTCTTCTTAACTCCATCCACAAGGCTGTGATTTTATCTGTTTGTTATAAAGACTCTTTTAAGGTGTCTTGAGGAGGGAAACTAGGCGACCCCACTGAATGGATTTTTTTTGTCCTGTTTTCTGAAGTATCAGTGCTGTGATGCAGTAAAGAAAGACTTTGCGCCTGGTGCTTGACATAGTTGAAGTACTTCAGGGAGCATGATAGTGGGGCAGGTGGCAGTGGCTGTGCAACACTGAATACATAAAACAGGTTTAATTCAAACCAAGTATAATTTTTTGCAATTCATTGAACATTATGCGCAAACAGATCAAGTAACTTCAGTGGAAATTTCTCTTGATTCTTGATTCATGTTGCATTTTATACAACTTTTCAGAAATGTGCAGTGACCGCATGTACGTGCCCCTGTGGATAAGGACGGGAGGTTTGTGTATGTTTCTGCTAACGCACACAAAATCACAAATCCCTGTTTGTTTGCAAAAATCTTAATTTGTAGTGCGAACGTGTTTGGAGTTCCATGGTACTCGAGCTCTGTGCAGGCATACAATGTGGTTTGCATACAAATAGCACGCAGACTCTGTCAGCTGTGGAGTCTCTGGCCAAGTGGGAACCTCAACTCTTGCTTGAGATGAATTCTATAGCGAGTGGTAACACATGGGTCCTAGTTAATCACATTCCGTTGCTTAAAAATCAATGCTGTGTGATGGAAACTGAAAAGACAACTGCACAATTCACATTTTTGTGTATTGGGCGAAGCGACAGTCTAATCGGTTCAACAAGGACATGTGAATTATTTTATGTGTAACCCACGCAAACATAAATGTGATGATTTGCTGTGCGGGCGTGCGTCTTACACTCGGGTGCACATCCAGGAGGCACACCTTGTCCTCAGCCATCACTCTGTGCACAGAGTCTAGACTTGTTCCATAGTAATGACCTCTATAAATCCCATATTCTATAAACCTGGAGGCAGAAATCAACAGGGACAGAGACAGACAGGAAATAAAGAAGACCGTATTAAAATGGTCAGGCAGCAGCAGAACTGGTGGATCCCACTCATGAAATCGAGAGGAGCAAGTGAAGCTATTTTTAACCCCATGGGAACACCTGTTTTGTCATTACCTTTGATTCAGAATGTGCTCCTCGAATGTGTGAATTGACACAAAATGATAATCCACCCCTTCGTTTTCTTGCCTCTTCTTCTCACGTGTTGTGTCTGAAAGGACAGAGAGTGGGAGGCTGAGATGATGCCTAATTGTGCGAGAGGTAAATGGTTCCACAACCCGAGGACGTCTGTCTTACACGGCACGGTGACACCATAGCGATCAGGGTCAGAGATCAGCAACCTCCTCTTCAGCTCACTAACGCCAACGCCGCTGGGCCCTGGAGACGAAGATCAAAACACTGTGTTCTGTGTGTGGGTATTCATTCCCAATATCAGTGTACTAATGTTTTCCTCAAGACAAGCCCAACATCAAATGACACATCTGTCTTTATCATCACAGAACGAGAGCGAGGGAAAGTCAGACAGACAGAGATCTGATTTCATTCTGATTTCACCCTGAAAGTGATTCTCAAACCAGCCCGTGTCTGCTTCTCTTTATCGATCGTTTGATGCCACCGTACCCTCTGGAAAACCCATAGCTTCACGTCTAAATGTGACTCCCGCTCGGCTACGCATTACCAGTGTCATCTCTCGCACACGCGCGCACACACACACACACACACACACACACACACACACACACACACACACACTACAACATCTGGGATTTTCTTCTTTTGCAGGTTTGTGCAGCTCCAGATTGCATCAGACTCTAATGGAGAGCTGTCTCAAAGTGGGATTCCTGACATACCTGCCTTTTCCATCACTGGTTTGCATGAGCTTGATACATTACAAAATATCGGGTTTATGGACTCTCTACTCTTACACTGCAAATGTGTTTCACAGCTGCTCCACAGGACTACAGAGGAGCATCATCAGGCACAGTGAATACTGATTTTCTTCTCTTTTTTTTACAGCGTTACATGATCTGTAGGGCTTACAGTGGCTGGCAGTCACTTTCACCAACTTTCCTGGGGCATAATGGTCTATTGTTTCATTCAAAATGTGTATGGAGCGCAAACAGAATATATTTCCAACCTGGTCAAGCATTATCCAGCTGCTCATGGTTTAGTGATCCAGGTTTTGGTTTTCCTGCCTATAACCTTCATTGCCAATGAGCTATATATTCTTAATGATGACCTCCGGTCAATGAAGAGCCTTCGCAGCAGACAGTAAAACGTAATCCCAAGCAAGGGAAAGCTCCAACTCAATTAAAGGGGTCTAAATCTAAATCCAAGCTGTCTTAACTGTTCCAGTTTGATGATGGAGCACTTGGCTGACATTAAGGAGGGACTCTATTCACAATCAACTCATGTCTTTCTCTCCATCCATCTATCATTTGTCTCGTCGTTTTCTTTTGCACCTTGTCAGTTGCATTTCTCACCTTTCCATTGCCCACTTTAACTTTGCTCCCCCTCTTATTCATCACTCCACCTCTTGCCTCTCCCATGTTTTTCTCTCGGTCACAGATGACCTGCAGTCATATTGTACTACGAGATTAAATCGACCTTCAGCTGGGCTCAGTGTATAATTCCTCAGGGGAGAGATACAGCTCAGAAATACACAGAGCAGGCCTGTAGGGTTGGCAGAAAAGTGAATCAGGGGTGGGCCACTGTGGGTAACTTAAGAGAACATGATATATTCTGACCGGGAGCTTTCTGACAGTGTTTACATGGTTCTTATGGGAAAAGATTGTTCTTGCACTCAAGAGTAACCATATAAATCTTCATCAATGTATTACTTAGTCTTTTGATCAACAACAGCTTCAATAATAGAGCTTTTTTTTTTTTTTTTTTTTTAACTGAATGGGATCATAGGAGTATAAATTGATGTTTAAAGAAATAGCGGTGAGTTAATATAAAACAGAACACATGAGGTAGTAGATATTACAACAATACCCACCACCGCATGCACTTTGTGCACAGAAATATTTTTACATGTAAAGATAGAGCTTTGTACGTGTTCCTCCGACGATTTCTAGCACATACATACCAACCAAGATGACCAGGCGACGTCTGTCCTTTGGGTCTCTGTGATGAGGGATCACCTCTATGTAAGTAGGCGGACAGATCGATCCATGTACCCCGGCGCTCCACCTCCGTAACTGAGCGGCTTCTCTGGCCCAGCTGCTCTTTCTGCCAAGTCGGAAACTCCTTCTTAAACCGGCTGGGAAAGAGATACGGAAACTTTTCCATCACTGAAAACACATTGTATGGGAACAGGTGCTACAACACAGCATATTGTTATGGTGGAGGTGTTCAAACTCTGTACAAACAAATACAGAATAGTATCAGTGTCTGCATTCATGTGGACTCGCATTTAAGGTTACCATGGAGGAATCAGTGGAATTAATAATGTACAAGAGAGATTTACAACAGTGAGCATGAACCATTGTGTTCCCTCCATTCATCAATGCGTTCTCTGCAGAGATGTGATGAAGGTCTCATAAAGTGGACAAGGTCTGAGGAGATTCTCTGTTATCCAGACGTTTATGCAGACGTCTCATCTCTCCCCTGAAAGGCTCCATCAGTTTTAAATGGCCGGTCGAGAGTTGATGATTCATTGTTGTTAATCTGAGTGAGTCAGAACCAATAAAGCCTCTCAGACAAGAGTCTTCATAAACCTCCAATCAGTTCTTGTTTTCTTCATGCAAATCATATCAGAGAGAAAAAAAGACTCTTACTCCATGTTGTTCACAGAGACTAAGAGGCCAGATAACAGCACTGAAACAACTTTGCTGTGTGAAAAGTACCAAAACCAAAGTTTAGACAGCCTAATGGGGTTTGCAGATCTAATTGAAACACTGCCATTAGGCAAGGCTGCCAAATCTCACCACTGAGTGTGAGACTCACTTGTTTAACTCTAAGTGCCAAGTGTATGTGTTTGTGTGTGTGTGTGTGTGTGTGTGTGTGTGTAGGGGGTTGTTGTTATGAGAGATATGTATCACTACAATACACATATATTGTTGTCTATTGTTGCTTAACATCTAACAGTCTCACTACGTTACTTTCAGTGATGACACTTACACACGCAATCTGAAAAAACAAAAAAAGAAATCCAGATTTTCTTGTGGAGAATTGCAGTGGAAGAAGGCATGCTGGGAAAAACGGGTCTGTTTCTCCTATCAATTTTATCTCTCTTCCTGATAACTCAGACAGAACCTTATAAATATGTTTCCTCACTGGTTGATTCTTTTTGCAAGACGCTTTCTTCTAGAATCATAAACTATTGTTCTTTGAAACACCCACGACTGACAGTGATCCAGATCGTAGTAAATACATTGTGTGTGTGTTCATGTGTTTCATGCACATATGTCACACAGAAATGTGTGATCACATTTTTGTTATTGATATTGTTCATATTGGGTTGGAAAATGTAAAAACCTGTAAATGGGAGCATTCTTAATTTGAATATGTCTGTAAAGTTTTGTTTTGGATATACTCCCAAATTGTGCCAGTAGGGGGCTCCTGGGGACAGCATATTGTGTTTACCGACCCGTCTTCAGACTGGCAGAAGCGAGGTAAGGACGTTCCCTGTTGTCCGACTCATACTCTTTTTCCTGATTTCTACAGGACTAATTAATCTGTTCAACATACTCCAACTCTGGGGCCTGTTACAGATTCTTGGTGGCCCGTATGGGGATGAGCTCTTCATCCTTGTTATGAGCTGATCCCAAAATTTACCATACCTGTGACAAGACCTGGTGGATTCTATGCCTGGTGCCAGGCAAGGCTGCTGACGTGGTTCCATGCAACGGTGACGCGGGGAGCATACCTGTAGCTGAGGTTGGCCTGGAGCTGAGAATGACCAGTAGTGGTGGACGTGGAAGGACGTTGCCATGGATGACAGCGAGAGGAAGAGCCCGGTGTGGGACATCACGAAGGGCCTGTTTTCTCTGTCAGTGGACGGTCTTTTCCAGGTGGCTGTTAACATCGGTCCAGTGGCAGGCAAAGACTCAGCACAGCTTTCGCGTGGAGATGCGGAGGGATGTTTCGAGTACATCAACGCCTTCATGTACAGTAAGGAACTGTTAGAAGCTGAAGATCATGGGATGGGAGAACTACTGAACTTGAAAGATGCTGTTGATGATATGGATCATTTTCAGAGTGATGTTAAAGTTACCACTGACTTAAGTGAAAATACTGTGTCACAATTTAAATTCACTACAGCTACAACTGTTGCTGAAGACCATCCAGTCACAGCAAACCCACCACTCACTGTCCCAGCCAGTGTAGACCTATTTGGCCCAATTAACCCACCATTTGTCAGCAGGACAGCTGGTGGTTCTTAGCTGAGTGATGCTAAGGTTCCAGCAGATGATGTCCATAAAATGATGTCTGATTATGAGGATTTGGGTAAAAAGCTTCATGCTCTTACCAACATTACTAATGCACAAGTTGCCACACATGCCCACAGCAGAAATACCTCCCACTCTCCAACAACGCAGCTAGACATTGACACATATTCTACCCCTGAACCAGGAGTGTCACTAAGGAACCTGCCTTACCTACACCGCCATTTAAAGTTCATGGTGGGCAAATTGGGGACCACTCCTCAGATATTACCTATAACAGTGTTTGCAGGTAGATGGTGGAGGGAGTTAAGGATAATTTCACTGATTCTGACATTGTTAGGGGTGTGCTAAGGATTAGAAAACCTGGAAATGTCAAAGACAGGGTAGTCAATAAGGAAGACATGACCGTTGCAGAGTTGAAGGGGCTTCTCCAGTTCCACCTAGGTGACAGAAACATCACTGAACTATTCCAAGAGTTGATGCGTGCGAAGCAAAATGAGCATGAAACTCCTCAGCAATTTCTTTACCGTGTGATTAGTCTGAAGCAAAGGATCCTTTTTGGTTCCAAACAGCCAGATAGTGGGGTAAAGTACAGCCCAGACACAGTACAAGATGTCTTCCTACACAGTGTATCAGGGAATAGGACATAAATACAATGACACTCAGAGAGAGCTGAAACCCCTACTTTCAGACCATACAGATGATATCATACTGAAGCAGGTCATGAGAGTAACTTGCGATGAGAGTGAGTGTCAGCGTAGACTAGGAACCACTCCACGCATGAGGCACACAGGTGCACATGGAGCACAAGTTGAGGTAGGAACTGGAGCAGCCAACAGCAAAGAAAAAGATTGGTGGACAGAAAGCCAAAACGGACACAGTACAACAGCTGTCAGAGAAAATAGACATGCTCACCAAGTTAGTCGATTAACTAACAGATACAGTACAGAAGGGACACACATGTCACCGCCTGCCTGACAAGTCCCAAGTACCCTGAAAAGAGAAATGTTACGGATGTCAAAAGTGTGTGCAGGATGGTCAGAAGGATTGTAAGCACTGTGTTTTATGTAGCGAACTTGGCCACAGATCTATAGGTTGTGTAAAACACCCAAAGCATAAGGGAAACATGAACTGGTTGCTGTGGAGGTACACCCAGTATCCGAAGTTCATTCAAAGTCGCACCAAGTACATGCACAAGTTGCTTCAGACAGGTGAAACAAATAGTGGAAATAAAAGGAGCAGACATAACAAAACTGCCACAGACATCCTGCATGATACTTTGTCATCTCCAAACGATTGGCAAGAAAGCTTTAGCCAAATGCATCCTCAATGGCCTAGCAGTAGATGCTCTCGTGGACACCGGAGCTCAAGTCAGCATACTAGGGAGGCCCTGGAAAGAAGAATACTCATCTGACCTTGACATTCGTCCATTGTCTGAACTGGTGGAGCTAATAGGGGACAAAGAAAAGTTGGAAGTGTATACAGTGAATGGAGAGCTCATAGCATTTGAGGGGTGGGTTGTCATAAATGTGAGCTTACCCGGGAATGAGGACCCAAGCTTATCAATCAGTGCACCCTTCCTTGTGAGTCCAGCCCCCGTTGAGGTGCCTTTTATAGGGTTTAATGTGTTAGAAGAGGTAATTCGGGAAAGACCAGACAGGCTAGTCCCCACTCTCGCTCACCTGCTGGGTGGGGCCATGTCCATTCCAAGAGATACAGCAGAAAACATTGTACATTTTGTGCAGACCAAAAGACCTGTTACAGCTCAGGGACGCCTAAGAATAGGTCACAAGGAGAAAATCATTCCTGCAGGCAGTGTAACCTGGGTAAAGTGTAGGATAACCACTAAACTTGATCCATCTGAGTCTTTGGCACTGTTTGAGCCTGAGGAAGAGAGCGTACAGCTACATACAGCAGCTAGATGTAGGAGAGGGTTGACTCAAGATCCAGGCAGGCAGCGTTCTTCATGTAGCGATACCCTTAGGCAACCACACAAAACATAACGTTATCCTACCTCAAAAATCTTCTATTGGTTACATTCAGCCAATCAAAACGATTATCGACACTGACATACCTACTGGAAAAGCCATCAAAGCTCAGAGTTCCACCACCTCAGAGATGGCTCCAAACTGTCCCACCTCATTGTAGCACCCCCCCAGTTGATGTATGTCACCTTCTGGAGGATCAGCAAGAGGCTGTGAAAAAGATGTATGAAGAGTGATCAGCTTTTGCAAGAGATTCTAATGATATGGGCTGTATCCCAACTCTGCAGATGTCATTAACTCTCAAAGACGACATTCCTGTGCAGAAAGCCTACTTTTCTGTCCCGAAACCATTAGTGGCTGAAGTAAAGGAGTACATTCAAGATCTCCTGCCGAAAGTATGGATCATCATGTCTAAGTCTCCTTATGCAGCTCCTGTTGTATCTGTCTGTAAAAAGGATGGTTCACTACGCTTGTGCATTGATTATAGGTTACTGAACCGGAAGACCGTTACGGACTGGCACCCTCTGCAGATTCAAGACCTGACTGACACCTTTGGGGTGCCACTCCTGGTTCAGTGTCCTTGAACAACGAAAAGCATATCATCAAGGGTTTATGGCAGAAGGCTCCTGGCATCTCACAGCCATTGTAACACTCTGGGTGCTGTATGAATGGGTGAGAATACCATTTAGCCTCTGTAATGTACCTGCAGCCTTCCAGAGCAGCATGGAGGAGATGTTAGATACATTCAGAGATGACGGCTGCATTCCCTACTTAGACGACATGCTTTGTTATGAAAAAAACCTTTGAGGAGCACATTGAGGGTGTTCGCAAAGTCCTCAGAGCACTGCACCTGCATGGGATAAAGTTGAAACCACAGAAATGTGAGCTGTTTCACTGACAAGTGGGGTATGTTGGTCGCCTTGTATCAGCAGAAGGTGTGCATATTGATACAAGCGATTTAGAGGCAGTGCAGTCCCTCAAGGAAAAATTTCCCCCAACAGATGGTGAAGTGAGGCAGTTGTTGGGCTTTCTCAGCTACTAAGGCAGCTATGTCCAAGACTTTCCCCGCATTGCCAAGCCAATATATGGTCTTCTCCAAGTGAAACCTGGCATGTCACCAGCACAAACCCATCAAGTAAAGACAACAGGACCAGCTGTCTTCTCAGACCCCTGTTGAATGGACAACAGAACATCAGTGTGCACTGGACCAACTTTTCACAATGCTCACTAGTCCCCCTGTATTGGCGTACCCAGACTTCAACTTACCTTTTGTATTACACACAGACGCATCAGAAAAGGACCTGGGTGCTGTACTTTATCAAAGACAGGATGGTAAGCTAAGAGTTATAGGATACGGCTCCAGACCATTATCCCCATCTGAGAAAAACTATCGTCTACACTGGTCGGTCATCTTCTGTTGTAAAGGTCTGCCATTGTAGCGTTTACAGAAGATGCATTCTCCAATTATATTTGTAATAGCAGAATTGCCCTTTGTGATCCAGTACGTTCTCCTCACTGATGACAGTGTGAGATTGTCCAACATGTTCGAGACTTTGGTGAGCATACATAAGAATGAGTCTGGCTTTTTGCAGCTCTTTAACAAGGATGATTAGTAGTTTAGCTTCCACAGGCATTGCACTTTTATGGAGCCTGCCTAAAACTCTGAACAGCCCGTCTTCAAAGATGAGGTTCAAATTATAGATGGACTTGAGGTGGCACACCTTTGAGTTTCTGGAAAGAGCTTCAATTTCCAGCTTGAAATTCTGGTGTTGACAGTAACTGATGATGGAAATTTCAGCATTTTGTAGATCTTCCAGGGACAAACTATTTCCTTGTGGCTGTGGCATTTTTATGGTGAGCTTTGTCGTTTCCTGAAGGGAGCAACTGATTGTTCCTTTTGCACTTCTCCTTCAATCATGATTTAAACTTCAAGTACGAAGCCACAGCTCTCTTGAGCCCCCACCAGTCTGAGAAGAATGACATCAGCTGGTCTGTGGGTGCAGGAGTGTCCACTGTGACAGAATTCGTGACTGCCTCCCTCCCGACCTCTTTATCTTCCACATCCAGTGAAATAGCCATCTTAGTGTTGGGCCACTTTTCCTCATACTTCCACAAATATTATGGTCCTTCCAACCGTCTTCTGCATTTACAAAATTCTGAGACCTTCAGCCCTCTGGACACATTATCCGCTGGATTTTCCTTCGTACTGACCTGTCTCCATTGCACAGGCTCAGACAAACCTCTTATAGTGGCAACTCGATTTGCTACGAATGTCTTCATTGTTCACGTACTTCAACACAGATGTGCTATTAGTCCAAAATGCTGATTTCTGGAGGGGCATTCCCAGCTCTGCTTTAATCATAGCATCCATTTTTACAGCAAGGACAGCTGCAGATAGCTCAAGTCTGGGAATGGTCACAGGATTTAAAGGTGTTACTTTGCCTTTGCCAAGAAGAAAGGCAATGTGTATTTTGTTTTCTTCATTCACCAAACGAATGTATGAGAATGTTCAATAGCCTCCTTCACTGGCATCTGAGAAGTGGTGTAATCTGGCTTGCTTTATCATTTCAAAGTCACAAGGTTTGATACACCAGTCCACACTGAATGCCGCCAACTGGCTCAGCTCCTCCAACCACCTTTTCCATTGCCGTCAAATATCCTGCAGCAAAGGATCATCCCTATTACAGCCTCTTTTGCACAGCTCTTGCTGCATTATTCTGCCTCGCAGAGTCACAGGCGCCAAGAATCCCAGTGGGTCATAAACAGAACCCACGCCTGGCCAGAGCCCGATGTTTCATTTCCATTCCAACGTTGAAAACATTGGTTTCCTGCAGGGCGGACAGAGCCTTCAGCTCCTTCTGCTCATCCTTCATCTCTGCAGCAGTCTGGCTCTTTGCTTGATCATAGAAATGTCCAGCTTGTACGGGTTCTCACAGATGATGGCGGCCTGGCAAACGTAGGTCATCAGCACTCTGACGAACATGTTGGAGGTCTGCTGCTCATCCAGGTTGGCCTCCACCCAGTCAAAGATCCTCTGGTTGTCGGCCTTGACCCAGAGGAGTTTCTCCAGCTGTTTGCTCAGCTCTGCGGCGCTCAGCTCCTTCGTCGGACTCTGACTCGTCACCTATTCTGTCACAAACTTGTTGACGTCAAAGTCCTCAGGGAGGAAGTCTTTTCAATGGAGGCCCGCCTCCCTCCACGTAATCCCCGCCTTTTTATGGCTCATTCCTTTGCAGAATAAATTGAGGATGTGGACCAGCATGACTCCAGCTTTGCCCAGAGGGATCACAGGCTTTGAAATCTCCACGAATAGTTCTCCCATTGGGATGCCCCCCTCGTGCAGCATGGGAGTGGTCTGCTCTGCCAGGAATGGTGTTGCTTTTCTTTTTTCAAAACTCAATAAACACTTGCAGTACTGGTGCCTCTTCTTGAAAATCACTGTGGTTTCCCACTCTGATGGTCTTTAACCATACAATAAAAGCATTCTTCATATTACTCTAAATGTTGAATTACATTTTCCAAATAGCTGAATTAGTCCAACTCATTTATAGATCTTCCCAAATCTTGTGTAGGAAAGCCAAAAAATCTTCCAATATCTGTTAACAGCTTCCCCTTACTGGGATTATTTCTTCATTGTTGTGCCTGAGATGATGCGGATTCTGTGTCAGAGTCTTTTTCTCCTTGTGGTCGATGTTGCAGCTCTCCATCAGATGTTTGCTCTTTTGCTTCCTCATTGGGGGTCCTGATGATCTTGAGATGCCCCCTTCTCTCCTCAGACATCTTGTAGCTCTGGTTGACTGTCTCCAGCAAGTCGAGCAAGCCTGTATCCTGGGAATTGGGTCTGGTACTGATTTCTGGTTGAGTTCTCTGTAATCACAGCACAGCCTCAATTTATCTGACTTCTTACAGACGCAGACAGTTGGGGAAGAGTACGGTGACCTTGACTCTGAAATCCACCCACGGTTCAACAGATCTTGAGGATACTCTTTCACCTCTTGGTGAAGGGGTTTTGGCACTGATATGTAGGTTTTTCGAACAGGAGTGGTGTCATGCAATGTAATGTGCATGCTTAGGGTGGGGATGCATCCCACGTCGTTGTCATCATAAGCAAAAGCCTGACACTCATCCCTTAACAGCCGCCTCACAACCTGCTGCTGATCATCAGTGAGGTGGTCGGACTTAACGAACTTAACAAAATATAAATGGAGCTTGTGTACTTTACTCACCTGCAAACACAGAAGAACCACAGACAACTGTCTCAGTATTGGGCCACTCTTTTACAATACCGCAATACTGCTTGTCAGGCTGGCTTTCTTCCTTGTTTGCTGGGATAACAGCCAATTTCCTAGAGTAAAAGAGCTATTACTGACCCCGAGTGACAAAAGTGGGTATCGCTCAAAAGATACCTAAACAAAAGCATGCAAGGTTTTCCTGTGACATCGTGCCAGAAAAATAATAATGGGGGACCAAACTAATCAAATCAACTAAACCTTCTGGATAGCATATTGTGTTTACTGACCCGTCTTCAGACTGGCAGAAGCGAGGGAAGGAAAAGCAACCTGTTGTCCGTCTCGTACTCTTTTTCCTGATTTCTACAGGTTAGTCCACATCATTAAGCTCAAATGATCCCCAACCAACTTTTATACTTTGTTGTGTCATGATAAATGTTGATAATAGAGTAGGTCTGGTGTGAGAATGTGTGTTCTGTTGACTGGAATGTCCGTGTTATTTACTTAGCAGGCCACTTAAAGCAGAACATGAGTGCTGTACCTTATTTCTGTGCTCCATTTTCTTTTTAACTTTGTAGGCTTCCTTGACACCCATAGACATATGTAAAGTTAATAATTTGTCATTTGTTCATGTTATTGAGTAATTATTGTGTTAATTGTTTAACTTTACCTGCATTGCCAGCGTGTTTTATGGGTTTTCCCATTATTTCAGTTTAACAGATGTTAAATATTATTATTGCAAAGCTTTGGATTTGAAGAAAGATTTGTGAATCCTATTCAGTTTGATCTGAGACAAGCTGTTAAAATTGGTTGAAAGAAGAGATAAGAAAAATGTGTTGCATACGTTTAACAGAAATACATTGATATGTAAAATCAATAAAGCAGACTGGCAGAAGTGAGGGAAGGAAACCCAACCTGTTGACTGGCTCATACTCCTTTTCCTGATTTCTACAGGACTAATTAATCTGTTAAACAGACTCCATGTCCACGGCCTGTTACACACGCACACATTACACCACTGTGGGTCACAGCAAACATTGCACATCCTATTTTAAATTTAAACAGACTGGACAGAAACAAAAAGGGAAGAATCTCTTCATGCAAACATTATAAACCTAACAAATATTTATTCAAGTTGGCCTAATTTTATTTATTTATTTTCTATATTGAACACATTAATGGAGATCTAGCTCATGTTCACATCTTAATAAAGTCCATGAGGTTTGTAACGCATGATTCATTCAAGATTTATTCACCTCCACGATTAAGTCATCGACTTGATTTTATTGGTACGCTACTTGGATATGATTAGACGAAACGAGGGAATTCTCGTTTTGTGGAGCAAAAAGAAGTGCAACACAACAGCACATCACCACCATCTTCATTTACACGACCGCCAAGACACTCTCAGTCAGGAGGACACGGACTCAGTCTGTCACACATCGCCGGTATCCTCTCTGACAATCTCGCTTCTGCCATGCGGCTGCGGTCTGGCCCGGCTTGGCAGACTCCCTCTCTTTCATGATGTTAACTCCTACTAAGTACCGGGGCCCGGGCTCTCTTTGACGTCAGCCGTAATTTCACTTTGTAAGCACATCTCTCCATTTCCTCTCCAGGCTTCACTCTGAGACTCGTGCTGCAACTTAGTACTGCTCTCAAATGTTTGTTTACATGAGATTTAAACCCATGGGTTCACCCAGACACGTGAACGGGGTTACACACACTGAAGAAAACCAATGTTGTACAGCGAAGGGAGCGATCTTATTTTCTCAGACTCGACCGAGGTCTACAGGAAAACATCTTGTAATTGTCAATCTTAAGTAATTCTGGCAGCAGACTTTGCGTTCGTGATGGAAAATGCCCTCGGTCATACCGTTTTGGAACCACTTCAAGATAGTTCTTTTTGACTGTGAAGCAAGTGGGGATGAAAGAACAGACAGACAGATGAGATAGTAGTCTTGAGCTCCCAGTATGAAGTTGTACAAGATGATTGATACCACTTTAGTGACTTCACAAAAAAACACATCTTGTGAGGGATGATTTTTTTTTTTCTTTTTTCTTTTCTTTTTAAAGCCTTCAAATTTGATTGGACTGAATGAGACAAATTATTGCTTCTCTCTGGAAAGTTTTACAGATATCCAAATACAAAACCACATATTTGGAGTTTAATTTTTCAGCCACGACCAGAGCGAGATACTAAAATATCTTTATAGGATTTTATAGGATTTAGGAGTTTATTGTTCTAAAACATACATTTGTTTCCAAGATGTTTAAACATGAGAAACCTGAACCATTAAACTGAAAAGCCTAAGAGGTATTCAAATATTTGTATAGATTTAACAGTAAATGAACTTAAATCACATTGCATTTAGCTGACCGAGGCTCTTGAAGCTGCCAGTAACGCACCTGCATGCACACACAAACACTTCAGACGACTTTAAGTGAACTTACATCAATTGTCAGCAGACTCACTCTAAACTTAAACGTAACTACCACTTGCCTAGCCCAAGCCCTTAATCCAACTCTAACCGAGCCGGAACCATTGACCAATATCAAAACCTGCCATTGCCTCAAGATTCAGTGAGTCGCAGAGTTCTCATAGTTTCTTTCAGTTTCAATCACGTCCCTACAATGACCATTGGAGACTTGCGCTCATACACACATGCAGATCAGTCTCATGCAGACTCACTGAATAACCTCATAAATTAAAAGTACTACTTGCACTAACTTTAGTCTGTCCTTAGAAATGTCTTTACCAAAAAATATAAAGTTTGTCTTACCATTTTATCGTCTTATTTGCTTAAGAAATGCTGTTCACGTAAACTTCAGAAATAGGTTGTCAGAGGGAGTTTGGTTATGATGTTTGGGAGAAAATATATAAAATTGGGAAATGGTTCATTGAGACATTTGATCACAACAATGAGTTATGGCTGAAGTCCATGTGCATTGTTCAGCAATATTGTAATTTTATTCTGTGCTGTATGAGATGTTGTGCTTGTTTGTTTGTTTGTTTGTTTTTTAAATGCAGTTAAACAAACCCTAAGGAAATGCTCTGACTACCGTTTTTGAACCAGAAGCAGATGAGATTTGACAAAATGAGTTCAAGGCGATTCATCGGCTTTAGTAAAATCTTCAATTCACATCAATTTTGGATTTATGTCATTTAAAAAATTGTGTAGAAAGAGGCTGAAGATATAAAATGGTGTAACCAAAAACACATACGAAGTATTACCACAAACCTTACTCATAAGGGCCTCTATAAAAAAAAAAGGCGCAACAAATAGGAAAAAACGAACATCAGCAAACAGCTTGTCTGAGCTTTTAAACTTCCTTTCCTCTCTCTCCTTTCACTGTTTACACCAAGCAGACTAAATTATGTCCCAAAATGTCAAACCACTGATTCAAGGGGAACAAAGTTAATCACAGCAATTCTAAGAAAATGATAATCTGTCAGATTCTGCATCTTTTCTCTTCTATTCTCATACTCTCTGATTGCTCTACATGCAGCCGGAGAACGAGCAGGCCAGGAAAAGAGGGAACACAAAACCCAGACGTCGTCCTCAGGTGGAGCTTGGACGGAGATAAGATGAAATACGTATTATTAAATGCATATGACTCTCAGAAATGATATAATGCAACATCTGTAATTACCATGCCATATACAGACGAAGGGATTCTCTTTAAAAAATCAGCCATAAACTAACGCCTCCCTACGAACATCCCACCATGCAGACACGCAACTAGCACAAACCCATCATATCCAGTCTGTGAGATTAAAAAGAAGGGGCGGATAAAACCACAGTTCTTCTCCCCCGAGGCCGAACCTTGAAACTGCAGCGTTGATTCAACTGGTTTGTGCAATAAATGCAGCGCAGTCTTGATTACTCGGCCTATCCTTGTTACTAAAGTCAAGTATCTGTGTTGTTGTGAGCTGCCGTGTTCAATTAGATATCGATATACGTAGATTAATGATAGCGGATATATTTTAAGAGTCAAACATCTCACCAATGTGGATCCCTGTTATGGCTCTGTAGTCTGCATCCTCGGTTACTGGAAGAAAAAAGGACGGGAGGAGAGAAAAGATGAATGAAAATGATATTACATACTCGCTTATTAGCATATGACTCAACAAAGAAAATGTATATTTAGCTTTGAAATTGTAACAATATTTGTTTTTTATCTAGAAATAAAATTAATACCTTACGCTTGCATAACTTGCATGTGAAGAATTCACACACACTGATGCAGGCCAGTTCAGCTTTTACACACGATAAACAAGCCTGGTTAGAATATATGACTATATTCTTTGGAATCTATATTTTTAAAGTATAAAAACTTCAAGCAAAAACTTAACATATACGTGCGTCTTCTATCACGTCAGACAGACTGAAGGTGAGTTTTTGAAACCGAATACGAACCGACAGCGTTTTCCGTTTCATCTGCGGCGCATGTGGAGAAAATAAGAGACGTTAGTACTTGGGGATGCGGCCGAGCTCACCCATCACCTTGACCTTGGCGGTGACATTCCGGCTTGACCTTTCACCCCTCAGCTTAACACTGAAGGACCTCTAATGTGTTTATTGGAAAGTGTTTTACGCTTTTCAGGTGCTGGGAGTTTATGGACAATGTTGGCTGGTCACCTGCTGGTGGTTTCACTCTTCGGGGCTTGAACAAAGCTTTCGGTCGCCGCAGTGCAACTCTTCTGTAGAAACCCACAGGGAGGACATTATTGAGTTAAAATGTCAGAGTTTTGTGTTTGAGGTGTGAAAGAAATTATTGGACAACCTTTCATGCAGCTGCTGGGAGGGGATCAGTCCGGCCCGGCTGTCGCTGTCCCCGAGCTGACGAGCCTGCCACCACGTATCGTCCTCCATGCTCACTATTTCCAGGATGTCGCCTATCTTGAAAGCCACTGCGGCATCCTTGCATGGAATGGCCGGATCCTCCACCGGATCGTAATCAAACAGAGTCCGCACAAACAGCTGAGGAAAGAAAGCCGTCTAATTTCTTTTGCAGCTCTAAAACAGACAAGCTGGTGACAATTGGAAAAATGCACCTCTTTTTTTTTTTTTTTTTATCCATTTTTCTCTTTTTCCACTGCAACTTCATGAACTTCTGTATCCTGGCACGTCTTCGTCTGGTGTTGCTTCGCATGTGTTGGTGTCATTTTTGAGAAATGACCACAATCACTGAAATCAATTTGTCGTAATGCGTAGCAAATGCTCCCTGCACTAACAGTTTCCAGCTCAGACATCCTCTCGGGGTACGCGGTGATGGCCTATGACTCCCTCTAAACAAAAGATCGCTGGAAATTCTCCATACAAGGTGTACACATGCATTGTTAATGCTAAATTGAACCGCAATCAAGTGGATAAATGATAAAAGCTGTGAATTGTAGTTAACTTAGTTGGTGTTTTGTCATTGGTGGTCTGACCTGAAGTGACTGCATGAGAATCGTGCTGCGGTAGTGACAGCACTGTGGCAAAAGCACAAAATATAACCAAACGCACAAGATACCAGTGATTTCATCTCATTTATACTGAAACCAGGTGGGTAACTTTCTCTTTGCAGCCGCATCGCACACGAATACAGTATCACCGACGAGGCATATTATTATTTGTGAAGGCTACTATTTATTACCTTTTTCTCGAGAGATGACTCTTCTTCCTTGGAAAATGCAGGGATTATTTTGAATGTAATTTCACCCTCAGAACGAGCCTGCACAGAAATAACGAGAACAGAAACGGTTTGCTGTTCTATTAAACATATTAAGTGATGAGATGCTGTAACACCACAAATGAACCATAATCTGAATTCCTCAGTAAACACGAAATAAGATTCTTTTTTTCTATTAGTTTATTGGCTCTGAGGCCGCTGTGGGCTTTTCATGTGGCACTTCTTTCCCCAGGTGTTTTCAGTTCATCAGAGAGCGAAAGTAAAAGCCAAGGGATGACACAGAGAATGGCCATTTGGTCATGGCTCTTGTTTGCTTTCAAAGTTTATCCTTTTTTTTTTTGAAGTGGAATCAATTAAATTCTCTGCTTGGCCTTTAAGTTTTCTGGTATGTCTCCGTTTTGAATAGGATTCACTACTTTTGTTTGACAGAATTTAATTAGTTCATTATAACCCTCATCAATCATAAGCATTATTTATTTGTCACCTTTCCATCCCCATTAACTCCCTTTTGTTATTACTCACCTTAGAACATTTTCTGTCGTGTGGTGTCGCTCAACTCAACAAATAATCTTCGACATAAAATAAACAGTTAAAAAGTTTCAACTGGATGACGTATAAAGTCAACGATGCTGTGAGGACAATTACATGAGCTCATTTGTTTCTCTGACATAACAGTGTTGGAAACCTTCTGTAGTCGCATTGAGCTTCTTGTTAGAAAGATACAGATAAAACCAGTAATAAGACATCCCACTTCATGAGGTAAAGTTAGATCAAAATCGGTTGAAGGTAACTGAGGCATCTGTTGAATCTAAATATGTTGAAGCAACTGACTTCTTGAAAAACAAATTTGATTAAATATATATATTTTTAGTGTCATCATAGTCCCTAAACTACTAATAACTCTCAAGATACTTCCCAGAGTACATATAAAAAAAACCCAACAAAAACACCTTGTTTTTACATCTGTGATCACCTGTGAATTACTTCTATGGTAGAACAACGCTCAAACTGATTTAGATCATTTCTTATTGACTTTACTGCTGCTCCTGTTTCACTAAATGACTATTCCACCATAGGAAATAGCCTAAAGGAAACAATAAACAAAAATCCTGATCAGGTAATATATTGTACAACCATGACAGATATGTTGAAGAATTTGAAATGTAAGTTTAATATGACAATTTTTGTTGTTGTTGACTTTAGTCTTTTTATGTGATTTCACGACAATCATAACAACAAAAAACATACAGCCTTTTCTTAAGATGATAAAGTTGAGCGGAGAATCAAATTGACCCAGAAAAAAAGGATTAAACTTCTGAAAGTAAACAACAAGAATGAGACAAACCAGGAGAGGAAGGATTTCCTTTGGTTTTCGATGTTCCACAGAGATGCCGTTCACCTCTTTCAGCTCATCTCCTTCATGAATGAGACCTTCAAGGTTTTGGATAATAAACAAATGGAAATCTGTCACAAATACAGCGCTCGGAAACATTTTTGTGGATCATCCTTATTCGTCTAATGCACAAAGCACAGAGTTGATCAGCTTACCGCTTTTATCGGCAGGCCCTCCTCTCATGATCCGCGCCACAACAATTGCCCCAGTGGATTTATCCCGCTTTATCGTTGCCCCCTGGAGGATGGCCGTTAGCGGTGAAGGAAAGAATGGACATACAGTGTGTAGAAAGGCACAGAGGTCAAAGGATGCAGAGCAGAAACAACATGTTGTTTTGATTACAGCCCAGACGAGCTCCTTATTTAGAGTGTCTTCATTCCACCGAATGTTATTTGTATCAAGACCATTTAGCCGGCTGCCTTCATGTAACACACAGAGCGCTGGAAAAGGTTACCCAAATCAGCATTATTTTCAACAGATGTTATTGATGTGGAGCAAATCGCAATGGAAAGTGCATCTTATGTAGCTGACTACAATCAGCTCATGCTCGGGTGTAACCCTGCTGTCTGGAAAACGGGAACATGCTGGATCGATCAAAGAGAGCGTGTCAGAGAAAGGTCAGTCCCCTTCCAATCTAGTTTTGGGATCAATACAAAAGTATGTTCTCCATTATTTGTCCAAAGTGCCTTTTGGAATCTCAGTCACTAATGCATACACACACACACACACACACACACACACACACACACACACACACACACACACACACACACACACACACACACACACACACACACACACTGAAAAGATAGCCAGCATCAGATAAATTATGCTTATATTTACCCCCAAATCATATTTATACATTTAGCCTGTTATCACCACATGGGGTTACATTTTTGGCACTGGTGGTCATTTAGTAAGGGGGATATCTCAAAAACCTGTCAACAGATTTCACTAAAATTTGTTGGAAAGCACTACCCCAGGCTCAAACAACCAACGAATAGTTTTTGATGTGGACGCAGGAATTTTTGGTGGAATTTTTGGTCTTTGTATTTGAGAATACTTTTGCTATTTTCCAATAAACTAATAGTCTGCCTCATTGTTATTCATCATCATCATACTCCGTTGAGCTCTAAAGCCACATGCAGATGATAATTTAAAAAGACATCAGTAAAATAGCAAACATAGTTAAGAGTTTTTGTTGAGTGTGTTCTGATCCAGGAAATGTTCAGAAGTGAGTGACAGTGATTTCTAATGAATCAGGAAAAAAGCACATTATTATAGTAGCACTACATAAATTAGTTAGGATAAAAAAATAAATAAAAAATGAATTGATCTGCATCAGAATGCAAAAATACAAAACTCCCGACCACTTTAATTTTTCTGTGCTACTGTGAAAGGTCTCCTGCACTGTGAACACACATGCTTACACAACACATGGTGACACAAAACAATAATGATGTGGGTCGCGGCAGACACATGGCAGTGACAATGGAAGAACTGACTTTGTGATTTTTCTGGTTGAAGAAAGCAGCCCAGAGTTGCAGCCCAGGCGTAGAGGTGACCCACAGAGCTGCTGAGGTCTCCTGTCATCTCATATCAAACACTTATTCGCAGTTATACCTTGGTCAAGCTATGATATAACTTCACTCCCAAGAGGGGAAAAAAAAAGGGGGGGGGGGTGGGGGGGATCTTGGACATGTTCATTATGTTGTGTCAGTTCTTGTTTCTGGACAAATTACTCATTTATTTCCCTTGTTCATGGTTGTCCTGCCTAAAAGTGATTGGATCTGTCCTTGTTTTTTTTGTGTGTTTTGTTGTTTTAAGACCAGGTAGGTAGAATAATAACAGGCAAGTTTGTTGCAGTCTCTCAGTGCCAATCATAAAAAAGCCCTATTTTTCAGTCAAAACAAACTGAGGATTTTGTTTGATATCAACTTATTGATCAGATGTTGTATGTTTGGATAATATTTAGTTGCTGTGAGTGTTTCTTCTTAATAAATCAGTTGGAAAGTCCCTTCGTTATCCTTTTATATGTGGCCACATTTATGATGAACATGCATTTGTGGGATAAGCAGCAGAGTCAGTGAAAAAGCTGGAAATTGTTTGACATTGACAGAGAAGGTCTGAAAATTTTAGCCCAAATACTAAGCTCATCTGCTCATCCAACAAATGCTTGTTTCTTATTAGACTGTTGATATTCAAATCAGGTTGCAAATCTATGGTTACAATTATGCAGGTGCAGAAATTAAATGATTGACATGACTTCCCAGTTTACATGTATCGGTCTGAATCTTACTACTAAACAGTAGATACTGACCAGAGGCTCTTTGGTTTTGACCAAGCTGACTATTTTGACCGAATCCTCATCTTCATCCAGTACATCGTCAGGTACGGGTGGCAAAACAGGTTCAAAGTCTTTCTGAGCAACAGCATCATGGACATAGAGGAAGTTCTGTGAATCAAACAGAGAGCAGATTCTGATCAGCGTTCATATATGTCACTTTGAATTCTAGCATTCTGTCTGTGGACTGGGCGACGTGTCGTCAAATTAGTATGAAATGTCTTTTTCTGAAAGTGTCGAAGGCCAGCTGAAACTCCAAACATAATACAAACAGACTTGTTGGTCGTCCAGCTGCTGCCAAATTCCACACTTGGACCTTCAGCCAATGTGCTCACTTCGAAACTATTCATATAAGGGTATAATTTTTCAACTAAGCCATGCAGAGGAACAACTGTCACCAGTTTTACCATTGCAGGTAACATCTTTCGACAGACTGGTTAACTTAAAGATGATTAAATGTGACTTTAGAAATATGGAATCCTGGCTCCAATAAATGGGCCAACCATGGATGACTAACTGAGGGTGGCTTTAAAGAGTGGCTTTCTAAAAATTCCAACCAGTTTGGCCAATCTTTTTGTACATGGTGAAGCAACTTAGTCCAAATGCAACTCTTTTGACTCTGGTCAGAGGCCTTCAGGACCAACAAGCCACGTTATATTTAGCTTGGAGTATAGTACCAGCCTTTGGGCCACCTGAAAGTAACCCCCCCACATCAAGCACGGCTTCAGTTGCACACATTGGCACAGCTCAAACATCGCATAAGTCTGAGGATTGATCTGAGTTCCTTTCAAATCCCAGACTGTTGATTTAACTTTTTGTTTATATATATATATATACACATATATATATATATATTTGTATATATTTATACTTTTTTTTTTTTATTAACTTTGATGACATGAAAACCAAATATTCTGGATGAGTGGAAGTCTTTCACCATGAATGAATTTCCACACAACAAAAATAAATGTATCTTTCTAATATGAAAGAATGAGAGGAGAGGGTAAACACAATTAAATGGTCAGTCCATCCATCTGTCAGTCACTCCACTTGTCCCCCGCATCCATCAACAGTTGCTCTGCTCAGAGGCTGCCAACATGTGAGCAATGTGTCTCTGGCCACTTTCAGAGACAGATTTAAAAAAACAAAACAAAAAAAAAACATTCATTTACAGAATATCATCTCATAAGTATGTGTGAGCTCCCGAGCTGTGGCCAAGAACAAACAGGTCATTAGAGCTGTTTAAACAAACCTGTTGGTTGTCGTCTGGCTGCGGCTCCTCATTAAGAAAAAAAAAAGTGACTTTTGCAGCTCACTGGAAAACCATATGCTGTGTGTGTGTGTGTGTGTGTGTGCGTGTGTGTGCGTGTGTGTGTGTGTGTGTGTGTGTGTGTGTGTGTGTGTGTGTGTGTGTGTGTGTGTGTGTGTGTGTGTGTGTGTGTGTGTGTGTGTGTGTGTGTGTGTGTGTGTGTGTGTGTGTGAAAAACTGACTGTCAGCAGATCTGAAATAAGGAAACATGTTTGAGTAGTCTGGGCCTCTCCATGAATGTCCAGCACACTAATAAACAAAACCTCGGAGTAGATTAGCTCCACTGCTCGTGTGGTTAGCGGGTGTCAGCACCGCCATTCAGACAGAATGATCAGGTGCAATCAATTTAAGTAAAATTCACAGCTGGATTGATTTGTCACTTTGTGTGAATCATATACGAGCGGATTATGTCAAACAAAAAGCTCTAAGCTTTGCTATATGCGTAGTGTGTATGCATGTGGTCCGTTTAGACGCCGAAACGGTTTCAGAAGGGCTCAGATGAGCCACGACTGTATGGAAATTGCCCTCTCAGATCAGATCAGAGTGTCGGTGAGCAAAAAACGGCTGAACATGCAAGTACACTTTTTACAAGTGGGTTCATTTTTATTGGTATTGATCCTCTCACACAGGAAAATTGGAGCAGGAGTTAAGCAAAGAAACAACTTCCGACTTCCAACTTTCTGGATTCATGAACTGCTCAAGAAAATTGTAATTACAGGCTATGCTACAGTAAAAGAAAATTGCACTCCTTCCCAGTGTGGAGCGTGCTTGTGTATATTTTTTGTCCATGACTGGCTATTGATCATCTCTTTAAACTGTCAGTCTGAAAACAATCTGTTGAGCTAATGTTGTAAAGCATGGCGCTTTCAGTTAATAGAAATAATGTTGTATGACTGGAACAATATCTTGGCTGGCAGGGCGTTTAGGTTGACACACGTGAGGGTGGCTTCAGACGGCGTGGGAGGAAATTGTTTTCACCTTAAAATGGGCTTTTGAAAAGAGTGCAAGTAGCTCTTTGACTTCATCCGTCCAACCTTGGTAGACCAGCTCCTCTGCCAACTGGAAATGCAGAAAAAGAGATGAGGAGGCAGGCCATGTTTTATATAATTAGTGGAATACATTTATAACATGGACTGAGTCAGGTTTGATCAAGGCTGCAGCCAAGAGAGAGACGGAGAAATGTGCGGGGAAACCGAAAAAGGTTCAGCTCATATTTGTAATTGTACGTCATCACTTGTGTCCATTTCTTCTTGTGACCCTCACTTTCATATGACCTCATTGACCTTTTCCCTTCTTCCTGTTAGCTGTTTGTCAATGTTCCTGTTTTGATTGTGTGTCTCTAGCCACTGTTGGAAAAAGAAAGAAAAATAAAAAGCTTCACGTGTTCAAGGCTACACGACAGCTGTGGTGACAGAGAAAACAGAGCAGCCTTGAACGTCCGCGGCAAGCCGAGAGGCAGCGGCTGACTGTGTGCAGTCGCCTGTCTTGTCAAGCATATTACAGTAATGACTTCTACTGCTTCAAGATGTCGAGGCACACTCCAGAGACACAATGCATGAAGGTCATTAGTTTCCACTGTGAGCATACAGAAGCCTCTCTGAGGGGAAACAGAACCACAGTTTGGCCCTTCCAGCAGATCCTGATGATTTAAGCCAGGCAGAGAGAGGCTGTCGGACTGAATCTGAAGCCTAAAGACTGAAGGAAAGGAGATGGAGACAATGCGGGGGAGAGACACTATAGAAAAATGGCAGGAATCACTGTATATAGGGTCTGTGGAGAAAAATATAAAAGAGAGCAAAACAGAGACAGCAGGACCGGAAAAGGGGAGTGATAACGTTAACAGAAAGGATGCAGAATGGCAGGCTGGAGAGTGGAATATATGGACATCCTCTAAGGAAAAAGTGTAAAAACAATATGCTTATTTTACACTTTGCTCCAGGGACAGGAGGGATAAAAATCAGGAAATGAAGGTGGGAAAAGATTCAAAATGGAATAAGTGAAACAGGTGGATGACTGAAAATACAGGAATGACAGGTCGGTGACAGGTATGAAAGGTGCTGCTTTGTAAGCATCAGATTCAAATGATGTCAGCCAATTAAATGCAAATCCGACTTGTCAGTCTTTATCAAACTGATAGATATGGGATAGTGAGGCCTGAGGGAAACTGAGAGTAACCGTAATGCCTGGTGCAATAATGACAAAGAGAGAGGGGAGATAAGGTTTTCCTGCCGGATGGGTGCATCATTCAAGAATGGAAGTTAAAACACAGGGAATTTAGATCAAATTATAAGTAAATAAAGTAATAATCATTTATTAATCCTTCATCCAAGTGAGAATTGTGGAGCTTTTAATGTGAACATTGAGCAAATGGCTGTGCTCTACAGGTCACGAATCCATCCCAAGGGTTCAACATCCACAGAATCCCAACAGACGCCATGACATTAACAAAGTGAGAATACACAGTCTACCTTAATCTGACCTTATTTTTGTGCCTAAACACAATTGACCTGCAATTGCAATGACGTCAATGATATTTTCTGTTCACGAGATTGCTGTGATGACAAAGCGTAAGTTACATTTATATTTTAATCTGTCTTTTCACACAAATATTTTCATCATGTCTGTGACTTTTTCATCACATTTTTGTAGTGAATATGAGAGAAATGTTCTGGTACAACCATCATGACATTAATATATGTAATGCATATAAGCCTACTGATCTGACTAGAAGGTGGAGGTGGGCGCTGCACTCCCCCATATCTATGGGGACAGGGTTAATTCACATCATAATGGGGGATGTGATATTGTATGATGCACCTCCAGAGGAAATTGAGACTGCTTGTGTTGTTTTGGTTCAAAGTGGAAGTGGGAGCAGTCTGTCACTTCTTCTTAAATCTGAAATTAATTGTATTCCTCCAACCTGAAACTTTAGACTACACACAAAACGATTTTAACAGTCTGTTGCTCAGCACTGTCTTGAGTTACTAAACCCTTGGCAAACAGACACAAAACAATATCTTCTGTACGAAAAAAAAAAAAAAAAAAAAAGTCATTTCCATTGTTACTGTTAGAGGTGACTGAGTTTTTCAGGCGACTTCTCATAAATTAGTTCACAGATAAAAAGACTTGCACGTTCCGCTCGTGCTTCTGTGTGACAGCAAGGTCTTCTGCAGAAAAGAGGAGACCACTTAAATCATGAAAAAAAAAAAAAAAAGCTCTCTGTCTGCAAATGTACTTAAAGACAGAGTCACTCACATCTGAGACCAAACTCGCAGCGTGCTCCAGGACAGGGACGGGGCCGAGCTTCTCAAAACGCTTCAGCCGCTCATGGATCTGTCAGGTTGAGGAAGGGACATAATGAAGAGAGGAAAAAGACAATCACTGCAACTTTAGCCGCTATTAAATAGAAAATACTATCACTGCTGCTGGCAGCGTTGTGCAAATGACTGAAAGAGTAACGCAGTGACTTCAGTAGTTGCTGGAAATTTACTCAGAAAATTATAATTGAAGTCACATGTATTCCTTATAATGTTAATGAAGACGTAGTGTTGTAGTTTTGCTGTCACACATGAGCTGTGTTTCTTCACTGCGTGGGTCTGTCTAATTAGACTGCCTCATTAAGTTGTACTGAGGTAACCTCAGTCATTTACAATTAGGAGGTTTATCAACTAAAGGTTAATAATAGGAATATAAAAGAAGCAGGAGTAATGAAAAAGCAAAGTATTTTTGCTCATAATCATCCTAAAGTTACTCACACTTTGACATCTTTCATGTTTTCAGCATTACGTTAGTTAAATAATAACCATTAATATAACACCTATTGTAATAGTAATAATAATGTGATTAACTAATTGCTAAATCAATAATGCCAAAACGTAGTAGCATGATCAATAATGTTTCATACCCAACATTGTCTTAAGCACTGATTCCTGAGCCCACACCTAAAAATGTGAATAAAAATATCAGCAGCAAAGTAGTTTCGGCCAAATTCCATTGAAATAACTTAGAAATGCACATTTACGAGTGTTTATATAATCATTGTGAATGGATTAGTACACGGGCTGAACTGTAATTTGATCAAATATGATCTGATCTCGATAAAACTGCCATAAGTGAATCAAAAAGCATAGAAATTCCATCAATCTGACCAAGTGACACTTGTGAATCAGTGCATCAATGATGGTTGTTTATTATTCTTATACATGATTATCATCAACCCCCTCTGCAGTCATCCTTCTGAAACAGGAACATTCAGAAACCTTATTTTTACTTGTTTCATAGCAACTTGAGAAGGTTGGGCTGTAAATGTAACCTTTTGAGGGCGATTCACCTTAAAGAGCAGGTGGAGCTTCTTCTCCATCAGCATGCTGTGGAGGAACCTGTAGTCCTCCTCGCGGTCAGTGTGAGGCTCTGTACCCGACATCTCAGACTACCACAGCCTCCACATGCCTGCCGAGCGAGAGGTGGGATATATATGTGAAGAAAACCACACAACCGTTTCTATCCTTGGCTAATCTTTGATAAGCAGCCTTCTTAATGGGGGGGAAAAAAACAAAGTTAAATAGTTATTTTGCTTTTTTGAGTGCTGGATATTTGTTTGTTTGTTTATCATAGTAAAAATGCCAATTGAGAAAACTGGAATAGAGGAAAATGCTTTTCAGCTACTGTAGTTGACTCAAGATGTCTCTTCTGAGATATTACTGCCCCCTGTTGCTCATATATGATATTCCTTTGTGAACGGTTCTCAGAAAGGACAAATCTTACCTTGTTACTGAGCTCCATAGTATTCAAAATCTAGTTTGTCCCGATTAACAAATGTTACAAATATTGACATTTTAAACGATTTTAATTGTTCTGCGGCAAACATAAATAAATACTCTCAACCAACCTAAGCTGCTTTAAAATAAACTTAATGATTTATATCTAACATAAACTTATTTATCTACTTGTTTGATTTGTTATTTTTTGGTTTCTTGGTCCCTTTGCTGTGCTCACACTTTTTCTTTTAAATCAAAATGAGCTGTACTAATGTTCCAAATCCTGTATTTTTTTTATTATTATTATTTATTGTTTAAAAACCAGTACAGTTGAAAAGAATTATGAATATATGAACAAACATTAGCCAGATCATGTCATGCCATTTTGAATAACAAAAAGGTATTCCTCAGTTCCAAATTACTCACCACAGATTTAGAGCTTGAGTTTGAACATCCACTCAGTGAGACAGTGAAACAGACTGACTCTTGTTCAGTCAATAGCCCAGTTTGCCAGCTTTGACCTAAATAACACCAGAGTGCAATCAATACAGCATCATCACAGTATGACGCATGATGCTGATGACAGTTCACTCCCCACATATGTCTACAGATGAACTGTCACACAGACACTTTATGTGTGAATCTGAGCTCAGCAGTGGTGCTCAGTTTGTTTATTCTTTGTTTTTGTTTTTGTCTCAGTAACACATTTATTTTTCCACTTTTCTTGACTTGACTCGTGAAATCAGAACATATATATATTAATACAGAGAAGGACTGGGACTACCTCAGAACCTATGTTCAGTGTCGGGTGCCCATCAATTGATGTCATGCTGTGTCTCAGGATGCAGTGCAGGAGAATCAATGTGGGAGTCGTAGTTTGCAGACCTCCCACATAGATCACTTAGAGGTTGTACACATAAATAAAATAGGCCCTGTATGCTTTAATCAGAACAAATTGGGCCACATCGGAAGAACAGCAAGCTCTACTCAATTCTGCTCAATGTGTTATTACAATTCAGTGTTGTGTGGTTTTGATAAGCTGCTGTTCCTGCTCTCTATTAGTCAAGTTATTGTATGTTTTTTCATGTATTGCCTGATAATGCTTCATCACGATGTTTCACTAGAAAGAACAAGCTGCGCTTGAAAAATGATGCTGCCTTTGTTGCCACGTGCATCAGGTAGGTTCATTTCTTTTCTTTTTTTTCATGATTTCTCATTGACCCCTGGTGGGCCGGTCAGGGACAATCAAAGGTCCACATGTGGCCCGCAGGACAAATACTTCCCAGGTGTGCTTTGGACTGTTTGTGTTTCAGCAAAGATTTTGGTGTCGTCTGTCCTGAAGAGTCTACATAGCACACTCAGAAAAAAAAAATAAAATAAAATAAAATAAATAACGTAAAAGACCAACAGCGGAAAGTTTAACTTCCATGACAGGAAGAGGTTGCATCTTAAATTGAAAATATAATATGAAGATAATTTATCTAATGATATGTTTGCAATACCTGTGGGTGTGTTTGCCTTCAATAGCAAAAAGTTTTCTGAATTCTAAGTTTGATTTGTTTAATTGTTTTAATATGGATTCCTCGTTAATACACGTGCTTATATAATTTGAACGAGAGTCATTATTGACCTAAATGCAGACATTTACAAAGAAGCGCATCTCACACATTTTGTATAAAATAGTTGATGACATATTGCCCAAACTGTATTTAAAAAAAAAGAAACTTTCATATTTCCATGAAAATAGAGGCTCTTAATAACATTCATTTTGGAAGTCAGCACTGGATATTTTTTATAATTTTAAAAGAAGAATTGTGACATTGTGGTTATAATGACCAAATGTAGCAACATATACGGTGAATATTTTCTGCGGTACATTATTGTTTCTGACATTTTTTCGGGGGGGCTGGATCTTGAATTTTCATGTGATCAGGAGGTACTTTGTCTGAAATAATCAGTTTTACATTATTTATTTAGTGCCTTGCATTAACCCCGGGTCCTCCCTCTTTGATTGTGACAGGCTTGAGCTAGAGTCTGACTTCCGGCTGAAACATCACCGGAGTCGATCTCTTCGCTTCCTGCTGCAGCCGCTGCCTTCCTGCCCAGCTACATCGGCCGACTCCATCCCAACTCCGTGTCAGACGATGCACTGAGGGTGGGTTTCAACAAAGACCACCCGCTATGCAGTGCTGGTGCTCGCAGCGCGACCTGTAGCGACCTGCTGGGCCGGAGAGACCGAGTGCGGAGCGGCGACAGCGGCGAGAGCAGTCCGACAGGAGGCCACGGTTCCCCCGCACACATATACACACACACATATACACACACATACACACACACATCACCACGGCCTTGATGGTGATGTATGCAAGGAAACCAACAAGAGTCAGCGATGGGTAAATCCAGTTCACGCCTTTTACTTTAAGAACTTAATCCAGAGTTTTTTGTTGTGATTTTTATTTTCCGGTTTTGGCGTTAGCTCGTAGCTGTTAGCATCCAGCTAACTGCTTTCAGTTAGTTCGCGTCAGGTTCCGGATCTTTACTCCGAGCTAACGCACCGTTAGCTCATTAACGCGGATAATGTCAACATTGCGTGCAAATTCTTTATTAATATTTGAGGTTTTTAAGGAAGATGCTCCTCTGTCGGTAACAGTTTGTGGATAAACAGCTGTTACTGATAGGATAGCAAAGTGAGCTAACCAGGCTAGCTGACTGTGTTAGCTCGCTCATTATGCTCCACAAAAAGTGGATTTGAGGTGTAAATTGACTGCATCTTGTAAATTGCAGTCTTGGCCGTCTCTAATGTTTGTTTTTGTTCGTTTCAACAGGTGCAACGACAGAAGGGATTCACAATCCTATCAGGTACCAGCCACTTGTGTTTACTGTCCACTGACGTAGGTATCGATCAATAAAAATCCGACTAAAGTTTCCGCAACATACCATTTGTTACCATTGGAAAAACATCAAATTAACCAAATATATCTTTCTCATTCTTATAGCCGCACAGCCAGGATAGGTGTTTCCTGTTTGGAGTTCTTCCTCATATAAACATATTGTCATGGTTCCTCACAAGATTTTGCGTGACGTTAGTTATAATAAAAGATATAAGAACAGCAGACATCTTTAAGCATGGCTACTCAAGAAATGGAACAAAACTCTCCATAGTTATTTTGAGAGATATTTGAGGTTTATTGGGGAACTTGTAGGATTTGGTTGGCCGCCACAGTCTTGGTCATTAATGGGATACACAGATGTTGCATCGGTGTAACTTCAGTATTGACCACTGTGATTTGATCGTACAGTTTAAATCACGTCATGCAATCCTAGATACACACCTATGATCTGCAAAAAGGCTTTGAATACCCTCTAACAGTCTTAATTCATGGCATCAGAACATATCTAAAGCTATTTCATTGCTAGTTGCAGAGTCAGATTTTGGAAAAGTCTTGGAGGTGTAACCAGAATCCTTTCAAATTATTCCTCATCATTCTTGTGGTGGAAATTTTACAAAAACAGAAGAGCTGAATTATGCAGCAGACACTGAAGCAGTTTGTGGCCACAGCTGCTCCTGGCTTTTTCAAAACAAAAACTTTGCAATACGAAACCTTTCCAAGCAGCGGGGACCGCAAGCCTTAGGCCGTCTGATCCTGGTAACGTCATTGTTAGATTTCTGAATGACTTTCTCTGCTTTGCTGGTAGTGAAGAGAGATTAGCTACTGTTAGCTGACTCAAACTCTATGATTCGTCACTGTTTACATTAGCCAGTAGTTCCTGTATCAGATTGTAAAAGATGAACAGTTCTGCTCACAGTAGATTTCGTTTGACAGGATTGTCAGCTTGTCATACAATTGATGAATGTTGCCATCAGGAAAACTATTTACTCAGCTGGTGGTTTTAAGGATGAGATTACCAGTCTGGCAGCTAAGGTTAAGGCGCAAAAAATGTCAGTGTCCTGTAGGAAAGACGCTTCTTTTGGAGTGTGTATTTTATGACCCAGTCTGCCACATGTCCTTTTCCAGACCCATAAATCTCAGCCAAAGAGCCAGTCCAGCAGCCTTCACCGCTACGACAAGGTGCGCGATGGCTCATCGGACCCCGCGCCCCCGTACAAGATGCTGCGGCGCTCCGACGAGAGTCCAGTCAGCAGACCGGGAGACGGCACGGGGCACGGCAAGCCAAAAACCTCTCACACAGTTAGAGGAAAAAACGGTGAGTCTGGCTCCAGTGACACAACCAGAGACTTCTCAAACAGGCTGCAGGCAAAATATTCGGTCAACAGTGGTTCCTAAACTCCTTTTGTATACAAATATACACTCCTAATGACTTACTTTTATACAAGAAGAAGAAAAAAAAAAGCAAATTGTTGGACACAAGATGAAGATGAGACTCTAAAAACTTAACAGTGACAAATGTAAATAAGGTTCACCAGGAATAATAAAGTGCAGGGTGGTGTTTCTGTGTTTTGCAGCTGCGTCCGTCCCTCATGACTTGGCGTTCTGCTGAGCGTTGTGCATTTGCACTTGCATGATGAATGTTTCTGTTGCAGGGACCAGCGGCTCCCCGCAGGAGAACTCTCACAACAACAGCTCCCACCATGGCGCTGACTCGCATGCGACTCAGAACAAGCCTGCAGACAGGGTAAGATGCCGTCTGCACTCGTATGATAATCCTCCCTCTATTTTAGAACCGATAAATTAGGGGTGGAATAAAAACTGTTGCGCTTCTTACGTTTATAACCCGTTACATTGATAATAAAAGAGCCACAGTGTACCAGGGGTTGGTGATGCATCGCGTTGAGTGTGGAGAACTCGAGTTTGAATCCCAGTGGAAATCGCAATGACCTGCTGTGGCAACATTTGTGGAAAGACGGCACTCTTTAACCGTGTCGTAGTGGTTCTTAAACTTCTTAAATTAAGCAAGAATATAATCAAGATATTGTTTTTTCATAAACTCAAATCTGAGTTTGTCTGTTCTCTTTCTGAAGCTCCTCCTGGCTTTCTTTTTATCCCTGTGATACACTTCAAAAAGTTTCAAACCACTCTCTCATCATCTTTCTCTCTCTGTTGTCTGACTGTGAAACATTAGTTCCACCCTGCATTTTCTCACTGTCTGTTATTAAAAAAAAAAAATTCTGAATTTAAGAGAGGTATTCCAGTTGAGACAAGAAGACAATCACTTTTTTATTTTTTTTTCCCAGCAAGAATATTTTCAGGCGTTTTAGGCCAGGTGTCGGCAACTAATTTTCCCAAAAGGCCCCATGAGAAAGTAGCAGTACTAAGATAATATTAATTTGGCTCAATAAGCATTATCCCCGGACAAGAAGCTTTACACATGAGCTAATCTTTCTCTGCGACTTTTTGTCGGTCTTTCACAAACTGTGTTTGGAAATGATGATTAAAAATCTTTCTAAATTTCAACTTCAATAAGGTACTAGACCCAACCATAAATTTAATAATGGCCAATAACGTGAAAAATGTGACCATTTTAGATGTAATAAAACAAATGATAACTTGCCAGAATTGCATGCATCATCTATGGTCATTTTCATGTGACTCAGGATTTCCCAATGAGAGCCGGTCAAGCAGCGCTCAAGAGCCACATGTGGCCCCGGGCCTTATGAAGTCCAGATCTGTTTCAGGCTGGACAATGTGATACAGTAATTAGAACTGCTGCTACTCGTTCCAACTTCCACCGGAAGTAGGTGAAAGTGGGCGAGCGGTCGTGGTATTTTTTTTCCTCTTCGGCAGGTCCAATCACTTGGCAGTTTTGGGAAAACTGGCACGTCGTCCAACTCCTCGCTCACTAAAAAAAAAACAACTATAAGCAACCTGCACAGGCCGGGCCCCTGTTGTTTGGCTACACTGTCTTCACTGTTGTCGTCGGCCACCTCCAACACGTTTGGAGTAGTTTCCTTGGAGCCACGCGAAAGTGGCGACTGGCTGCTCCTCTGTCATGCTGTCGGGACACAGTCATCACACACATTCAAATTCTTTGTATGGAAGGGGGAGGTGGCACATTAAAAAAATTGATCTATTACAACCCCAAAGGGCTCTGCACACAATAATTCCCCTTTGTTTTTCTAATTGATAGAATTAAACTATTGAAAGCTGCATTTTTTTTTTTTTAATCCTACACCTCTAAAACTAGAGGTATGTTAACCAAAAATGACGGTGAGCACCAGCGAGCTGACAGTGTTGCTTCAAGATTAAACTGTGAGGAAAAAGCTGTGGCTGCTCGCAGCTTTAAGAGGAATGTCAACACTCTGTCATGAGCTGGGTAAAGGTGCAGGAGTTTCTGAAATTGACAAGTGTTTGACCCAGAAAATGTGCTGTGTTGGTCTTTGTAGCTCACAAGAAGGAAATGGCAGCAGGTTGGGCTCATTGGCTGACTTCACATGGTTTCCACGTCTGTTTTCAAACCCACAACCCTCCCGCTGTGACACTGTGTGGCCCTTTATTTGATATGGACAAATTAATATTGTGTTTTCTTTGGCAACATCGTGTACAAAATATCAAGTTTCTTCTTCAATTAGAGAACTTTTTCTGGTGCTTGTAACAGTTTTCTTTTTTTTACAATAGTGAGTGTTCATTCTAGCTGCAAATATAATCATGAAAGTCATATGAAAAGACTGCCAAAGGTTAAAATAACAAAAAGAAAAATACAACAAATATGCTGAAAAGAGCATATACAAGCTTAGGTTAGGATTGCATGTCAGTTGTCTGGTGGTGATTCTCATTCCTACATGGCATTAGTTTGGTTCACGTAGTTTACAACTGCTTGAACCAGGTGGTATTGTGACAGCTTTAGGCAGCTGTGTCCATCAGAGTCCAGGATTTTCATTTTGACTATTTCTGATAATTATACTCTGTATTTATGCATCTGGACGTCTGTTATTTTCATTGTCAGCCGTTTGCGAATTAGCCTGGCTTTAAATGCTTTAGAGTGTGACATTTCGTTATGGTACATAACTTTAGAATATTCTGATAAGAGCAGGTATTTAATTGTTTAATTATTTCTGGGAGTTAAACCCTTCAAACCAACCTCATGAGATATTTAGGTATTGGACTCATATGAATTTTATAATCTTGTAGGAGAACACCCATCAGCCAACAAATACTTTGTGCATGTATGGATACTTTATTCCACCTGTGTTTGATCCGCTCCAGGACCCAGCAGATGACTGGACAGAACACATTAGCTCCTCTGGAAAGAAGTACTACTACAACTGTAGAACTGAGGTCTCCCAGTGGGAAAAGCCTAAGGACCTGTTGGAGAGGTAGGGCCCGCTTGAATTTCAACGTATCCACGCTGGAAGGCCACTGAACTGTATTCTGAGCTGAATATCACTCAAGAGAAAATAACCTCACATTTGCCGTGAGCGCTCCTTCTCTAAGTCTGTTTGCTTTGCTTCAGGGAACAAAGACAGAAAGACCCAGTCAAGATGGCGCCAAACAGTTTCCCCAGGGACATGGACTACAGACAAGAGGCCTTGCAGGACAAAGCCTCAGCTAGTAAGCAGGACTTAAGTTTATCATTATGTTGAGCGAAAACATCCAATAGATTTATAAAGTACTCTAAATACTCGAAAATATGTTGAGATCAATTCTGTTTGATTCCTCTCCACAGAGGCCTCATCAGGGGACCAGTCCTCAGCATCCAACTGTGGCCATTCCTCCTTGTCCTCCTCCGCTCAGAGCCTGAATTCCACTCCTGCTGCCGCCACTTTAGGCTCCGCCCCTTCCAATATGTCATCCTCCTCCTCCTCTTCGTCCACGGGCCAGGCGCCTCCGTCTGTCCAATCACCGCTGCCGGCGCTGCTGCAAGACCCTGCCCTCCTCCATCAGCTCCTCCCGGCGCTGCAAGCGACGCTGCAGATGAACAACGGCAGCATGGACATGGCCAAACTCAACGAGGGTGAGGATGCTGAGTCATTTTTACACCAAGCTGCTTTGCTTTTAAGTTGGTGTGCCGCCTTTTGTTAAAGTTTAGTGTAAGACACAAGATATGTAACGATCCTGTTATTAACACCTCCACTCTGCTATTTCTGACCTGAATATTCGCTTGGAAATATTTTCATTAATTTCATGTTTTGTGCTTGTTGTTTAACTGCCCTCAGTTGTTTGTGAAAAAACAACAACATATATATAAAAAAATGGATTGCTGGTGAAAGTTTACATGACAATGTTTCAAGTGAAAACGAGTTGTTTTTGGGTCTTGGTTTCAGAAACGTTTCTCATTTACATGGGAATATTTAGAAAACGATGTCCGTTTACATGCAAACGACAAACACTGAAAACAACGTAGATTTTCATGTAGGGCCACTAGTGGGTGCTGCTGTGTGCTTTTGTATTGAAACTACACAAACACACATCATGGCGTTTTCACGGAGACTGAGTTGAAGCGTTTTCGAAAAGTTGTGTTTTCAGTAGCGCCAGGCACCGTTCTCTGGTGAATGGGGCCTGAACTTATTTGTGCACTTACCTGTTGTGTGTCCTTGCGCGCGCTCACGTGTGTGTGTGTGTGTGTGTGTGTGTGTGTGTGTGTGTGTGTGTGTGTGTGTGTGTGTGTGTGTGTGTGTGTGTGTGTGTGTGTGTGTGTGTGTGTGTGTGTGTGTGTGTGTGTGTGTGTGTGTGTGTGTGTGTGTGTGTGTGTGTGTGTGTGTGTGTGTGTGTGTGTGTGTGTGTGTGTGTGTGTGTGTGTGTGTGTGTGTGTGTGTGTGTGTGTGTGTGTGTGTGTGTGTGTGTGTGTGTGTGTGTGTGTGTGTGTGTGTTTGTTTGTACATTCCCTCTTTCCTTCCTCCAGTCTTGGCAGCTGCTGTCACCCAAGCTTCCTTGCGGTCTGTGCTTCATAAGCTCCTCACTGCTGGACCCGCTTTCAACGTCACTGCTCTGCTCTCAGCTGCGCAGCACTCCAACCAAGGTACGCCGTCCTTCGCTGTTTGTCGCCATCTGCTACCACAACTTTTTTTTTTTTATTGATTTTTTTTCAATTTTTTTTTTCGAAAGGTTTCCTATGCCCGTCACATTTACACTACCTTTACACAAGTTTTAACCAGCGTCCTCATCCAGCAATCTGTTTCAAGGCCTTTTTCTACAACAGGAGCTCAAAAGAGAATGTGAACAAAATACCCAGGATCAGACATTTCTAATCGGAGCAATTCATACTGGTGGTAATTCATTTATCGAGTCGGAGACGGACAAAAGATGTTCCATTTTCCTTTTACACAAGCTGCTGAAGCGCCTTTATTTATTTTATTTTTCAGGGCCCGCGGACAAAAACATTATTCTTTTAAGAAAAGATGCTTCCTACCAGAATTTAGCCGGAGCTCGTTTCCATCGGCAGTCCCCAAATATCGCGTGTCAGTCGAGGTGACGGTGAAACACTGATATGAGACTCAGGACTTGAACAGCAGATGACGCTACTGCTCGTAGCGGGAGAGCGTTGATGCGTTGTTGAAGGCTAGCTGAACATAGGAGGCAACCGTCGTTAACGTTTGGGTGAAAATAAACTCATCATCTGACTTTCCCCCGTTTTCAGCCCAACACTCCAGTCAGTCTCCCGTCTCTCTGATGTCAGACGCGTCGTCGCCCCGGCCGTACGTGTCACCGCGGAACGGCACGCCGCAGAGCAACCAGAAATCCCTGGTTGGTGCGCACTCCAGCAGCATCACGTCCTCACAGAGCAGGGTAAGCCTCAACAGTGAAAGTGACAAAAGTCGACCTGGAAGAGGAGCAGATGTTGTCCTCCTCACTCGTGACTCATTCTCCTGATTCACCCTCTCTCCTGTGTTGTGTTCCGGCTGCCGTCGTCTTATTGCTGTGGCTTTTCCAGCACACTCCCCTGTCTCTTGTGCTTTCCACCACAATTTCCTTCTGTCTGCTCTTCCCCTCTTCAGGGCAGCATGTCTTCAGGGAAACCAGGATCAGCCTCCTTGTCTCAGACCACAGAAAAGCGTCCAGAAGATCCCCGAACTCTGCAACAGAGGAGGTAGCAGCTTCTAGAGCGAAAGTTATTGCAAATCACTCAACCATTTTTGCAACATGTATCCTGGACTTTTCCCTTAGTTGATTTTCTCTTTAATAGTCTTCGAATGAGCTGTTTGTATTATCATGTTTGGGGTTCATTAATGAAGCAGAAACTGGTTTGCTTTTTTGCCGTACAGCAAATGTGCTGAAGTTAATTAGTTTGTTTTTGTTTGATCAAACCCATAATCTGTAGTCTGCCTGTGATTCACACAATCAGCATCTGCACCAGGCTTCGTTTGCACAGCAAATACACAGTTGTGTTTGTTCCAGCAGCCAGGAGCTTCTGAGCATGGGATCAAACAGATGCTGCGCTGCGTTGCCCCTCGTCCCCTCCGCCAGCAGCAGCCAAACCCAGCCCGACGCCCCCGGCTCTTTTACTCCCACCCTGGCAGCTCATTTTGATGAAAACCTCATCAGACATATCCAAGGATGGCCTTCAGAGAACACTGAGAAACAGGTACGATCCTCCACATTGCAGAGCCAGCTGAACATACTGTGAGATCACTATTTAACATGATCTGTCTGAAAGTATGAATTGTTAAGCTGTTATGAGTTTATGTTTGTTTGTTTTTTAGTAGTTTCCTGCTATCTACACGGGGCATAGGCAACACCATCTTACACGAGAGGGAAATATGAAAACGAAGTTACGAGCACTTAAAATGATCATTAAATAAACACATGAAACTGTCAGGGGTGTCTCCAAAGACACACGGAGGACGCCAGGTGAGAAACGATGGGAGTATAAAAGCTGCTGTTGGAAAGTGATCCTGGACTATTGAAAAGTTTGATACTCTGTAGTTTGTACATTCACACCTACTTTAGCTGGTCTGGTGTGAACGCCACACCACTGAGCATGATGACACAATAGCGCCACGTTTCCCCCCGAAGTGCATCGTCTGCATTGCTGCTCTTCTGAGCCGATGATGGTTTCTGTGACCGTGGTTCTCGGCGTTTTCCTTCACGTTTGATCAGGTGTAATTTGTTCCCAGAACAAGCCACAGTGCCATAGCTCATTGGACCAGGAGATCTTCTCACACTTGTGCAGTATGATAGTTGCGAGTCCCAGCTACATTGCTGCGCCGCACTCTGTCCATATACTCGGCAGTGTCGACCTCAAAACGGCAAGTTTGAAAGCACCAGTGATACTCGGCATCTACAGTAGAGGTAGAAGAGCTGCATCAACTTATTACTCACGAGGATCTCACGTCTGTGAGTGCAATTTCATCACCACAGCGCCAGAACGGGTATGCACTATCCTTGTAACGCTGTTCAGCACGAGAACCGCAGATTTCTGAGTGACCAATAAAAAGGGGGGGGGGGGTTTGCAGTACAAGTTAAACCTTCGTTTTTAATGGTGAACATCTGAGGTGAGTGAGGTTCCATAAAGCCAACATCACTGAACGCTGGCGCTGTCGTTCCAGGCGGCCCGGTTGCATGAGGACATCCACAACATGGGCAGCTTGTACATGTCCGAGATCTGCACGGAGATGAAGAACCTACGCTCCCTGGTCCGAGTTTGTGAAATTCAAGCCACGCTGAGGGAGCAGAGGTGAGGCGAACGGCTACATTTCGCAGCATGATCGTGTTCATGAGAACACACGAGTGGACATGCGTTCATGTGTCATCCTTGTCTGCAGGATCTTGTTTCTGAGGCAGCAGAGCAAAGAGCTGGACAAGCTGAAGAACCAGAACTCCTACATGGTATGAGGACCTGACCCGGGGAAAGGGGGAGTTGGGACGGTGGATTAGAAACATGGAGGGAAACGGAGAAGGAAACACAGACCACAAGCTGCTGCGGCCTGTTTGTTCTCGCTGTAAGAGCAACTGACAAGGTGAAGCATCATCCTGAAAACGCTTTTTTTTTTTTTTTTTCTTCCCTCCCTCCTCCCTGGTTTTCTTTATAAATTTATTTTCCAGTGTCCACCTCACAACTGGTTTTCGCTAAGTAAGACGTCAATCCGACAGTTCACCAAGGCGGACGCTTTAACCAAGTGCACTCAGAGAAGCCTTCTCGGACCGTGAACCTGGGATTGTTTGTATCGTGTTGGGTTTAACTCGTTTCTCTGGTGTGATTTGATGTGTAGCGAGCAGGAAGATTCACAGTGAGCTCAAACAATCCATCTCAATATTGTTGTGACAGTTTTTTGGGGGGTTTTTTTGGTGGCGAAGGAGTCAAACATGCGCGATCGCGCCACCAAACTAATGAAATGGGACTTTTTTTTTTCATGCATTGAAATCTGTGGATTGAATGGTAGTGATGTTACTGTTTTTTTTTTTTGTTTGTTTTTAACTCACTATACTTGTCAGTGGTTTTACCATCCCATCGTGTCTTGAGGCTGGTTGGTCTTTTTCATGTTCATGAGATTAAAAAAAAAAAAAAAAGACCTCCGGTTACAATTCTCTGAAAAATCCTTAATGTGCTTCAGTAATTTTCTCCCCGTCGGCGGGAATCTGCGTGTTGGTTGCAGTTATGCAGATTCACTGGGAAAGTTCTGGCTCGTTTTGTCAAGAGCACTTGGTAAATCCCCCAAACCAATTGAAACATAAAATCCTACAATATTGGACCTAGATTGGCTGCTAGTACATCTGAGATATAATCACTTGTAGCCCTGGCATTTGTTTTATTTCTTCTGCCGTTTGTCTCTCTCTTTCTTTTTTTTGTTGATATTAATGTTTTATTTCTTCCCCAAATCCAATTGGGTGAATATTTCATTCCTTTCTTTGCAGCTTAGCAAGAGATTGTGTAAAAGAATAGAAGTGGCTGTACTCACAGTCGCATAAAGCTAAATTATTGTTGCACATGATTGATTATGTCCTTGTAGTTGTGCGGGAAAAATTTGATTGAAAGAAGTGTATTTTTTTCTACAAGGAAACTTGTCTTTGGTTTTTTGTTCCGCTGTCGTGGCTGCAGCCGCGTTCATCATCCGACTCTCGCCAGATTTGGCGACTTTTCTTTAGTTTTGAAAGGCTTCCTCATGATGAGAGGAAATACTTTTTTCTACGGACATCACATGAAGCTGCAGTCATTCACTCTAACACTTAATATAAAATACTTTTTTTTTTTTCATTTGGTCTCAGCTGTTCTTTTAGTTGACCTTGAATAGTTTCCACCAGAACTGATGTGCACACTTTTTTTTTTCTTTGTGGAATGGGGTGGGTTGGGAACTGGTTTGGGGGCTTTGTATTCCATGAAATATGTGAATAAAATATTATACCACACTTTCTGCTTGACCTTAACACTGATTGTGGGAAGTTTTTATCATTAAATAATGGAGCAGTTAATTTTTCTGAACTGAAATGTGCAAAAATGTTCCGACAGAAGTCAGCGTGGCTCTTTTTGGCCACAAGATGGAGACAAAGAGCAAAGTTGCCTCCAGTCCGAGTTTGTGCTTTTATGACTTCTTTTGATTGCAAATCCTGATGGTTTAATACTGATTGCTGATGGCCGCGCACTGATTTATAGATAATTCTGAGTTTCTGAATAAAGACTAAACTAATAGGAGCAGCTCAAATGAAATTCATCAGTGTGTCTCAACAGTGATATTGAATTCTCAGCAGCTCTTCTGCTTGCACAGCAACGGAGCAAACATGGACAAGCTGAGGATGAAATAGTCAAACTGAAAGAATTTTTTAATATTTTTTTTTTTTGTAGTCATTCAACAAAAGGAATGATGTAATGTTTTTTTGAATAACCTCAGAATTGGCTCACAGTGTTATCGGAGATGAATGTACATAATCACATCCTTCAACTTTCAAGCTCCTGTACTGAGATGTTTCTCTTCTTGTTGGGTAATTTTGATAAGCTGGAGGAATGAGTACAGATGACATTTTAAATATATATATATATATATATATATATATATATATGTATATAGGGGGGAGCAATAACATTGGTGATAGTTTGCTGTAGAAGAAGTTTAAGGCTCTACATCTACATCATATCGCAGTTGGATTCATCTTCTTTAAAACTCGAAACCATTTGATCTTCTGGTGGCTTGTTAGTTGTGCATGCAAAACGCCTGCCGGATTGAATTTATTACCATTTAGCCATAGCGGAAAAGCATCTGCAACAAAGCCAGCAATGTGTGCAGAGACAACGAAATCCATTCTCTGTTCAGCTCCTTCATTTGTCTTCCTATGCAGTTCACCATTATCGGAGCATTGAGGATTCTAAACAATCAAGCACTTCGCTCTCATTACAAACCTACAGCGCTCCTCTCTGTCGCATCATTTCATTAATAATAAAAATAATAATAATTTAGCATGGTGCCTACTGCAGAGAGAGATTGATCTGACTTGTGAGATTAAAGTCTGTTTATCGCCTTCATTAATTTTCACATGGCAAAATATTTATGTGCCCAAATGACCACTGGAAACTCACTTAAAGTTTTTGTGGGCATTTCAATTTGCAGCAGTTAATACACCATGTTGTGTAACTTCTCCAGTATTTGCCTCTGATTCACCCGAAACTATTCATTTGCTTTCTCTTAATGGCACATTTCACCCTGAAACCACTGGAATGACACACGCATGAAACGTCAGGTGTGCAGAACGATGACGCATGAATGCTGGAAATCCAACTTTGCTCCAAAGTGCTGATGACCACCAAAGTTCTTCATCCTTCTTCTACACTGAGTTTCTGCGCTTGAATAGACGAAGACAGATTTTGTGTCGTGGAGATCCATAATGACACAGTTAAGGCCAGCCACGCGTTTTAACTTTTCGACTGCACAGTTTATTTCTCGCCTCCAGTGCTTTCAGAAATACATTTTCCTGACTTGTTCCACTAATAAAAGAGAGAGTTGTAGTCCGAGCGCGATGTCGGTCCGCTTTTAACTACAGGAGCTGACAGCTGTTCGTGATGCGTTCAGGTGCATCACGTAAGCCTTGCCCTCCGACATTTTAACGAGCTGCGGCGCTCGTACAGTAGCGATGTTACAAGCTAAATATGATTAAAATATGACTGTTTTTTGGAGAGGGGGGAGGCAGCTATGTAGTGGTTAGCAGTCTCTACTCTCAATGAGAACATTCTTGTGTGTAGTTTGCATGTTCTTCTTCTGCATGATTCCATTTATTATCAGATGGATGAGTGACTCTTTATGCGTTTGGTTTGCTGCTGGCCTGTCCAAGGTCTTCACTCATTGTCAGCTGGGATAGACCTCAACTCTCCACAGCCAGAACTTGAAGAAAGCAGGTATAGATGATTGAGGAATAGATTTTTTTTTATTTTTTTTATTTCTTCCCATCCCACCTTCCCTGGCATCTATCTCTTAGCGCCCCTCCGAATCTCTGGGGGCTCCTGGCAGCACACGATCCACTTGGCATGTTGACACCTGTCATGACTCAGAAGTGCAAAATCAGATAAAGTTTACTCCTCAGACTTCTCATCCTAAATTTTTAGAGTTTGGCAGGATAGGACAGAGAATGGCGGGTGTGTCTTTGTGACCAAACATGAACTTTACATTGAAAGTCTAGTAGAAATGTTAATCAAAAGGAGACTTCTCTCCAGCTGCATCCTCTCCAGACGCTTCAACTGATTGTGCATAATCATCTTTCTTTTTTCATCTCGCTGCATTTTACTCCCTGCAGGAAAGGAACTGTTGTAACATAAACTGTGTGATCAGAAGACAGAGGAAAAAAGTTTTTAAATTACTTTTTTTTTTTTTCATGTACGCCAAATAACCTGACGAGACGAGTCTTTTCAATTCTTATTCTCACTTGTGTTAAACAGCGCTTAGTGACCTGCTCTGGCACTCTTTATTAGAAGGATGAACTACTTCCCAGCATCAGCAGGAATTTGAAATTCTTTCAAAGATGCTCTTGACAAGTTATTGTCCTCTGGACCCAAGAGGCGACTTTGAAACATTGCACTTTATATTAAATGTTGACTCATGATAGCATTGATAACTCTAGCCTTATATACCCAGTATATCTCCAGTCCAGGTGATTGATAGATCCCATTGCGACTGCCTTCGATTGTCCAGTGTTTGCTTCACACGGCGCAGGTCAAAGGTCATTTTCATCCATGCTCACCTTCCCAGTATGTTCTCCCCCGGGGGTCTTTGTGACGTCTCCTTGATCACTGGACTTCAATCAGCAGCTCATCAGTCAGTGAGTGTCTTAGACATTGGGCAGTCGCCCTGCCCTCCATCCCCTTTTCCCCAGCGCCGTCCTTGGAGGACTTGGGTAACTGTGCTGATTACCCGTCATACTATATTTATCGCTGTCACACATTTATTTATGGGTCCCCATGATCCGAGGCGAACCAGCTGTGGGCTCCGCCATTAGCCCTGTTCCTCCATTCGCCGCTCCTCCCCTCCACTCGTTAATGAGCCCCGCTCCCTCTCCGCCCCACCTTTACCCCCACTCCTCTTAGCTCAGTCCTTAATTTCTCCTCAAACTTGGTCCCATCACCTGCTCACTGTTTCTCTGTCCTTGTCATCCACTCCACCTTTCCACTGACCATTTACACCCCTGGACACCACTGACTCCATACTGCTCCTCTGCCATCATCACAGCCAGAGGGGCTGCAATGAAGTGACCAATCTCCCATCAAAACTGATCTGAGCAATCGGGGGGGGGGGGGGTCGCTTCGGTTGACTTTGAGGAACTTTTGATGGATGAGAGCGCTGATGCCCAGCGCTTTTTCAAGCTGACATCATTTAGAGTGTCACTGAGACTTGTGGAGGGATTGTGTTTTCAGCAACCTCTAAATGAACCTTAAAGGCGTTTTAGTGCACACGGCATGCCTGTTTACTGTTTCTGTTTAAAAATTGAAATACCTGTGGATTGATAGCTGCACGTTGACGGCACTCTTCGCTTTAATATCAGAGGCCGTCTGAGGGCCTAGAGAACATGTTGCCTCTGATTTATAACAGAGAACTCTGCAATGAATCTCATGAAAAATTCCTCTGTGATCACTTAAGCCCCATGGTCTTGTTAAGATCTTTGAGAAGAATTGTGCCATTATTACAGACCCAAAGAACTTTTTTTTTTCTTTCTTTTTTTTGGTGCAATCAACCTCTAAAAGTTTCCCTCCTGTGCTCATTTTCTGTTGAAAGGTGAAAGATAGGGTTTATATAATTCCTGCCTTCTGTCTTTCCCCCTGATTTACTGATGAAAAGAGCACATGTATTCAATCAGAGTACACTTACTGGCATAGCTGCACTAACCTTGAGGAGTAGAGGAACCCTAGTGTGTTTCTCTGTGTCAGATGTGGCTTCTCACTGTGCACAAAGGGGTTCGGCTTGAGGTTACGCAATATGCTGAGTGTTACATGTGTTTGCCACTGTGATGTGTCAACATGTCTGTATTCATCCAAAAGTCCTAAAAATTTAGAATAGAAATTATGTGTTTTTTTGTAATGTGGGAAACACGGGAGACAAGTGAGTGTTGCTAACCATTACACCACCGTGCGGTCCTAAACATAAAATCACCTTCATTAAATTAATAAAAGATTGAATGACTTCTTATATATGATATGCAAACTCATTGTTATAGTTTTTCAGACTCATACTTTTCGCGGTTCAATCACTTTTGCCCGTCTCCGACCTGTGTCGGTGCCAAGCTGCTGTTTCCAGGGGAGAGAAAAGCTGGAGGAAAAACTGTAACGGCACCAGACAGCACAGTGAAAAAGTTAGCAGGTGATCATTGTGGTGCATTTTCACCGCAGTGTTTCTTTTTGGAGCCAGACCAAAGACCTTCAGCCCTCTTCAGTCTTTCATTCATCAGGTGGCTGCAGATGTGACGCCTGACAAATGCGATTGTTCCTGTGAGCCTGCTGGATGTGTACATTAGTGATCACAAATATGGATGGGATGTCCATGACCTCTGTGCTCTGGGGGCCGTTGCTGGCACTTGATACCTGTTTAGTCAGGGGGAAAAAAAACCAGACTATTGTGATTAAAAACGAAAATAGACATGAAGCAATAATATTACAGGGAGCTTTTATAATATCATGTGACCCTACACTGGAGTATAACTCAGTCTCAACTGAAAAAAGTCAATTTTATTCCACAAACGTGACATCTGTAGTCTGTTACATCCGACATTTGTCATTTACAAACAAAAAATGGTCACATGAAATATTCAGATCACAGCCCATTGTCCCTGTGACTACATACCACCTCAAAAGCACTGCAGTTTGAGTTGCCTCTCTGCAAGAGCCAGCCTGCTTCTTTTTCCTGACTAATCTATGCTTTCCTTCCAGGGGACCTCTGAAATCAGTCTATCTCCACATTGATGGCTCTTCTTTTGTTGAATCACTTTTGCACAGAATGCTAAAAAAGAAATGTGGTTATTTTTGAGAGTTGATGACATTTTGCCCCAAAAAACAAACAAACAAACAAACAAACAAACAAACAAACAAACAAACAAACAAACAAACAAACAAACAAACAAACAAACAAACAAACAAACAAACAAATGTCTCAGAGTGAATCTGTTGCAAGACCACATTCACATAGTTTATGTAAGACATCTTTGGATGAGTTGAGATCTGCCACAAAAGAAACTGAAAATTAGAGTGGCATTGATTGTCACACCGCAAAAAAAAAAAAGAAAGAAAATCATCTCATGTGTTTCTGCCTATTTATCTAAATACGGTATGAAGTGCAGTGATATGCGTGAAGGTCTCGTTTCCACAATGAAAGTGTAGGTACACAGTATCACCACAGGGTAGTGCTGTCAGACCCACTGATGGCACTTTGAAGAGCTCCCAGTTAGTCGCTTTGAGCCATTCAAACACATTTCTATAAGCAAATTACTGTCTGGCACGCATCCAGAGGGGGAAATTAGAGCTTAAACCACAAAATGAAACAGCAATGAACACAACTATTTCAAAATTCTTCCGAATATTTGTCCTCAGGCAAGGCTGCACCGTAAAGATTCCTAACTGGGAGATATAAATACACTAATAAAGAGGGCAAATCAGCCCTTGTTTTTTTGGAGGAATGCTTATTTCTGGTGCTTTCGGACTTTTTGCACAGATCTGCAAATCTGTTGGAAGGAAGAGAAAGAGACTGAATAAGTACAGGTCTGACCAGTGACGCTCATGAGGCTGGTGATGGTTGCGTGTGAGGTTGCTATGGATATGAATCACACCTATAAGCACCTCATGCATTCTGGATGTTTGGCAGCCTGGGCTTCTTTAGGCAGACAGCCCATGGAAATGTACAAACTAAGACTTTAAGGAAGTTACTGGAGCAGCCAAATATCTTTGGTATTTGATGGGATATAACAATCCCCACAGCCCTCAGGATGATCACTTATGGAAATCTTGGAATTACATACATTAGATTTCTCTGTGCACTTTAATGGGTTAATTTCAAGTGCAGTTAACGAGGTATTATAAATGCATCGTTTTCTGCAATTGAGTTTTCATTTCATGTAAAAAAAAAAAAAAGTCAAAAGAAAATATTTGAATTATTCCACATGGAGTGCTTTTCAACTCCTTTGAAATGATTCTAAATATTGTGTTGAATCTATTGTGCTTGTCTTGGTAGCAATCTAATCTAATCTGACAGTCGAGTTTCTTCACGGAGCTGAAATCTCCAGACATTTACCTTAAGAATTGATTGCATTTGTCTGAGAGCAAGAACTGTCCAACGTGTGAGGATAATTGTCAAATAACATTGTGTTCACCCATTCGAACCAACACTTTCTCAAATTTGTACACTTGGCAAATAATGTCACAGCTAACTGTGATTGCGTTGGTTCATCAGTGAAGACGTCATAAAGGAAAACGATCCTTCATATAGAGCCACATTTATCGTTCCATTGAGGGATGTCCAATTTGCTTCATCCACCTCTGATATTTCCTACTCTCTCTCGTTGGAGAATTTCAATTACATTCTGCTGGATTTATTTCCATTCAGAACTGAGAATATTGCCATAACTGGTAATTAATGAACGCACCAACGGTCAAGCATTAGCGATAAACCTGGAGGGAAACATGCACGTGTGCATTTTCTACGTGCGAATCCCTGAAGGAAACTGAAATTGTGTGTACGTCCACAGCAGAGAGGTAATAATTCAAGTGCTGGGCAATGTTTCTGTGTGGTCCTCTTTATCAAGGGGAGGTTGGAGCATTATGGTGCAGATATGTGGCATTTTGCTAACCTTTAAATGGGGTGTTACAAGAAGGTCATTTTTAATAATTGCCTACATGGACTGCCCTCTGCACAGGATGTCCCTACAACGTTGGAGCATGTGCACCCTGTCCTTGCATACTTTGCTGTAATCTGAGTAGAGTCAATACAGGATGTAATAAAGCTTTAATAGCTATTCAATAGCCGGTGAGGCCCAATAAACTGGGAGGCCAAGAGGTTTGGTTGACGACCCAGTCTGTAGGAAAGATGTATGGTGGAGTATGCGTCTGCAAACGCAACTAAATTGCAGTGTGTGCTGCTATCGAGAGTTTGTTTAATAGCAGGCGTTAATGATGTACCAACACCTCTGATTCATCTCTACACTTCCAAGTAGACTGACATTCCATCATCATGGTAAGAACAGTGAAGATAATGTTTACTGTTTGTTTGTCTGCATTGTTCCTCTTGTGATTATTATGGAGGTCACTATCTTGTAGCACCTGTTTCTGTTTATTGCGCCCGGGATTGCAGAAACATCCAATGCCAACATTTTCTTCCTGGAAACTGCTCCCAAACCACTTTTTTTTTGTGTGTGTGTGTGTGTGTTTTTTTTTTTTTTTTTTTTTTTTTTAAAGCCTAGAGCTGACACTCCTCAGCAGTAGCCCAATAATAGGACATGAAAATGTCACAACACTGCAGCCTACAGCTGGACTTAAAATGTTAATGCTTGATACAAAGAAACGGCTCCTCAGACAGCTTGAAGTATCATTAGATCAGATCAATTAGCCTTCAGAGGGCAATGGCGACTATGGCATAGTTTGCTTGGCAACGGGAGTGGCTTCAAACAGATGCAGCGCTTTCATACAGTTTACGGGGCTTCAAGGTTTTACTGTGGGAGAAACATAAATGAATCGTTCATAAAGATGCTGAACAAATGTACTGCGGCTATTACATGGGTATGAAAGATGGAGTACGCCTCTCACGTAAGTCATGTGAAATCCCAACCATGAGATGTTGAGCTGAGCAGCTTTTTCTTGGTTTTACTTTTATTCGACAATATTCACAAAAAAGAAAAAGAAAATATCCAAAGACGTGAAGAGGATTTCTCTGTGGAGACTTTATGTTGGTACATAAATAAATATCAATGAAATGCACACTTTAGTGTTCCAATCAGTACATTTCCACCCATTTCACGCCTTGGTTGATTTCCAGCATCATCAAGATGATTGAAATGCTACAGCCACCCATAAATGTCCCACACGCTTGCTTTGGCTGAGGCCTTTGGGCCAGTCCAATGTAATCTTGAATGAAAGATCACCGTACATAAAACTCCAATCAGTGTGTCGCTCAGTCAGAAGATGGAGTCATTTGATTGTGCATCATGGTTTTGAGTAGCTTCGCTGCGTCACGCCTTCTTCCCCCAAGTTAATTTCCCACTCCATCTTGACCTGCGGTGTAGTCGCCAACATTCAATAGTGTGGACAGATATTGGTCGACCTGATAACACTACTTCTTCACCTCTTTGTTTCTCTCTCCTTGTTTGTAATAGAGAAGTTTAACGCTTGGATAAATAAAATAAAAAAAAAAGGTGTCGAGATAGGCTATATCCTTAATATAAACACTTGGCAGCGAGCGAAGCTTTGCGAGCCAAAAGGTTGTGTACTCTGTATTGATGATACACTGCATTCAAATCTAAGAATCATTAGCCCTGCTGGCCCAACAGGTTCATTTTGGTTTTAAATTATATGGTGATTTACAGTCTGGTGTGCCTGAATCAAGGTCATAAATAGAAACAGGAGGCTCGGCGCTAGATGTATCCCGCTAAGTTAGCTTCCGCTATGAACCCATTCCTGATCATCTGTGGCGAGGTGTGTATGTTTGTGCACCCTTATTTAGAGCAAAAAATGGATTAGCATTCAGTCCTGATGCCAGATTATAGGCTTGCATGACGATTGTTTGATGGAGACGTTTTGATTGCGAGGAACACTTAGCGAAACGACAGGACACTTATCACAGTGTGGAGCTCTTCTCCGGAGCTCCTGGGACTGTTGGCTGGCCAGCGTCCACATGACCGGACCAGACGGAGTGTCTGTGAATTAGAAAACAACAACAAAAAAAACAACCTAGTAAGGTGGAGGGCGCACAGGGATTCTTTGTTGTGTCCACAGAAGAGAGACGACAGATTCACCTACTATTCTGGTCTCCGTGTGGACATTTTATCAATGAGCTGTGACTGCTTGCACAATACACAGAGAAGCAGCGCTAGCATGTCGCTTGCTTCTCCAGACAGGATTTATGGTTTGTATATTGCGAGTGTAAAATTAGTGTTGGACGGTTGCTGCCACATGGCATCGATTCTTTCCCTTGTCAGCGCCATCAAACCGTGTTGAGGTGCTTTAAACGCAAGTCTCTCAGCCTATTAGGCACAAACGGAGATAAAGATAGCAGAACAAAAAGAACAAAACTTCAAATCAGAAAAAGGAAGACGTACTTTCTGTAGGAGTAATTCAGGCTGAAAGGGCTGAGATTGTTGAAGCAACATACAGATGATCAAACGAGGTTCGTATTCTTAAAAAATGGCTGAATGCTCCTCTAAATTAAGTATCGATTTTCTTCTGAGCTCATGATCCTCTGGAACAGAACCACATGTGTTATAGCGGTGACGTAGAAGAAGAAGCTGGTGACAATCCTTTGTGTTGACGTTTGCTTCCTCCCCCATTATCTCCTTTTGCAAATCCTTCTCTGGTGTCCACTTCATCACATTCAAGGGTGCGAGCTGAACGGAAGGTGTGGAGGCCAGCTGTCTGAAAACAGCTGAATAGAGGTTTCTTTTTCACGGCAATATATGACCTCCATAATCCATTCAATAACATGAAGGAAACATCAATGTCCCACCCAGCTGAAAGGCCATTGAGGGGAAAAATAACATACGTCTGTCCCAGCTACAAGGGCCTGTTCCTCCTTTTGTATTCCTGTCGGGCGAGGACCAAAAAAAAAAAGATAACGAAGGATCAGGAACTCAAGGTAAACTCGGGATGGATGCTGTTCTAAATCTACCGTACGGCCTCACAAGGGACACGCGTTGCATAAAAAATGGTCTAGTGGCTCAATTGCTGCACTCACTCAGGATCCCATCATCTCCTGCTGACAGATGTTGAGTCTTTGTGCTTCACGTGTTCATCCGATAGCAACAAATGGGAACCAGGGACCAAAATAGATGTCTTCAATATGTGGACAGCTGCATCTTCTTGTGCGATTTGTTTGTGATATATATTTATACATATATCACAAACACAAATTGAGAGCACCCAGAGAAAATCTATGGCTCGGTGTTGGGATTGCAGATCGGTGAAAGGACGACAGTGTTGAGCAGCATCTTCATATCCCCTCCCGTGGAGAAATACGGCTCATCTAAGCCCCGCCGCCCTGCTGCTGAATAAATAAAAAGGGCACCACCGTGAGGAGCGAGCTCCTCTACATACCTCTCTCACACGTCCCTACAGGTCTTCATTATAGCTAATCCTGTCTGTGGCTGCCATGGAAGACAATCTGTGTTGTGCTTGACTTGATTGTGTCTTTGTCGTGCCGACACATTTCAATTGTGCGAAGGTTATTTGTTGTTAGGAACATGTCAGAGGAAGAGCAGCTTTAAATAATTATATGGGACGATACATTTGTAATGAGCAAAAAATAAATAGAAAGTTGCCTCAAAGGAATAATAGGTTGAAAACCTTGCACTGTTCAAGTTCTTACGCAATCATGGTATTATGTATGTGATGTAACTAATCTCCTGAGTGAACTGAGCTTAAGTTACTAATCATGCGGACCACCACTGATCAGAGCATCAGCGTCCTACTTCCTCTCAATAATTGGCAACCTATATGCATTTATAATCCTAATTGTAGTAATGTAGGATGTTGTGAACTAAATTCATTCAGTCCTAATTTTGGGGCAGGTTACTAAAACAAAGAGTAGTTAATTCTTTACTACTGGGTGGAGTGACTTGAATAGTGGGAGTAAATTCAGAGCAATTGTTGATAAACGTCCTCCTCAATTAGGGTGGTCTTAATGCACACAGTTGTTTTGTTGTAATGTGGCTGTGACACATTAGTTGGGATATAATCCACCTTGTTTGAGGAAGATACTATGTAATCAAATGCCATCAGTCCTTAAAGAAAACAGAAACATGATCTGATGTTAACGGAAGAGGCAGCAACAAAACAATGCAATAAACTACAGAGACAACTTTTATAAACTTTTCACGTGGGCTATATGTCAGTGGATAGACTGTTATCGCTTGTGATGGCGGGACGTCTTTATTGTCCCTGTCAGAGTTAGTTTATCCTTCAGTAAACAAGAGTTTAGGGAACTGGAGTCTCCGCCTCCGCTGAAGCTGACACTGGCTGAAAGAACCAGAAGCTATTTGTCTCGACACTTTTAGTCAGTGCTCTTCTCCTCTCAATGGTCTTAATGTCCGAATAACTCTTTGAAAAGCCTCCAGCTGATCTGCACTGAGAGTATTGATAACAACAAGCAGGAGAGATCACACTTCTCTGTTGTTTTTTCCTCATTGGCTTTCTGTAAAATACCTTGTAGTGCCATATTATCCATTGAACACTTTCCTCTCTGAGTGCAGGATTACTTGTACTTTCTGGAGTCTCCACAAGTGGAACAGGAGCCGAAGCCGTCAGATTTCAGCCTCTCTCTCTCTGGTGGGATCAGCTCCCAGTTTGGGCTCAGGAGGCAGACACATTCTCTTCTTTTAAGATTAGGCTTAATGCTTTCCTTTTTGATAAAGCTTATCATTAGCACTGCCTCAGTAGACTCTGAACTATTCCTCAGTGATGCTGCTGCGGGCCTACAGCCTGCCGGGGGACCTCAAATGATTCACTGAGAGTCTCTACTACATTCTCCTCCACTACACTCTCCATGCATTCATATGCCATTATTGCCAGTCGTTAACTCGGAGTCTTCTTCCCCCTGTAGTTTCTTCCTCTCTGCCCTCTCTTTCCTCCCTGCAGGTATCTCAAACTCTGGAGCCGAAAGTTTCTTCACTTACACCCACCCCACCTGCCCCATGTTTATTGTTTCTCTGAGCTGTTCCTCTCCCTCTGCATTTCCCAACTGGTCACAGGAGGAAAGTTACTTGGAGGTTTAAAGAGGGTTGTTTTTTTTTGTCGCTGCTGTCAAAAAGTGCAGCTCAAGGGGAAATTGTTGGGTTTCTACTCAAAGGTCTAAACCTTACATCGCTCTGAGGTAATACATGTTTTGATTCAACCTCACGATGTTATAAAGAAAATTTTTTTTTTTCTGTGTATCTGATATTGACTTTACATAATAGCGCCCCCCCCCCCCCCCCCCCCCCCCTGAGTTTTGTCGATTTAATCGGCTTGTAAAACAAACCTTTAATAACACCAATACTTGGCCAATTGAAATAGGTCTAATTTTCCCATGACGTACCACAAGCGCATACTTATTTTAATTGTGTTTCACATCTATTTTCACCACCGTGCCATTATAATGACAAATGGTATATAATGTGTGAATTCCAATTAGGTTAAAAACCGGATTTTCTTTCTATAATTAGTCGGAAGAAGTATGTGCAGTGTACAGTATTGATTTTGGCAACTGACCAAAAGATCTGGAACATATTGCCATGAAGGGAAGCAACAATAATCCTTTATAATATAGAATGCTATGAGTAATTCTTTCCTTTTCTCCACAGCAAGCAAAATCCAGTCTGAAGTGTAAAAACAAACCCACGTAGAATCAAGCTCTGAGCTTGGAAATACAGCAACATTTGGATGTCGCGAAACATTAAGTGGAGAAACAACCAGCTCGCTGATAAAAGCATGCATGTCAGCATATCAAATTTCTTGTGTTGTAATCACTCCATATTGAGTCTGGAGCCACTTAGAACCAATCAGAGTGACACGTTGCATTCTGTACCCCGTCTTTTAATCCACACAGAGCTCTTATCAGGCTAGTTTAGGCAACGATCTGCCAAAGTAATTATTGACTTAAGGGTTTCTCTGCTCCATATGTAACAGGTGCCTGAACCGTGTGACAAGGTCATTGTACATCTGTGATGATAATTCACCACGTTTATGCTGATGATCATTCTCGTCTCACTGAAGCCAGTATTTTTCTTTGAGATACACTGTAGAAACCCTGCCAATTGTTTTGACCGGGGTGTTTTGGAATTTTCAATCCTTCCTTTCCTTAAAAAGAAACATACTCCTGTACAATACAGCGTTTTTTTTGTTGTTTTCCAAAGGTGGAGCTCTATTCCTTCATCCTTGCAAAAGCTGCAATGTGAAGTGACATATCTTTGGCCGCCTTGTTTGGTGAGGTGAAAATGTGAAGGTGCATGAATGAGACCACATGTTTCCATTCCAAAAAGTCGTTTCTTCAAAAATAGTAAGGTTACCGAAGTATCACCTCTGAGATTGAGATTAATATAGACATTTTGCTGGTCCGAAATGACACTGTAGATGATGAAAGCTGACATGCACGCACACACGCACGCACACACACACGCACGTACACACGCGAGGAGCTTCAGCCTCAAAAGGACCATTTGTCTTAAATTATAACCTGGTGACGGAAATTGTATTACACACGTGCCAGCCGCTTTTTTTTTTTAGAGCCACTCATGAAAATAAACGCAGCATACACACTAATGCACGCATGCACACATGCTTTTTTCTTACTTCAGTTACATAATTTAAGTTGTCTATGATCACCTGCCCACCATTTGCGGTAATATGACCAGGATATGTTTTTCTACTGGTGATTGATCTTTGGGTTTATTAGCTGGTAAGCAATGCGTCACGGACGGTCGCCTGCTCTTCCGTGTATTTCTGCCGGTACAGGAACACTGTCATTACATTAGTGGTGTTTGCACGAGAGCTCAGCTTTACATCGTCTTAATGTTCAGTGCGTGCTTCACTTCACTGCAGTTGAACGCAAGTGTGAGCGGGAGTGCAAGAGACTGTCTGCAAATCAGTTTCTTCTGCTCATTATAATTGGATGGGTTTGTTTTAATCAGCGCTGTTACAGCTGACAAACCTCAAGATTGCTTCTGTAGACAGACGAGAAGACCCCGACACGACGTTGTAGTCTCAGGTATGGTTTTCCACCCAGTTTCCTGGAGATAATTAATTATGGCGAAAAGAGAAAAAAAAAAAAAAAAAAACACAACATGAAAGGATATTTATTAAAAAAGAAGAGTGCTGAATGTTCCTTTTTTTTTTTTTTTTTACGCACATCATCTTTTCAGGGTGACACTTGGATCATTGCTCACACATGATGATGAAAAAAAAAAAAAGAGGCTTCCACCTCATTTAATGATTGCTATAATTGCACAATAACACCTTTGGCCTCTCTTTATTCAAAGTGGCACACTTTTTTGATGTATTACCTCAAATCACAACAACTAATAAAAGCCATATATCTTCATTCCTTCTGCACTGGCTTTGTCCACCTCGACGGCAAATTAGATAGAGGGGCTGCTGGAAGCAAGCTTTCACTTGCTTGGCTGCCTGAATGGGCTTACTTGCCAAAATCTCTTTTGCAGCGAACAGACACAAATGAGGGAAGGGTTAATTTATTGGCCCTGATTAATTCTTACTTGCCTCCTAACTAATTATGTTGGATACTTAATTACACTGTGAACACGTTGCACAAGAAACAATCAATTGTTTCCCTCTGGCAGATATGGTCAAATGCTTTAGGGTACAACGGGCCAGTTTCTATTGGGATGGGGATTTATGAACTCTTTTATTTCTTTATTTATTTTTTTACCCCAGTGGAAGAGCAGAAAGGAGAGCTTTACCTCTGCCCCTTTAGACAATTATTTGCCGGTCGTGTACCCTCCTGTGCACCAGTTTGACTACTATAGCTCACTGCTCGTGTTGTTCTCAGTCGCGCGTATTGGTGTGGAAGGGCGCGCGGCTCCTAACTAATGGGTTGTGGCCTACAACCTGGCAGTGATGAATGGTGCTGTGGGGCCTTACTGTGTGTTTCTGGATTATCATGGTGTAGTTTAAGGATTGCTCGACTAAAGTGAGCCGAGCTATACTCAAGCATGTGCTCGACCATGAAACCCTTTGTAAAGCTGCTTCTTCTTCTTCCTGGCAAGAAGCCAGGTTATCGTCGCATGACGGATTGCTGGCATTGCAGCTCCATTATGATCAGGCCTCGGAGTGTGTTAAGATGCTTGCTCAGACTGATCTGGGTGTTACTTAATATAACTTCAAGTGTGAATGAGTTTGACAGACAAGATGAGCACTTTTCGATGGAGGCTTGTACAGACTGGATTTTGAAGTGGAGCTGTGTGTCTCTGCCAAGATTCTCCCTTTTGTCCACTGCCAGAAAGTCACGATGTCATGCTCTATCTCTTTTTTTATTCGGCCTTATTATCCCGGCCTGCCTGTCACAGGATTTGCAACCATAAGCGGAACAACTGGCCTTTGGTTGCACTTCTTATAAACTGACTAAAGAAAGAACCATAAACGGGTGTCAAAGGTAAAGAAATAAATCTCTTGCACAAAGTTTCATTAGAGGAATTAGTTGAAATCCAGACTTAAGACCTAGTGACCCTCTCCAACCTTCAGATCACCCCCCCCCCCCCCCGAGCAAACTAGAAACCGATTCAAAAATAACTCCAGTTCGATCCTGTGCTCCAGTTTTTTAACTAAAGGTCCCATCCAAATGTAGTTCTGCTTCCTGTTGGAACTCGATAAATCACAGTGTAACTTTTACCAGTATAAGGACTGGTGACATGTCTGACCATCCGAGTCAGAGATTCAATAAAGATGGACATAAAGTCACAAACCTGCTTTGCTTTGGAGCAGAGAATGAACTCTGGAAGTTTTTCTTAAGTGCACAATGAATGTATGCATCAATGTGGGTTAGCTGTTTAAAAGCTCTGAAAGAAAACATGCAAATCACATGAAATATAGAAGCAACCTGGGATTCTGAAAGAATCAACGGCTTGATGGGTTAATCAATCAAATAATTTACACATTGATATTGCACAATACCACACTTCTTATATTCCAATAGCAGTTTCTGGGATCTCACTTTACTGACGAAGGACCCCGCATTTCTCAAAGGGTTCATCTGCCCTCATTTACTTAAGTGAATCTCGATGCATTTCATCGGTCGCGGATTTCAAAAATGACACCATCATCAGAAATGTGCTCATGTTGTGTGTGGCTACCGAGCTACTTGAATGCAAATGCCAAGCGGTTACCATTTTAATCAGTGACTGTTGCTGCCTGTTCCACTTGATCTCCTGGCAGAGACGTCCTGCACTTAGACAATATTCGACCATGTCGTGAAGAAGAAAGAAGCCAGACAAGACCTCACTTGATGAACTTTTCTCCAGAGCTGATTTGTTAAACTTGTGACCTAACGCTCATCCAATCACTTCTCATGTCCCATAACCTACATATGCATCCAGAAAAATGGATATCTTATATGCGCAATACCAATTAAATAAGATAAAGAGTTACAGAATAAGTTACTCCGCAGTATATAAAGTGTTTAAATGTATCTCTACTCCTCGTGGAATAGCATGAAGTAGTTGCTTCCCCGGCGTTGCATATAAACCCCTGTTATAATCTGCTGCATAATGAATAGTTTTACTTTTGATACCTCAAACATACATATATATATATTTGTATTTGTATTTTTCCTCAAGTAGCCGACTATTCCTTCCGCCCCTGCATAAAGAATGCATTTAAGTGCCCACGAAAATAACCCACAATGCAGTTCATTTTTCATCTGACCTTATCTTCCAGCAGCATAAGGTTTCTGTACAGCGACACTCGCTATCTGCTGAGTCACTCCCCTGGTTAAAACATGCGCATACTTAATAAAGCTCCTTCTGACTCGGTGCATTAGGAGACACATACACCAGCAAATTAACTCCAGTTAATCCATTATTATTCTATTTTTTCTTTTGTAAGGAGGAAACATCTGGATGCGATTTCAAGATGCATCCGGCATCAGTGTGTTTAAATAGAAAAACTGAGCGTCCATGTTCTGTTGATGAAGTTGATGATCTCTGCTTGATTTGACGACAAATTACTGAGACAAAATGCTGCTGCATTGTTTTACACCTATTTCTGTAATTGTACTCCACACGGGGAAGATAGGAATAATTCTTCATGATAAGTGACTTCATATTTACATAAATGTATAACTTGAGTAATTAATTTGGAAATATTTTTAGTCCGGTGCAAGATATAATTTATTTTCCAACAACTTATAACAACATGGAAATAAATCCCCCCCCCCCCCCATACAAAATAGCACAACTAGAGCTGCACTGCTTGTCCGGTTACTGCAGGCATGCGGTGCATTACGTTGCCCACAGATGCAGCTTCAACACTTCATTATAACGAGATATTGACTTGGAGGAAATGATTCATAAAGTGGGTCTTTGCAACGCTCGAGGCAAAGTCATCTCACAGTTAATAACCTTCTCATATCAGGCTGAATTCTCAGGTAGCTGGAGCTAATATGTGACACCATTAATTTCCTAATTGATTTGTGTCATTGCCCTTGAATTGATTTGTGAAAATTGTGCGTGTAATTGTCTGTCTTTTTATCATTTTTTTTTCATTTTTTTTTTCATGTTCAGTAGCCATAGATGTTCCTTCTGAACCACGTTGAAATGATGTGACATTCACGGTTGCTTCACAGAGCACAACAAATGATTTATAACCGGTAAAAAAAAAAAAAGTGAGATTAAGATACAGACGAGGCTTCATTCATGTTGTATTCATCAGGGTGATAGTGTACATGAACAAAGAGGACAAAACTGTATAAACACCGTCTTATCGGTGACAAACAAATCCACAACAAATGACACGGCCGGCCACTTTTTATTCACCAGTGGTGTTTTACAGGAAACCAGGAACCTCTGACGTCAAGGGTGTCAGGGGAAACCTGGAGAAAGAAGGATGGTGCAGATTCCTCAGGTCTGATATGAAGATGAAGACTTTCTCCTTTTCCATCTCTGTGAGAAGGTGCTTCATGGTTCGGAAGGTGGGACTGGTCATCACAGCAGGGTTAACTATAAACATCACTTTTTTTTTTTCCTTCTTCTTCCTCTCAGGCTTGTTGCCAGGCTCGGTGATGTGCTGATCCGGTTCAGTGTCCTGAATTAAAGCGAGCCGGGCAGCGCTTCGAGAACCCAAGGGTTCCTCTGACATGTTGTGTAAGTAGCCAGGCCATTTGATGGATGACTCTTATTTTCTTGTCAACCTCAGACTACTTTTATGTTTATCTTGATATCTTCTTGATGGGCTTTCATTTATCCAGTACAGGCTGGACAGGACAGGAAGGAAGGGAGGGAGAACAAGAGAGGGACGAGGGAGTCAATCAAAGAAAGGGTAAGTGCGTGTGTGTGTGTGTGTGTGTGTGTAGGTGATGGTGTAAAAAGCAAACAGGAGGTTGGTGGACAATGACCATTTTCTTGAAAACACTCTCAGCTCTCATTTGACAAATTTGGAGTTTACTTTCCCCGACCTTCATTTGACTCGTGCAGCATCACTTTCACCTTCATTGCTGGAATCCCCCGCAGGCCAGCGATGTGAGAGCGGTTCACTCTTTCCCTCTGTGTAGTCATTACTGGTTCACACTCGGCCGTGCTGAAGGGAGCGCTCATTTTCTCAGAGTAATTCTGCGGTATTCATTTGGGCCCTGTGGTTGTTACTTACCCGATGAGCAGCACTCGGACCACGCCACCCAGGGGAAATTTACCCGTCTCACATTGATTTTCAAGGCCCTCCATCAACTGACCTTAAAAATATCTTGAGCATCATTGAGAGCACTCTTAAAAAAAAAAACACTAATGCTATGAGATGGACAAGGTGACAGCATTAACTTCTAGTAATCACCATGAAAGAAAAACCCTGTTTTATACTGCAGTTATAAAAAACATTATGCACCCAAAGCTGGTGGCTCCTTACATTCCCACACAGGCGTCAGCATGAACTTCTTTTTTTTTCCCTCACCAGCCACTTTGGGTTGTGGGTTTCAAAAGGTCAGTAGCCACTCAACATTTTGGGATTCGTGTTTTTCTTTTTGTTTAGTGTTTTACAGTATAGTTAAGATCATTTTTGTATTTTCTTCAATTACTTTATGTCTCATGAAATATTCAGCAGCCACAAAAGAACTATTTCTCAATGTTTTTATAATTAAAAGTTTTAAAAGTCATAAATCCTGCTATGAATGTTATGTGAAAAAAAAGTTCTCTGTTCACCGCTTCAGAAAATTGGAGTTAAGAAAACGAATGATGGTTGGTCTATATGAACCGCTGCTGTTGAGGAGGAGATGTGTGATTCAGAGCATGATTAAAAAATAAAAAAGTAATTCAGAGTAAACGGCCTTTAAATGTTTAATAACGATAGAAATTGACAGGGGCTGTCTGGCCCTGTGCCTCTCGTGTCGTCTCGATAGAAAAGCTTACGTTTTGAAGGATCGGGCTGCATCGAGACTTGGATCAGACAAGACATCTAAATTCTACATGGTGCACAACTTCAAATGAATTTAGGTGAAATTTATGTTGCTCCTTTTGTGCTTTTCTTCATCAATCCACCGATCCATAGTCTTCATCCAACTTTGATGTGGGGGGGGGGATTGAGCTGATCCTCGCTGACTGAAAGGTATTTCTTCATTTTGAAAAGTTTTCTCAAAACTCGTATGACTTGCATTAAGCTCAAAGCTGCAAAAAAAAATTAGATACATATTATCAAGTTATATAAATGTCCTCATGACATCATGCTCAGATGGATTTTTTTTTTTTTTCGGACTTCAATAATGCCAAAACCTCCTGACAGCCTTGGAAATGATTTTGTTGTCTGTCATTCAAGGATGAATGCTAAATTGTTTGGTTGATGTCATAACATTGCAGTATCCTGCAGTAATCTCCTTATATCAACAAAAAAAACCCCAACAAATACCACTGGTCAAAACTGTGCACAAAACCTTTGGAATAACTTTTCAAACAGAGTTTCCTGAGTTCAGTTTCGTTTCACTTGCGTGGCCTGAATCACAAAATGGGCCATCTCTAAGCGCGGTAGGAAGGTGAGGACCTTATGAAGCAGCATACACAGGAGGCTTTCTTTTGCTCGACAAGTTGGGAGGATCAAAGTGGAGTGTCGAGGATGAAAAATGAGAGATTCACATGATCAGTTTATAAAAAAAAATGATCGAAAGCGGATGCTCAGCTTCTCAGTAACGCCAACATGATTACTAACTTCAGAATAGTGTCATTTCTAATTTCATCTGCATGGATATTACTGCTGAATGCATTCTGCTGTGATAAGATGACAACAAATCATAGAAATGATCTTTAGTCACTCGTTTATCTTCAACACAGGCACACACTAAAATCTCCATTCAGTTGAGGGCCCGATCTATAAAAACAGGTCTAAATGTGATATCTTGTGCACACATGTGGGAGTTAATCTACTAACAGGGGCTCTCTGAGGCGGAGACACGTGCTAAACAACACACAATATTCACTTAGTGCATTTCCCTTTATGAACATGGACTATCAGGCACGTGCTTCAGATCAGACATTATGAAAAATTCAAATTCCATAAACTCACAATGTGATTTACTAAATCGAACATTATTTGCAAGTTTGCTTTTAGCAATAAATGGGCCTTAAATGGCTCACCACACCTTTTATTTGCAGATTTTATAAGATATTTTCTGTGTTAATATTTTTTTTTTTTTCCAAATTCTGATTAATGTGCTGTAATGACTTGACATTTTTTGATATCTTCCTCCATTAACACGTCCATCTGCTGTGACATTTGCAGTATTTAATTGTTGCTAAGCCAAAGTCCACATGTGCTGTGAGAAACCCATCTGTGAAATTATGCCTGCAAGTTCTGTGTTTTCGAATAGTCTCCTTTAGACAATTTCTCTGCTTTTCTATGGCCACACACACGTTTTTCATATACTTTGAACTCTTCTCCTGGTGTTGTGTTTCTGTTTTTCTGTTTTCGGCTTCATATTTAGTTCATATATCAGTCGTATGATCAGCCAAGCTTCAACAAGAAAATATCACTTGAAAATCCAGAAAATCCAGTAACATAACAAGCTGTTTTTAGGATTGTGGGAGGAATCTGAAGCTTAGCTTAGAGCTGATATTGCTGTTTAAACACAGAAAATTCAGTTTTCACCATAATATCTTTTTTTTAAATTATCATTATTATTATATTCAATCAATTGATTAGTCCTGTTCCTCTTGTTTTAGGTGAGAATTCAGTAGGCCTCACTAGGCCCTGACCATAATACCAGTTTAGCGTTTGTGTACTGGTTCATTGCGTTTGCATGGGTTTGAAGCTTTTGAAGTTTGGGATTTCTATAACTGGTCCTTTTGAATGTTTCTCATGTTTTAAAACCTGACATGCATCGGATGATAGAAGCAAGGTTGGTTTAAATGCCTAAATTTGAGGGTTTGAAAAAAGGTCCAAACGTCATCTTCTATAAAATGAAACCTTATCAAAAAAAAAGTAGAGTTAAGCTGGAATTTAAAGTTGGAGCAATGTTTCTGTTTTCTGCTGCCCAAATCAACATATGTATATATGTATATATGTATATATGTATATATGTATATCTAACATTACATAACATAAATAATACAGAGTTAACTTTAAACTTACTTTACCAGAACTCACACGGGAAAAATGAAAATATTTCGGAGGCACTTTTAGTTGTTGATGTACATCTCGAATACGTTGTCAGTACCGTTCTGATGGAAACTCGTCATGACACTCTTACAAACACGTATTTCCAGCATATAAATTTCATGAAACAAAGGCGGTTTGTTGACGTCTTAGGGTCACGGAAACTCCTGTACACGCGATCTCGCAAGGTCTCGATCTGTGCTGGAAAAAACGATCTACGAAGTGTTTCACAACATTTAAGACTTTTCTCGTGGCTCGAAGACTCGTTCTTTGAAAAAGTCTGAATCGGTCAAATGTTTATATTTTCGCTTGAGCTGCCGCGATGCCATCTTTGATATCTCAGAAACCTAAGTGCACAGATTTTCCGAAGATGACGTCAGTTAGCAAAACGTAAACATAGTTTGATGGCTACAAATCCGGGTGTGCGTGAACATATCGACAAAACAAAAACAGTCAATATGTACCAACATGAATGTGCATTGCAGGCCTCACTAAATTAACCCTTTGCATGTCATTTGTGAGGAAAATTTCCTGCTCATGCATCTAGTAGATATTGAGCAATGTTGTTATTTTACGGCTTGGGTCAGTCCAAGTGGATAGGCATGTAATTCACATGTCGAACCAGAGAAAACAAACAGCTGTGACATCTAAAACAACTACTTTGCCCTCACTGGTCTCAGCCAGCACTCATCCGCCAGGCAGCCAGCATATAAATCCCAACAAAGTGCCTCCGTCTGTCACCTATGTGCCGATCAGCTGCAGGATCTATGAGTTTCACACATTTGGGGGGGGCTTTTTAACAGCTACAGCCCAGGCTGCAATTCCCCTTGGTGCAGAGCTGTGTTTGGAGGTCAGCAGGGGTATCCGACTCAAGTTGGCTGTTGATTCAGCCTGTCTTTCAGGTTGTTTCAGTGCAGTTGGGCTCTGAAGAATACAGTGCCACTTTCACAACTATGCAACAAAGTGACAAAATGGGGCCAAAACATTTCTTAAACGTTGGGTCACGATGAAACAAGGCATTACATAACAGCAAATACTAAAACTGAGAACAATATAATTCCTCTTTTAAATTGGAATTCAAGCAGTCTGACTCACGCTGCTTTAACACGTATTATATATGAGAAACCACGTACCCAATCCAAGAAGGCATCCGAGGAGAACCGCCCATAGCCACAGGAGAGGGAGAGGCAATACGCTGCTCCCAGGCTCGGGTTGGATGCACCCGCCACCAGCCTAGAGCCGGTGCAACACAAATCCCCCCTTCGACAACAGCGAAGAGAAACTGGCAGTGAAGATTTGGCAGACGTTTTTATTGGCCACACCCTACTTAACTCATCAATACAGATTCCGTAGAATAATGGCTTCATTTGAAACGGAAAGCTTTGCAATGATGTAAGATTTATTGCCAAGAAGCAAATACTCCACCAAACAATTTCCTCACCTATGTCACAGGTTGGAAATTGTTTTCAAACTCATGATATATTATTTGTCAAACCAGTGGAGCACGAAGGTTGAAAAAATAAATGTAATTTCCCCAAAAAATAAAAAGTGAAAATTGTTTCAGTTTCAAGATGTAGACTCCATTTCACTAAAATGTCACTTGTTTGTTGCTGGTGTCTGATATTTATTGTGACAAGACATTTTCCAGAGAAGCCAGACAAATATGCTCGATAAGTCTTTGACTTTTTGTTGTGTTATTTAGCTTGCTATTCTCAAAGGACAAAAAAAATCTGTCTTGACAAAATAAAAACCCGCAATAAATCCATAATAGAAAAGTCAAGAAGGAGAAGTAACCTTGTGGCATTAATTATCTTTGCTACGTTATTGCTTCACTGCAACATCCTGACGGCTACCTAAAACACTCAGTGGGTGAAACCGAAATTTGGTCCTGTCTGTTCCTCCTTGGAGGAGAGCGTAGAAAAAAGAAAAGTGGTGCATTGGACTGTGAATGGGTCCTCATGCTGTGAGATGACACTGTCTCTTTTGTGTGCCTCTATTCAGATCAACTTGTGCGGTGAATAACGCGTCGGTGTGTTGACCTCTAAAGCGTGCAATGTTAAATCTGTCGCCAATGTACATTTACAGCCGATCCAGCATTTGAGGATTTTTGAGAGCAGAATTGATTTTCCTTTTATATTCCACGCCTCATCCCACCTTTGACACGGAAAAGGACTCTGCGACCTTGAATCTCTTTTCATTGGCGACGGCGTCCCACTGACGACGTTTGAGAGCAAAAAAGATGCCATTAATCTCACGTCTGGCCTGCCAGAAGTGTTTGTGATGCAGTCTATATGACTCAGATGCTCTCCCAGTCTCCAAGGACGCACCTTGTGTCTGCAGCGCCGACTTGTACCCTGACATGAGGGAACACGCATTCATGCTGCAGTTCAACAGTTCTTCAATACTGTTGGTTGTTCTCATGCTGAGTGCAGCTGAGAGGGTGACAAGTAGTCACTTCAGCTTTCCAATATCATCTAAAGCACCTAGCCTGAGCACATTCCAGAAGTAATGCCAGAGGACTATTAACTATTAAATACTGTAGAGTCACGTAGGTCAAGTTGACTCATTCAGGATCAGATGATGGGGAAATAAAAAGAATACCAAGACATTCTTGATTATATCAGTGGCCACTCACTCAGCCTGGAGCAAAATACATGAAATAATGATAAAGTTGAGCATTCTTTGGTGCCCTTATATACTCTCTTTCACACTGAAATGGAAAACCAGGCTTACAAACAAGGCAGACACCTTGACCTGGCGTTTCCACAAGGATTTGATGGCCCCTAGTTCACGGTGCTGGCAAGGCACTCTGCCTTCTTGGGGTGAAGGGTGATAAGACGTTAGTCATAAGAACTTTAGAGTGAGAGCTGTGCCTATCCTAACTTCATATTATAACCTTGCAAACTAGGAATGAGGTTTAGAGGCCTCAAGCTAAAGCTCTGGCACTGCTTGAAAATGTTGGAGTTCACTTTCAGGGTGAGAAAAAAACCACTCCCACCAGTCAAGAAGTTTATCGAGGATTTGTTTGTGAGCCATAATGAGGGGTATGAGTGAAAGATCAACAGATGGTTTGGCGAAGAAATTGTGGTAATTAGGGATGCACTGATACCGATACCGGTATCGGTATCAGTGCATCCCTAGTGTTAATGCATAATGTAACAGGTTCTTGGCTTGTATAAGTTTAAGCTTCACCAAATTACAACTGACTTTAATGGCATCTGAACTGTTTGTGTTGTTGAAAGAAATGGATCCCAAAGAGCCCCACATCAGTTCTCCCTGGTTCTTAGCCTGCAACTGCATTTTTTTGGGGGGGGGGGGGGGGGATTAGTGGCTTTACTTGTCATTGCTAATGGCAAAGATTCAGTGGACTTGCCAGTGTTGCACTCCAATAGTCAAATTACAGATTGAATCCTTTCGGTGTGAAGACAATTTGGTCTCAAAGAGGGTGCTTACACTCATACGTGTAATTTTGGGAGTGACTAAAGAGGTCGCAGTTCTGCCAGTTTAATGGTTTATGACTCAATAAATGGGACTGGCATGATTCCTAAAGATATTTATTTTGCAAATGAATCACCGGTTTCATCAAATTAGTCCAAGGCACTTATCAAACCGCGAACCTAGAAGCAGGTAGTATTTCAGTGCAGGAAGAATTCACTGGCTTCTCGCCCTGAAGACAAAATATAATTAAGCTGCCATGTGAAGGCTCCTGTGTAAACTATATGTGAAAGGTGTGTAAATGTGACAGACAATCTACGGAGAGCGGGTTGAACGAGTAGGTCAGAGGAGGCAGACAATAATGGTTTGCCCCAGGACTCCGTGGTTGGTTGGTGCAAAATACAGAAAGGAAACATCCTGTTTTCTTTTGCTACCAAATTTCTGTGTTGGTAGTATCAAGTCATGAACATAGCTGTGTGTCTCAAAACAAAAGGAAATGCAGACTTACACCCTTGGACTTTTCCAAAATCCTGTGCGAGCCCACCGAATAATGACCTCCCGGTACAATTGTGATGACGGTCTTCTGTGCTTTGCTCTAACCGGCCGCCAAGATTCTGTCTATCAAAAGCATCACACGGGAATCCCTCCAGGCATTATAACACATACCTCTGTGGCTTTAAGTCAAATCTGTGATGCAGAAAAGTGACTGATGCATCATTTAAATGAGAGATTACACTAGAGTTTCACTTTGAATTTATGAATGTGGGCCTTTCCTTGTGAGAAACAGCCGCTCTCAATGGCCCCTGTTTGCACGCAGATGGCCACAGGGGTGAACGAAGGGCAATGTAGGATTACTGTTCCACCAGCGTCTCCTGCTAACCGCCTGTTCTCCCCCCCCCACAAAAAAGAGAAAAACCTTCTCAGAAACTATATCAGACCGGACAGCTTTTTACTGAGAATCATCATTCTTCTCAAGCAGCTGCCCTCCAGATAATCTCCTGTTCCCCAGCCACGGCAGCTGCACTCAACTCCTGACCTACAGCTACTTCCAAAACTTGATTCTTCTGAGTTGAATCGTTCTATTTATTCCAATTTAATTAGGTATGAATTTTTTCGCTTATTGCTTAATTGTTTGTCATTATAATATGATTTCTCTCAGTATTTCTGAAGTAGCTTCTCCTAAATGTGATAAAAGGTTAATTGATTGATGTCTGCTCTCTTCAGCGGGTTCCGAACACTTTCGCTGCTTTTGCTGTTTTTACGAGGGTTCGGACAAGTCAGAGTAACAACTGGATCCAGTTTCACATGATGCACCATAAGGATGCTCTCATCCTGTGGACAGTGTCTTGTGGACAGTGTCTTGACTTCATGTTTTCTCTCTCCTGAATTTATTTATTCAGTGTAAGCTTAGTGAAATAGTTCAAACGTTAAAGCTTTTCCCAGGAGATTCCTGTTTGTGCCTTCTGTAAAAACCAAAGTGAAGATAGTTTTATTCAAAGGAAGTCCCATGTGCTGTCTTTTTTTTTGTGTGTGTGCTTTTTGTAGTCCAAAAACTTCATATGGTCCAGTCTTTCTTTCTTTCTTTCTTGCTAAAATCTGATGAGTTACACAATTGAAATTAAAAAGACCAATCCCCTTCATTTCATTGAGATTGAAACTATTAGGTGATTTATTGGCTTTTCTTTCTTTCTCTTTCTTAAACATATTACAGGGAATCGTCTAGATAAAACAATACCAACTTAAATGCATCATACAGCTGTTACTATTCAAATCAAATGATCTGGTCTTAAAACACATATTGTTCTTTTGTTATTTTGAGATTCTGATGCTGTCTTTTGAAGGCCCCCCCCCCCGTGTCTGATCGCTATTCCCCATCCTGATGTCTTCCACCTGTGCCTGAGAGCATGATTGTCTTCACCTGGTGGTTTGGGTATAGACCAGGCGGCTTCCGTGTGCTCTGCTTGTTAGTTCACTTGTGTTTCGGTGTGGATCGCGCTCTCGTGTTTCAGTCTGTATTCTGCGTGTTTGGACTTTCCAGTGCCCCAGTAATCGTCTCCTGTGATCTTCAGGACTTTGCTATTTTGGATTTTTGGTTTGCTTCAATAAAGTGAGTGTCTGCTCCTCCAACAGCCATCTCTGGCATTTTGAGTCCTCCCCTGAGCAAACCCCAATTTATCTAAATTTATTTCTACTAATAGAAGTTGAGATATTTCAATAATGTAAACGACCAGTGTACTCACTACATTTTGAACAATTAAATGGAGCGAATTTGAAAGGTTGAACATTGGCGTATCGTGGGGTTTTGTGGCATTTTCAGTAATTATTGGGACTTTAAAATATGAAAATAAAAAAAAAGCTGTATTTTTAAATGTTGGTGTATAATCGTCAGTGAAACATAATCCCATAATTTTGCTGCCTAAACCAAACATAGATGCTACTGATTCACCACATTGACCATGTGCTTAATGTAAGTATTGTGGAGACATAAGTTAGGAATTTTTGTTGTTTTTTTAGCTGCTTTTTGTTGTGAGTTCTGCTTTTCTGAGTCAACTATAGACTATTATATTAAATGTAGTCCATCGCAGGACGTGAATGACAATCTTCTAGACAAAAACTGAGGCTTAATGTTTCTCACAGCAGTGAAAGAAAAGGAAATTGTTGATATTGTAAACCATGAAGCAGTTCAAACAGAGGTGCAAGCAAATGGTGTTTTCCAGGTACAGGGAAGACAAAGGGTAGATTATGCACTTGTGCTTTTACATTCTGTTTATTTTCAGGCTTATTTACTTGTTTATTACTTTTTTTGTTTTGTTTTGGGGATATTTAAGTTGGTATGTGATTGGTTTAAAAAAAGAATGGCAGTATGCAAACAAATTGACAGTAGAGAGGGTAGGATTTATTCCGTTTATGCTTTTGGTGCATGTGAGATTTTCATTGTTTATCTTGATTGATTTTTTTTTGGTTTGAAATGAAAACAAAACATTTAACATTTGTATAGCACCATTTTCAATGTTGCCATCCACAGTGGTTTTACAACGGGGAAAAAAACCTCTAAACAAACACAAACAAATTCAGATAAAAACAATCATTGATGACAGTAGAAAAGATTAACTCTGTTGTTCCAGTTGGAATTGTAGCAGAACTTGGTTATTATATGACTCGCAGGCCACATGCTGCCCCGCAGGGGTCAATGAGAAATCATGAGTCAAATAAAAATCGATATGAAGCTTCTATTACAACATTGGAAGTGGAAGCATTGCATTATTTTTCCTACATGATTCATGATTTTCTGCATTGAAACATGATTTAAACCACCATTTTCTGGCAAAGTACGTCACTGACACAAAGCAGCAACAGTAATTTATCGTAACCGTTCCACGTGGTGTCTTTCAACAAGATATCAGAATTGAGTGGACCTGGTGGCTCAGCCCTTGTTTTCATTGTGGGGCTCCCGCAGACAAGTTAGTTCTCCAACCGTAGGTTTCAGCATAGTAACAGAGAAAAGGACAGGAGAGAAAATTGTCCATGGTGACGTCTAAAGATCCTGAATATAAGTTTTATCAAGTATAAAAGTTTTGAGCCTGATCTTAAGTCGTCAGCTCGCTTTTTGAACCTGAGCGTAATAGCTGAAAACTCCTACAACTCCTACTCCTACAACTAAAACCAGTAGCCCCCATTAGAGAGACTACAATGAAAACACCTCTTTATTCAGCCGGTAACAATATTCTCAGTTATATAGGGTGAGGTACTGCTTCTATGGGGATGAGGTTCATCGGTTTGACTTCCTTGGTGTGTTTTATGATCACACGTGGATATGTAGTCACATTTCCTGCCTGAAGATAAATTGTGGAAGTTATTGTCAGTACCTTCTTTGGGTCATAGTTGAAGTAACTGAATATGGAGCTTGAAAGGAAGCGTGCACCTCAGACCTTCACCTGCATTAACCTGCACTTGAAGCCGCTCACAGTTCAGTTTGGCCAGACTTAATTTTTATCATATAGACTCTCACCTAGAAAAGAAAAGAGCTGATAATCAATTTGATGTTCAGGGGACATAAGGTGATCAGCATTCTCAACAGTGTTTTCACAATTTCACACAAAATGGAAGGACACCGAACAAATGCAAGCCGATGCTTTGCTCTGAAGTCCTGACGTGTTTTGATGATGTAGCTGCACGAAGGGCAGATATTTTGGTTGAGAGAAATGTGCACTTAGGCTGAGAGTGTGTGTGTGTATGGTTATTTAGCCACAACTTGCTTTTGTACGGCTACTGCGTTCGCTGTTTGATCAAATTTGTGTAAAGAAAAAGAAAAAAATTGTGTTTTGCCTGAATACACCATTACTATTACAGCTGGAGAGGAGACAGGCGGTAAAAGCCGAAGGTAAGATTGCAGCTAGTAAAGAAGGCAACTTTTAAAGTACTGGGGGAGCTATTTAAGCTTTTATACAGAGAGCATGTGAAAGTATGAGCAACAGTGACGGAGGGAACCATGGGTGCAATACATTCGTAAGGCAGTTTAGAAGGGTGTTTCATTCTAAGGAAAAAAAAAAAATGCTGAAAACTATGGTTCCTTAAACACACATTTTTAATTTCAATGTAAATGAAAATGTTAGAATTTATTAATGATTCAAGCAACTTGCACGATTCCACAGATATGTGGTGGTGGACAAACGCATTTATTTGGTCTGATGTCCCGAGCCCTCCTCTGAGACGAAGGTCATTCTGCTTGCTCTGTGATGAACTGATGACCTCTCCAGGATGTAGCCTACCTCCACCCATTGTCCACCCATGCCATCCAAATGGATGCATAGGCCACATTTGCACACCAAAAATGGTAAGCTTTTTCTTTTTTTCTAAAAAAGAAACTGAGGAGCACTTTGACTCACTCATTCAGAACCTGTGATAAAGACAACATGAGGTTAGGTACCTCACAATGGAGAATTTCTTACACACACACACACACACACACACACACACACACACACACACACACACACACACACACACACACACACACACACACACACACACACACACACACACACACACACACACACACACACACACACACACACACACACACACACAGACAGTGATTTGTGTGATATTTTACCCGCAGTCCCCCCATCTCTGGTGTACTCCTGTTTGGATTTTATAGCAAAGAAAAGAGTTAAAAATTGGTCGTGCTCCATAATTGATCTCAAGACGAATCCTCAATTTAGTGTCATCAGTCTTACAAAAGCATCAATTTCAAATTACAAAGCATTTCACTCCCCTCAGTTTTATTGTTATTTAATCATGCTAGAATCAAGTGTCTCGTATCAAAGAGTGATTCTGAGTCGCATCGTGTTTTGGAAAAAATTTATGAATTTAACAAACGACAAACCGAGACCTGACTTCATTCAGTCATTTTAAGAAATAAATCGCTTTTTTACTTGACTGGATAATAACAGAGTACACATTTAGAATACACTACACGCTTACTGTTTTCACTGCCTATAAACCAGCAAGAGCTTTGTCATGTGTCATGTGGCAAACCCCAATCCAGAATGTGCCTTACATGAAAAGTATTTCAAAATGTTGTAAAGTATTTAATGATGCCTCAGTTCTCGCTTTGTGGAGCTTTCTGCACTTTGAGCTTTGAGGTTCAAGAGGAGGACTTTAACCTGGAAGCCTTCTGGGACAGGGAGACAGTGGAGGTTTTGGTGATATGGGTTGACGGGAGTGGGTGAGAAGGTAGGCAGCAGAGTTCTGGATAAACTGAAGTTTCAGGACTTTTGAAGATGAGTCATAGAGAATACTGTCACAACAGTCAATTCAGACACTCTAATGTGAAATAAGGTTTGGGTCAAGGTGACGACCTTCTGGTCACTGCGTCCTTCCTTCTACTGCTTTTTTTTTTTTTTTTACAGAAGGGAAATAAAAATGTTCTTCCTATTCACAGTAATTCAAGCTACTTCAATATTTGGCCCAAAAATATCAAATATATATATATATAATATAAAAATAAAGCAGAGATGTTACTCATGCATTGATAGTGAAACTCACACAGATTTGAATCGAACCAAGTAGTAAAACTGGATATTTTGACTGAGTTCTGGATATCCAGCATCTTGAACATGAAGCATAATTTTAACAATTATTTCTGAAGCAATCTCCGTTTGTTGACTGGTGATTATTAGAGATTTTTACTGTTTGCCTGAATCTTTTAAACCCCCACTCAAAATTGGTCGTTCCCATGACGACGTGATTGACACCATACTTATATCATGCATGACGTTTCGCCCAACTCAACCTGAGGACAAAATCCTTTATAAATTAATTTGTGATACTTTCGTGTCCAAACACCACCACTACAGCCTACAGCGCAGAAAACCCTCCACTGATGATGCCCTGGAGATATGGTCAATGAAACACTATGACAAGATCCACGAGTTATAATTTTTCTCACCAACATACATGAAATGCATGTTTTCACATAGATATTTAAAGGAATTCCTAACTAATCTCTATCGATATTTCTATCTGCCAAGTTGCAAAATATTGGTAATGATTGTGTTATTTTTTTATGAGCAATTCAATAAAAATAAAAAGTGAAAAGTAAAGTTCAGTCAATATACTTTGTGGTTAATTGCACCTTAAGGAAGGTAATGATGTAACCATGTGCAAGTTGTGTTTGATTCCTTTTGTTTTTAAGCGTGATATGAATAATGAACATCATGATTCTATAGCTGATGGACTGTGTGCTGAATGACCACCGAGATACATTTATAGTTCCTCAAGCAGCACCTGGACCCATGAAAGAATGTGAATGATTTGAGGGTTGCAGAAGTGCAAGGTCTAGTAAAGTAAAGCTATATTTGTTTTAGGTCCTTGGACGGTAGAATATGATGCATTATGCTTTCGAAGTAGAAACGGAGAAATGAAAGGAAACGCAGTTTGATAAAGCGCTGAATTCAAGGCTGTTGAAGTGAAATACCTCTAAGCTGTCAGTCCTGGTTGTAGCCTGCAGTTGGTGAACGTGCTTTGGGGTGAGAGTGACAGAATGAGAGAATAAAGTCAGTGTGAACTTGGCAGATCGTCATTAAGTGAAAAGGGATAGAGAAATCAGAGTTGGAAAGACCGAAGTATCACTCTTGAAACACATTGCTGAGGTGGTTGGTAAGAATATAAGCCGGAAAAACTTCTACAGGTGTAAAAAAACAAAAACAAGCTTGCTGGTATTCAGGTTCCTGAGGAGGGGTTAAAGGGCCATAATGTAAAAAACACCTAGCATTTCTGCTGTCTTCTGAGCCAAACCATTTTAACCAACCGTGAAAATATCATGGAGATTTTCTTTCCAGTCATCACAGAAGACAGTTCCTGTTTGATTTCCTGGCTTCACAGCCTTAGCAGGGAATACTGTAGATCTTCAGCCTCAGTCACTTCTCTGCTTTTACAGTTTGCCTTACAGTTTCCCATCTCTCCCTCCCTCAGTACCAAGCCTGCCAGCTTAGTGCTTGGTAAGGATAGTCCAAATGCTGATTGGAGGTTTTGTGGGAGTTTGTAGGTTGGTGTGTGCACATGTGTTGAGGACCTTCTGGAAAGGGAGGCCCTTCCTCTGGAGGAAGCATCGGAGAGTTGTCAGCATCATGATGGATGGCTTGGTAACGTGTGTCGATCTAGCAGAAACAGTCAGCCGTTACTCATTTCAGCTGACTGGCCCGCATTGTGAAGGAGAAGCTGAGGAGATGGAGGGGGGGAGCAGGAGAAGGAGGAGCAGGTGGAGAAGGCGAAGGTTGTTGGGAAAGGTGACAACACACACAGTCCATCCATTTTTTTTTCCACCCACTCTCCAATTGATCTATCCATACAGGCTCGGGGAAAATAAAATCAATGGAATCGAGGCGTGACTAATGAACAAGCGAGTGAAATGCTTAGATGGTGAGAACCAGAAACCAAGTTCATGATCAGGTCCGATTGATAAGGTGAAGTCAGGGATTAGCGCTGGACACAGTTGGGTCATAAATTACATATAGATCATGTCAGCAGAAACAAACCTGAGTGGGGGGTCTATCAAACAGTTGACATGAATAGCTCAAACCTATTAAAGCTCCAAATGCTCGGCAAAACTCCCCACCCATCAAAGCGTGTGTGTTTCACACTGACTTCTCCGACAAATCCAAAGGTCAGTTGCGCTGGAGAGTTGAGTCACATCTTTGAAACTAATGTTGATTGAACTGCAGGGTGAGGAGCATCTTCAAAGCACAACTAACACCCACAGTTCATGAAAGGTGACATTCTCAAAAGTGGCAATCATTTCACTCTGACTTTATGTCAGTTGTACATATATTTATTTCCATCTAATATATTCCACGACCTTTTCTCATCTGTCAGTGGTTTTCCTTTTTTTCCCCCTCCCCATTCTTAATGACTTTAAGGATTCAGACCAAGCAGCGATGTATATGTTGTTGTCATTTAAGTTTTGCCACTATGGCTGGAAATCACAGCACCTAGGGTTATTTTATTTATTTATTTTTTTTTTTCTTTGCAGAAAGGCTGCTACAGTGAAATGATTCCCATAATTCTGTGGTTGCACTCAACATTTTATCTATGACTACTTTTCCACAGATGTGCCACTGAGTATAGGCCATGAAGAGAGCAAATGTGCACTTTTAATCCATTATTAGGATAGTTTCAGAGTACTTCCAGATAGTTTGAAATGAATGGTATGAATTGGCACCAATTTAATCTGAAAGATAAGAGGTATTGAACGACTAATGCAAAAATGAATGAAAGAAGACTGAAAAGGGAGTTGAAACTGCGTTTTGGACAATCTTGTTGACTACAGCCCTTTAGCAATTTGACTGATGACTCAGTGGGGTTGTCTGACCTTTTAGATATCCTCGACATTGAAATTAAATGAACCAAATGACAACAATTAGGTTACATTATGTGTGTAACCTAATTGTTTTTCTATGATTTTGTAGGTAGCTCTTTCTTTTTTTTTTCCCAGTGGCCATTCGTGAGGTGACATCAGCGTTTCTTTCTCTCTCTCTGTTACATTCTTGTGAGCCAATTTCACAGTTGTGTCGGTAAAAAGTATGGTGAATGGACACAAGTAAATTTTCACTTAAAGTATTCTTACATTTCCAAACTCTTTTGATGTCCTGAGTTTTCGTTGTTTTCATGAAGCACGTAGCAGAAGTGCAAAAAGACCCATTGGAAACGTCCCCGCAGGCTCAATCTCGGACAGGACACCTTGTCAATGTCAGAGGACGCGAACATGGACGACCGAGCAAACGAACAAATTTTCACCAAATTGTTGCTGTTTTGTGGAAGACACGAAGTCCAGTAGGAATGTTAAATGACGTGCTTTGTGGACACTAGCTGCAACGGATGTTGTCCGTCTGCGTCGTGGGGTTTCCCTTCCCGGAGACTAATAGATGCAACCTCCCTCATCCTTCTTTGTCTTTTATGTGCTAAAATGGGCTTGTATAAAGTCTTCTATGTTTATATTATAGTGTGTATGGAGTGCTTGCATAATTTCCTCGCTACCATTAGCATTAACGTTCTGGTTATTACTATTTTTTTATCACCAGTATATTTTCTGGTTTGTCGCTTTTGTTCCATTAATTTATAGTGTTATTGAAAGATGTGACGTACCTCTTGGACGTGGACATGTAGCTCAATCTTTCTGTATCACACCCATCAGATCATTGTCGCATTTTACACTTTTATTAGAATTTTCAGCGATGGAGCAAATGACATTGCTATGCTTTAGATGCTTTTACAGGCACGTTTCACTGCTCTTTGCACTGGATCTTTTAGTGTTCTATGAATAACTCATATATTTGATTCATGCATTAGCAAATGTAGATGTGTATTTGTAAATCTCAGGGGTATGTTTTGCAAACCTTTTCTCATTTAGTGTATGTGCAAGGAGGCAAATAGCTATGCTCGTGCCTATAAAGCTGCAAGACATTATGTGTGCTTTGTTATTTCATAACACCATCACGAGATAGGGCAGCTTAAGGTTGTCAGCGTTGCCAGATCAGCCAGTTGATAATCCAAATGCAAAATGAAACTCGCTCAATTCAGTTAAAACACTGATGGTGGCAAATCTAGATTCAGGACTTTAAAAACTTTTATATGTGAATGAAGATTCTATCTGGACTCCAAACTGGTGTAGTTGTTTGCACTCTTGCCTTATCAAGAACGCCTCTGTAACGAGTCCAGGCTGACCTTGGGGGTCTTTCTGTGTGGCGTTTGCATGTTCTGTACATACATCGGTTTTTCTCCGGTTCCTCCCTAGAGTCCCAAAACATGCATTTGAAGCTAAATGTTGAGTCTGAATGGCCTGTTGGTGTAAATTTAAAGTCTGACAAGCTTGGTAAAGCTTTCAGTAAAGTGAATGGTTCGGTTTGCATTTTGTCCCTCACCCTGGTGGCATCACAATGTGTTCGCTTCATGAGTTTTGGGGCTTCAAGGATTCAAAACGGTTGCATTTTCACTTTTGCCATTAGAATTAAAATGACATGGTTGACCAGTTCATAGAAAGAAATATTTGACTGCGCACTTCATGAAACGGACAATTTCGCCAGTTGGGCATAATATATCCAAATAGAAGCGGCACTCTCTGCTTTATAGCAGCTTTTTTTTGCCCTTTCAAGCTCTGCTCAGGTGGAAATGGAGTAACCTGAAATTAAAATGACTGTAATAATGATAAAGATGTCAGTCAAGAGATGAGGTCCAATTGGAAAAGGAATAAATTCACCAGTTGGGACGTGTACCTCAAGAGTAAATTGCATCTCTGGGTGGCAACCCGAATGAACAAATAATTTCATTGTATTATTTCTTATTAAAGTTTTACTTTTGCTTTAAATAAGTAGTCTGAGTCACTTTCACATGTTACTCCATTTGTTAGAAACAGAAGTCTCTGTTAAACGAGGATGTTGACCCGTATCACAATTAGTTCTGTCGCTTTCAAGATGGAGCCGGGGAAGAGTTTTCTCTTGGGTTGAAGACAGAAAGAAAACAAATCTATTCTTGTATTGAAGCTGGGTTGTTTCTTTATTAAAGTAGCAAAGCAAAGACGGACGGTTTTCTTGTGACTCACTTTGAGGGTGCAACATCTGCTCATTCTAAATGTGTATCAAGGTTTTCCCAAGATCAAGAAAATCTGCTGCTTTGAATTACTCCCAAAAGTAGTTTTAGAAGTCATTACAATCAGCTCAAACAGTTAGTAAAGTGAATCACAGCGAAATTTCTATTTAAAAGAGAACTACTTTGGCCAGCTACGAACCACGATTTTAACAATTAGCTACACAGTACGGCATGAATCTAATAACTTTGGGCTTGATATGAAGTTTCCTGTGTGCAGAGTGCACGACGAAATCACAAGCTGAATCGCAGCCTACAATGTACGCCAGTCCACGTGAATGCGTAAGAATAAAATGTCCTGACCGTGCGCCATCCGATCATGAGAAAGAAATTAACAAAGCAAGAACCGAGCCCTTGCACTTGCAGCATTTATCTGTTTGGAAAGAAATCCCTGAAAAAAATGATATAAATGATAAAAGATTACTGTTGCAGTAAGACTACAAGGCCTTTGTCTTTGTTTACAGACCACACACTTTGCACACGTGTTGCTATTGTAGCTGCCATGTCCTTTCAGCTAGTTGATGAAGTTACACGGTGAGATGATCAGCACAAATTTCTAACGAGTTTTATCGCAGGTTGTCTTTGGTCACAACAACATGATAACATTGACATTGCCACTATTCTCTCAGCGCGGATGTTTTCTTTTTGTCTGAAGAAGCCGAAAATCTCTACAAATAATCTTGAAGTGATTTTAATGAAAATGGTAAAAACCGGATATGATCAATAAAAACCTATAAATGAAAAAGAAGAGTGAAACAAAAATCTTGCCCCCATCGGGACTGCTGGAAACTGTCAGAAAAACATACAGATTTAGTTGAAGAACATGAATATTTTCTGGGTTTACTCGACCTTTAGCACCTGATCCATGATGTTTATTCATTTTTACTGATGCAATCTGTTTGTCTTCTCTTGAGGTGTTGCAATTCTGTACCACGGTGTTGTTCCAAAGGTTACTATTCTCCTTATAGCAGCCGATGCATCAAGCCTGCATGTGGGACCCTCTTCTTTCTGAAATGGCACCACTGTTTTGATGGATGAGCAAAAGGAATGGAGAAACTTCCCACCTCCCCACTCAGCCTGCACGCCTCCGAGCGGACGTATTTTCAGTAGTCCATTACTGCTGCACCAGCTGGTGGCATAGTCGCACGCATTTTCAATAACCCCGGCTCTTACGTGCAGGTGACGCCTAATAATGCCACTCCTGAATCGCACGGTGGAGTTATTCTATATTTTGTATATTCAGCAAGAGCTCCGTACCTAACAACTATAATAAATGAGATGCTGTCTTTTCAAGCTTTCGCTGAGCTGACGTTCCACCACCTTAAAGCGAGCGGTCCTCGTAAGCGTCCCCTTCGCCCTGTTCTCTGCCGCCTCTATTTATCCCTTTATCTTCAGTCCCTTCACACAGTGGATGACAAATGGGAAAGAGTGCACTGGCTGCAGAGAAGGCGAGGACTGTCCTCCCTCAGTCTGTCACTAATGCTTCATTAGACACTTGGCGAGGCCATTCATCGCCTTTATCGCACGGCCACAACGTGCCCCTCTGCTACCTGCTCCCCGCGCACACGCACTCACACATGCATTGATCCGCGAGTTCACGTATCCAGGCCGCTAACAAAAACCTGCACTGTACACCTCCGTGCATGCACAGATGTACACAGACACACAATTACGAGCGCGTTTCATTATTGGCCGATCAGCACTGCTGACACCCCCATCTGCTCCATGAATCTTGCCTTCTTTAATTCCTATTTCCAAACGGTGACATCCTCTGCAGTTCCTTGCAAGGGTAATTATTCAACCTGCAAACCTCCATGAGCCAGTGGGAAGTGAAACATATGGACGTTCACACTCCATCACGTAGGTAGGCAGTTTGACAAGACACGCGCATGCGCGGACACCCGCACAAGCATACGCAGCAGTGCCGTCATTGACTCGTTGGGACTCTGCACTGATTAATCCCCGTGCCTGCTCGGCTGAAAAGGATTGTTCCATTACCTGATTTCAGTGGCCCGATACATCGATTAAGCCATTGCTCTGATTAGGAGGTGAATTAAACACACTTGAGGTGCATTTCTTGTCATCCATTTAAATGTCTTCCAGCGCGCCGGTTTGCGTTGTAAACGCCTGGCATGTGAAACATGGAGGAATCTGAATTTGCAAAGCATGCATGTCTTATGCAGCATGTATATTGTGCTTGCTGGTATCGGAATAATAACAGTGATCAATTGTGCAGACGTAATTGTAATAATTGATTTGCGTTACAAAACTTTTATTGTGAATTTTCAGCTATCTATAGCATTATGGCCGCCTATGTAGTCTCTGCTTCACGGTAAATCTGACACAGTTCCTGCTGAGCTGTGATGTTTATTTACTCACATGTGCCAACCAACAAATTAGTATAATGTTTTACCCGCAACCCTGAATTTCATAATGTGGTATTGAGGGTGGCTGGATGGACGCTTTGATCAGATCTGTCTTCAGATGTGCATTTAAAAAAAACAAATGTGTTGGCAACGTGAGTATTATATAAAAACTATTGTGTCGGTATAATGATCATACGGCTCCAGCCAGCAGAAGGCTAATTTGCCACGCCTCTGTTTAATGGGACTTACTATTGCCGGTGAAAGGTAATTCAGAAAAAAATTAACAGACAAAAAAAACCCCACTTTTGTGAGGCATTGAGAGAAATTCTCTGAAGGTTGGAATTCAGTCTTCTGAATTCTTATAAGGACAACTCAACAGTAGTCATTAAAAGCAGCCATGTCTCATCACCTCTGTCAACATATTTTTAGGTACGTGCCACCTTGTGAGTTTGTGAGTCGGCACAGTGACTTTTGGGAACAGAAAAAAACCTTGAATATAGGGACATGGAGACTTGGTTCATAATTGACAGTTTCAACTTAAGTTTTTTTTTATTTATTTTTTTTTTTTTTGCCACAGGAGCCAAGCTTATTATAATAACTATAAAGAAATCGCTGGTTTTAGAAGGTGCAGTCACTTTGGCAATTGGGAAAGTCTTTACTGTCGCTTCTGTTTGTTTAGTCATGACGGCTCTCACCCCCAAAAGTGATCAAGATACTTTTCCATATAGACTGAGGTTGTAGCAATGACTTATAAAGGCATATATTAATGTGAAGCAATCCCACCACATCTCCACCACGCTCCATGGCTGGGTCGCAGTGTCCTCTCTCCGTTCCTATGTGCCTCCACCTGACAGCTCCATATTTCAGCTCTGCGGGCATCCAACCTCCTCTCGGCAGGGTTACAGAGCAGAGGTGTGGCAGGCACACCGCTTTTATTTACCACCAATTTCTGTGTCCATTCATAACACTCACAGTGCTAGTCAGTTGGGCTCTCTTAGGAAAACGGGGGATTTCTCTGTAAAGCTGGATTAGAGAGGCAGATAACAGTGGAAACAATTACAGTACATTGTCATCATCACAACTTGCATGATTGAGTTAAATCTCTTCGCAAGAATAATTCAATATAATCGTGAAGAAAAAAAAAAAACCCTGATCCTTTCATTGTAAACTTATTGTAAAGTTAGAAAATGTGAGTCCACTGAAGTGATTATACAGCAGGGGCAGGGTAACATAATGATCGGCCCTTGTAAGGTTGAAATGATTTACAGCAAGCTGGAAGGGAAAATTATGGTCACGTTTATCGTTATTCATTGATCTGTATGTAAATGGTTTATTGATTGAAATCCACATGGTGTGGCTGTATTTTCAGCATTTCCTTAAGATCGCTACATATTTAATTAGTGCACTTGCTCTCAATGTCTCATCAAAAAGAATTGGTGGACCTGAGCTGCAATTATGTCATTATGTGAGAGACAATGAGACGTGAAAGCATCACTCTCTATAATTAATTGGACACTATTGGGCCTAAATCACCGGATACGTCTGGTGATTTACATACAAAGCCTCGGCCTCGTATCTGATAAGCCTTTGAGTGTTTAGATGGAAGGTGCACGTGTGGGTTATCTGAGGCTGATTTCAGAGGAGGAAGACTATAGCGGTGTGGAAAACATGTAAACAGGAACAGGCTGTGTTTTTCCTATTTAGGCAGGAGTAACCTTTATCCAAGCGACAATAGAAGGGTCAGTTTATTATCTATCCGTTTTTTGGTTTTCTTCCATCAATGCGAAGTGTGTTTGCTATAATATTGAATAACTCCGACAGGAATTTCCAGGAAGGATTTATTTTTTTCTCAAAAATAATCGGCACCAGATATGCTTAGGGAGCTGAATGACTAATATGTCTTTCATTATCTTTATTTTGTATGGAAGGAGGAGGACAGGAACCCATTGAAAGAGATGAGTAAAAATTCACAATCTGCTTCTGAATCTTTATTGGACATCGTTGTGGGAAACTGCAATAATAAAAGCACACAAGAATGTGTTTTAATAAGAAAATATGTAAAAAGTGAACGTGTGCCCGGCAGTGCCAGCTGTGGCCACTTAAAACAGATGAAGATAAAAATGTCAAATTTGATCTCTAAAGGGTGCAGACTTTCTTCACCTCTCTCTTTTTCTTAAACGAAACGTCATGTGGAAAGAATTTGAGATGTGGACAGTTGTCAGCATCACTTTAAGTGGAGCTGCCATTAATAGTTGATGGACCAACTTTTTTAATAATCAGTTCTGCAAAATAACAGCTTTCATTATGTGAGTACTCATTTCTTTTATCTCTGGATAACACCCCCCCCCCCCCCCCCCCCCCAATATATTTGAGACTTTTCTGACTATGTACAAAGCAAACACAAAATGAATATTAGACAATATAAAGTAGGCTGATAATAATTGTAGCCACCCTCCCTTTCAAGACAGATTTGAATGGTATGAAAAGAAGTGCAATTCAAATCCTACCTGAGCACCCCCCCCCCCCCGCCCCCAACCCCCACCCACCTCCACCCCCCACCCCACCCTTGTCACCACTGTCCTTCTGAATCCTGCAGCCCTACAACAGCTCCTTAAGGGACCTGAGGAATTAATTAAATGTCTAAAAATGACACGCTCTCTTCCATACAACAGCTACAGAAGGGTGTTTTGTCAGGACCTTAGCGATGGCACATTGATTTCCCTGCTGTCTAATTCTCTCAAGCCACATCTTCCTTGGTCTTTTTTCTCCTGCGTCTTCTTCTTGCTGTATAAAGAGGATAGAGTGGAAACACGTATGGGATGGGACGGCCGCAGAAATATCAGTGCAGATGCCGGCGTGTGCGTGTCTCGGCGTGCGTGCGTGTGCATCCGTGTTGATGTTTTGCTGAACTGTCAGCTGGCACAGGCATGATTGCACATTGGTGTGTCTGCTTTTACAAACAGTTCCTGTCAGTTGTGAAGGCTGTTCATTAACTTTCTGCCCCCCCCCCCCCCCCCCCCCCCCACCACCCCCGACAGTCTCCTCCCCTCGCGGTTCTGCATGTGGCTGGATGTGTACAGTTCAGAGAGGAAGGTCACTCAGTGGAGAGACACATCCGACAGAGACATCATTAGCATAATCTCATGCAGTTTGGACTAGTTTTGTTGTCCTTCCCTGATACAGAAGCTGTTTCTCAGACTTTACACTATTTAAAGTATATCAAAACTATCACTGCATGCCACAATAAAAACCAGTGAAAAAAACCAAAAACCCTATTAATGAATATATGAACATGTTACTACAGATTAAAGATCCTTTCTATTAGAGGTATGTGTGGTGACCTTTGATAAGACTCATTGACTGTCTAAAAAGAAAAATCCTCAGCAAAAATTCAAACCCAACATATTCCTCTATCTTCAAAAAAGCCTTTAGCTCAGAGGTGTAAAACACATTCACACAAATCCACACAATTTTAATGAAATCTTGCGGTGCAAAATATAGTGAAATCTGTCAAAAAAACTTATTCTATAACTTTTGCATTATGCATGTTTTCATAAGCTCATCTTCACAGCATGGTTTTGAGGCTCGTCTGATAGCAACGAAGTAGCTGGCTTTCATGGCAGCATCACAGATTTCTCAGCTTGTGTCTTGTGTTATGTTCACTACTCTTAAAGAATTTGCTGGGGAAAAAAAAAATCTTTGTTTTCTTTTGAAATTTTTACAATTTCTTGGTAGTCTGGCGGGCCGGATTTGAGACTCTTGTGGGTTTTGTATGACTCCCCGGCTTTAGATTGAATTAAAGCCGAATGGAAGTGTATCTTTTGAGGTCATTGGCAGCCATTGGGCGATGTAAGTACTTGGAGGGCTGCTCAAACAGTCTCAGAGCGCTATACAAGTGAAATCCATTCACCATTGTCCTGATGAGCTGCGTTTACTTCTCACACTCGGCAGGATTGCAATGTCTCCATGTAAGTTATGTCAAATTGGCATAAGTGCTTCTAACTAGCACCACGAGCATCACATATCTAAAAATGGAATGTTGATGCACATTACTCAGGCATTTTTTCACTCTTGGACAACTTCCGCATGCTATCTTGTTTTTAATTTCTCCACTGTTTTTTACCTGCAGTCTCTTTGGCACTGCGGTGGAGATAGTGACTGCTGCTCTCATGGCTCTGTAGGCTCAAATATTGGCAGGCAGCTGCATGAAAGTTGGATAAAGTAAACACTTATTGCTAAAACCAACAAATCTTTCTGCTGCCCGACTACAAAGAGGGAGGACGTTTAATTATTCACTCCCTTACTTTAGATGAATGGAATTTTACTTTGGTTTGTTTGGTTACATCATTTGTCTTTTGGAAATATTCACGCCCTAAACTTTAGTCCATCAGTTTTTTCCAAGACAATGTGAGAATCCTTGTAAGAAGAGATCAAACTCATAAATTCCTGACCTTGAAAGTCATTTTATCCATCCTTGCTGCCAAGTCTACAGCTCACAGTACACAGGTGGGAGGATCATTCAAATAAGCAGTGACTTGTTAGTTATGTGTTTGAGACTCTGCGCTCAAGCCTTCATCCATTCCCAGTGCATCTCCTGCCACTTTGATGCTTTCAGCAACAGTGCACTGAAGTCCAAGCCATCAAAGCAAGGTTAACAGTAAGCATAAATCATTTACATAAATCACTCTCTGGCCACAGTGTAAGCATGAGTGGATTCCATAAAAAGTTATTGTGTTGGAAGCAGAGGACCAGTAAATCAGTCTGCACTGATGTGTAAATGTGGAGCCGGACGTTTTGTCCACAGCTGCTTTGCACTGAAATGTTTCTGCTTGAGTTTATTGAATCATTGCAGCCGTCTAAAGGCAGCAGTGCACCCGTAAGTTGAATGTGGCGCTTCTGATCACGACCCGCAAAACAACACCATGCTGGAAAAAACCACCATTTAAACTCTGTGTGTCTTTCTCGTATTTCAGGTAGAAGCTTCCTGCTGCTAATGAGATCTCATAAAATGAAGTCAAATGAAATGAGTGAAGCAGATTAACCTGATCTATAACCTCACCTTCTAAAGGTAAATTTAAGCTTACATCAGTTTCTGACTGCAGGAGGAACTCTTCAGCGAGTGTGACTGACAGATGTATTGTCAGTCAGACTTTTACTCACCAATATGGTAAATGATAAATACAATTTTTCAAGCTGAAACCTTTGTAGATGGAAACCAGGCTTCCTTAACAGCTTTGGGGAGAAAAAGCTATTTTCTCTATTGTGATGGACATTTGATCCAGTGATGAATGGAGAGTGTTGTGATTTCTTGTCTGATACAAAAATAAATCATGGCTTTATGTATTTAACTGTTTGTGTGGTACCTCAGAAGATGACAGAAAAACAAAACTTAAAACACGTAAAAACTCTGAACTTTCTGCTAATCTGTTAAAAATTCTTTTTTGTTGTGTGTATGATTTTCTTTTGAATGTACAGCAGGAAAGAAACAGTCGATGCTCATAAATCATTTAATATAATAAGTTTCATTATAACAGATAACAGCTAATCCTCATATTAGAAATTCAGAAATGTAAAATGTGATTTTCACTGAAATAACTTCAACACAATGTCCGTTATTATAAAATCTTTTGAATTTGTTCATAACAGTTTTTGTTAAAAGTGGGTTGAATATGTTTTTTTTTTTTTTTTCTGACTTACTGGTAACGTTTTGTGATTAAGCTGAGAAGAAAACTCTGAATTGTGGGCATTTATAGGTCACTTCTGGTCCGACAAAAATCAGGTCATACTGGGCTCTTTGAAATGAATTTGACACCCGTGCTCTAAATACTCTGTGAACTTTTCCAAAACTGTTTCCTTCTTCTTTCATTATGAGGGTTTGATTCAGTCCACACTCCGAGGCACATATGCACATAGCATTACGAGGGTTACACAAACACCCCAGGACCACACAATGAACCCCGACGCTCAGCATATATTCATTCATTCTGTAATGGCAGGCCGCCACTGTGACTGACTTTTTTTTTCTCCTTTTGCCACTTTCTGCTTCTCACAGAAAGAGGCTGCTGTCGGAGCACATTTCAATGCATTTCACTCAGTACTCAAAAGGAGCGCAGGGTGCATGTGTGTCAACATGCACACAAACTTACTTTTCTGCACTTTGAGGTCATAAAGCTAGGATTGCAGGCTCGCACTGTAGAAGAAAAGCTTAAGAAATTAATCATGCTAGTACCTAAGATGGCAGACAGAAGTGTACACTCTACGTATAGATAATCTGAAAAGCAATACAATGTGCACCTTTATGTGATCTTCTTTCTAAGTGTTTAAATTCTGGTTGCCATGCTCATCAAAACAGTTTTGAAAAAAACCAAATCTACAGTTTAGACCAAATTGGAGACAGGTACATGTACCTGTTATGTGATTATTTCCATTGAAGAATTAGATGTTGAAGCGCAAAAGAGGAACATGTTATCCTACCATTACCTGATAATGTTGACAATGGGGAAAAAAAAGCCTAAGGCGCGTACAAAGAGAATTATTTAGAGCATGAAACCACACACATGCAGGCAGAACAATACACTATGACTATTAACAATGGCGAGTGCATGGACACTTGTCTGGACAGATTATTATTATTATTATATTATTATTATGGTTGGCTCACTCGGAGTCATGCCACACTGGAGTCGGCCAATGTGGTTATTATACATCTGCTCGTACTTGTGTGGGATTTTCTTTTACAAAGGCGGTGATTCGCATGCACAGTAACAGCATTTTCACAAAGTCCTTTCCCCGTTTACCCAGGGACGGAGTCAGAATCGTTTTCAAACTGTTGCGTTATGCCCCTGTTCATACAGAGACTGAGGTTATTTCAAAAATTTGCGTTTTCAGTCTCTCTGAGCATCACTGTCACGTCACCAAAAAACACAATAAAACATTTTTGCGTTTTTACTTAAATGTTGTGTAAAAGTGGCTTAAGATGAGTATCTAACTAATCTGCTCAGTAATGTGATTCATGTGACTAGTATTATCTGTAGTTCATTTCATTCTATGATCATGGTCCAGAGTCGGGGTGGACACAGTGAATTCAGGGTGGAGGGTGGGTGGGGAGGATAACAAGAGTTAAGCTTTGGTTCAATCCAAGAATACTATCCGAAGTCGCCTTACGAGGTAGGTTTCGTGTTTTTTCTGAGCGTTGGTTTCTATGTGGCTGTGCCGCTAAACGTGTTGTGGATTTAATTTATCTTACTATTGTAAGTATATACCGGTTGCTGCCTTCGCCAGGTTTTCATGTAAAAGAGAGCTTCAACTCAGCGGGGTAAAATGGAGGTGGAATGGAATGAAAAATTAATACAAGTTACTATGGATACTTTTCAGACGTGGAAACAATAGTGTCTGAGCATCAGACTCTTCTTGCATTTAAAGCGGTGTGATGTTGCATTGGCTGACTTTCATGTTTAACTTTTTTTTTCTCAAAAGTTGTATAAAAATTCTGCTGACTCAAGTGTTTCCATGTGAATAAAAAAAAACTAATCCCTAATAAGGGAAGCACTGAGGCTTTATTGTGTGATATTGTCAAATAGATGTTTTTCTGCCGCAAAGTAAGACAAAGTTGCATCACCGTTGATGGAGATTTTATTGAAGTTTGATCACAGATGTTGTAAGAAACACCATACAGAGATACTTGGGGAGAGCTTAACCTCAGCACAAGCTTTCTTTCTTTTCTGAAATATATCAGACTAACTGAAGACGTAATTGGTTCTGATGCCCTCAGCAGACAGTATACAATTACAACGTCATCCTCATTCACCTGACAACTCTCTTTTTCTCCCCCTCTCTCGCTGTAAATGGCCTCCACTTGAGTGCCTGTGATGGTTGCGCTGAATACTTAGCAGATCTGTTTCAATTGAGGAAGATTTCAACCGTCTGTCACTGCAGCCTGTAGCGAGAGTGAGATGTTTCATTGTGGAGCTTTGAAGAAGGGTTGATTGAATGAGTTCAGGAGCTATACAGTTATCGAGGAAACCAAAACGGCTCCAGACTGAAGAAGCGGGTCGTCGCGCTGCTTTGATGTCCCTAAAAAGGGCGAGTGCTGGTCTTCAGGAGAACCTGTCAATTCAACTTAAAGTTGTATTCATCTCACACCTACACAAACTGTAGGGAAGTAAACACAACGTACACCCACAAAACTTTGATATTGAAAGGACCATCAAAGCACTTTATCATGAAACACTGACAGACGATTAGTGTGACCGGGTGCTGAAGACTTCTCTGAACGACTCGGACTAAAGACAGCAGCTTTTGCGGCTGCGCGGTGGTGAAGTGGTTAACTCTGCCACATCACAGCAAGAAGCTCTCTTGTTCAAGCCGAAGCCAGAACTGAGGCAATTCTGTGTGACGTTTGTATGTAAAGGCAAAAGTATCTAGTGAATGTGTGTGGTTGTCTGTTTCTCTCAAGCTCGGTGACTTCTCCTTGCGTTCAGCTGTAGCCAGATGGTATTGGTTCTACCCTGCCCAAAGCTATATTTAAGATTTTTTTTTCTTTTAAATATCTATTTCTACATAGTTTCAGAGCAAAAGAGCTGCAAATGTGACTTTACTTTTTGGTGATGTTACGTTTGGATGACTCTGTGCAGACTGTCCTTGAGGATTTGACTGAATTGTTGGTAGTAAATTATAAAACATTGCATAATATGGAAATGTTGCATTGTCTGAGTAGCTGCTTTTTTTTATTTTTCATGGTCTCTCTGTGTTTGTGCATGTGTTATGTGTCTATATCTATTGCATCAGTCATTGAATACCTACTCCAAGTTTAGTTATGTTAATACATACACACACTTTTCATATAAATTCAGTGACTTTGGAGTAAGTTGACCATTTTCAGGCTAAACTCTAAAAGGCACATTCATCAAAGGTCTTTAGCACATTGCTCATTCCGTTGGAACAACATATCCCTGTTTCAGGGCTAAACCGACCATATGATTAACAGTTTGTTTTCTTAATTAACTCACTGCGACCTCAAGAGGACTGTGAATAATGGCGCACGCACGCGCGCTCGCATGCTTTGTACACATCTTGTGAGGATGGAGAGAACATGTCTGTGGCTAATTGATACATGATGGAATCATGGCTAAATTCTTGACCCCATGTTGTAAGCTTAATTTCCTGCTTCTATGCAGGCAGGAAGGGAAGAACATTCTGCACTATCTCTGACCAAAATATCATTAAAAAGGTGGGAGGGAGGAAAAAAAATACTCTGCAGATTAAGAAAGATAATCTTTAAATTGCACTTTTAACTTTTTTTAAAAAATTTTTTTACCTACACTCTACAGAAATCAAATTATATTTATTAAGAATCACATTCACACATTCTATACACGAGTGCATGTTTTGAAATCAAGGGATAGGTTTTTTCATAAAATATATTTCTTTTTGTAATACATTTCGAAGAAGAAATGTAAAAGTGAACTACTTAAATGATTTTATTTTAAAACTTCTTTCGGCCTTATTCATAGTAATCCAGGAGATTAAATACCATGCTTTGAAGGACGTTGGACAGGTTATTTCAAATCATGAGGCCGGTGAAGGTCAACTTGAACAGGCTCACAAACTGTGTGCTAGTGAGAGTTTCTGGTAATGATCCAGTGTCTTTTATTTCATATATATATGTATATCTAAATTTTTTTAGATCGAACTCTTGATTTTGGTCTTAAAAATAACATCAATCTTCTTAGGTCAAATTCAGTCTTTTATCGCCAGCATCCAGGACCATCACTAACACACAGTTGGTGATGCAGTTTTCTTGGGTCTTTTTAAGAGCAATGACTTGTGGATGACGAAGGAGCTCAGGTTCAGAGGTCCCCCAAACGCCCCGATTTAATCTGTCAAACAGTCAGGTCCCGTGGACGCTGCAGGTCTGTACGTCTTGTTACGGGCGAGGGTCAAAAAGGGAAACGAACAATGGAGAAAGAGAACAGAAAGTGCATTTGTGCTGTGCGATGTAAAGTTAAACTCAAAACGTGGAACAGAGATATCGCCTGATTTTCATGCGCTGACTGAGCACTCGCAGTTTGACGTGTTGACATTTCAGCAGTTTTTACAAGATATATACAGCTGGAGGGTAGTTGTGCTCAAGATAAAGTAAAAGGCGACTACACTATTTCTTGTGCAAAGTTGTATTGAATCGGGTGTTAATGTGTGTGAGTGTGTGTGTGTAAGAGAGTGACCGTCTCTCTCTGTTAACACGGTAATGACGTAGAAAACCTGTCCCTACATTTTGTCCTCGAGGCAGCTGGGAGAGGCTCCAGATCTCAGCGACCTCAAGTGGGATAAAGCAAATATAGCGAATGGGTAAAATGTCTTATGTAGAGGAAGAATCATACCAGTTCATGTACGAGTGCTGAGAGATATGTAGAGACAAAATCATAGTAGCTTGACGTGGTGCCGATCTCTGAGTTTTGCTTCGTGGATCAGTTTGTTTTTACCAGTATTGTTGAAGAATTAAAGATAAATGCTCGTGGGATCAACTATCAACTCATCTGGCCCAGAACAACACACCTGACTGGTACCACGACACTTTACCTTTAACATTTTCTATAATCTGGATTCATGAAATTTGCAAATCATTGTTTTTAATTTAATCTTATAGTTATCACAACCTTTTTTTTTTTTTTAAAGTGCTATTATTCAATACAAATTTTTTCTGGATTTTGCCTATTTCCACCTGTCAGGCACCAGATGACAATCATTTTATCAAAACCCTCCCAGCGTCTGTAGTTTTCTACTGCCGAACATATCAGACAAAGGCTTTTCCAGAAAAAAGAAACCACACTGGTCTGGACAGACTGTTGTGCATAAATCATCATGTTGTGATTAAAGATCCTGCGGAGAAAGCACTAGAAACATTAGAATTGACAAATAAAATAGCCAGTGTGGGACTGAGGAGAGACAGGCAGGACTGATGAAGACTGAAGAAGGTGTACGGTGTAAAAAATGAAGAAAAAGCGAGGAGGGAGGCTGATGGTGACCGACTCAGTATTGCTGCCTTTCCAATTTAGTCTAACTGTCATCCTGGCTGGTTATTAATGAAGTATGAAATGCCATCTGTTTACGCTGAGAATTTCCCCTCTCGAGACTCGGAGATCGCCCTCCCCGATACTCCCCATGAATCTTTGTTTCTTCCTCTCCGCTGTACTTTCACAGTCCCATCCAGTAATTTGGGGTAGCCCGTTGAGCCACTGCTGCCGGGGCTTCAGTCGCAGTACGAGCGGGTGTGGGGGCGGGGAGAACAGGTGGAGTTCGTAGTGCGGGAAAGAGGGGTACTTGATGAAGTGTTATCACACAAGGTTGTGGACCACGGGGGCACGAGGGAGAAGCCCGGGAAGATTGCCATCTATTGTAAACATTACTGCCATCAGCTTCCAGAGGGATTCCTGGAGCAGTGAACTGTGATGAACAATATGAAAACACAGTCCGCTGTTTTCCACTGTAAAGGCCATTTGGGGAATATACTATATCTTGTGGTTTGAGAGGTAAAGTGATAATGGTTTTTCCGCTTTTTAAAGAAAAATAGACTGGATGACTTCCGTAGGAATTACATTAAATATAGAAATGAAAACAAAATACGAATGAAATGAATACTGGAATATGAATGAATACAATACCAGATATACCCAACTCCTCAAATAATAAAACAGTCAAAGATCAATGTTTGTGTAACATGATCCTGTTGCTGGATGGACGATTATCTTCAAACATCAATATATGAATGTTTAAGTAGTTTTGAGTTATTGAGTTTTATTTATTTTTTGCTGACTTTTTTAAATAATAAACACAATTTGTACACATGATCGTACTTGGTTTCTACATTTAAGGCAATATGAAGCCCATCGATATGGTGTTCTAGTTTGATGCACCATGCAAAACACAGAACCATAAGAGTTTACACCTTTGTCAAACATTTAGATGGAAAGCTGATGTGCAAGCAGGAAAAACCACTGGAATTTTATTGTTTTTGTTTTGAATGCAGAGAAAACAAAAGATGCGGTCAACACTCAGATGTCACACTGAAGAAAAATGCAATTTATTTTTAAAACTGTATTTGAACCCTTTTTAACTTTTTTACTGTTCTACGAATCGTCAGAAACAGACTTTATGGACTTTTGTCACTGCTTTTGAGCCCAAAAGACCAAATATGTAAAAATGTTACTGGCACATACACACCAGGGAAATGCAGGTCTAAGATTGTTACAGATATAAAACTCACCTTCAGAAAACCTTTAATATAAAATGAACCAGAGAGCCATTAGACCTGATCAAAAATGTAATCTACCACCACCCATACAAAACCGTATGACCGCATCACCCACAGTTTGGTGCAGCGTGTGTTCGAGGCTCATGGTAAATCCACTTGCATCTTCACAAGTATTGGATATCCTCGGGCACACACCCCAAGACCCTCAACTCAATTAAGTGCTCTGCATGCTTGTGTGAGCAACATTGATGTGGGCCTCTGTGGAAGTCATGCAGCTACACACATAAAACTTTTACAATTCATGATTAACAAACTAATCAGTGAAGGGTAGAGAACGGTACTGAAACCACAAATTTAGTCCCGAGAGGCTACATTGGCGAGGAATATAGTATTGATAAGTTCCCGCAGCCCCTCTTTTAATTGCCACATATAAAATATTTGACAGACTTTATCTCCCAATTCTGCTTTTAATTAAAACATTTATCTATGGTTTACTTTTCTCTATTCCCAACTGAAAGGAAAGATCTGCTTCTCTGAGTCGGCAAGCAATCTTGTGGTGCACGCACGCACGCACACACACACACACACACACACATATACACACACCCTGCTCTATTTGACAATTTTGAAGAGAACTAGAGATTCATTCAGTGTCTTGCAAAACTAACCTTTGATTAACAGACAGGATGAGTTGGAGGATCTATCCACCAAGCTTAAGAGTCCCAACTGTATGTTTTACTTCACAAATATCATCCTGCTAACACACTAAGCCTACATACTGAACATAGTTAACTTGTTTCTGTTGGAACACCTGAAGGTAGTTTTTACATTTTGAGGATTTAGCTCAGTTTGTACATAATATCCTTTAATCCCAAGGGTGGTTGTTTGTGCACCATCTCCACCTGCTCATGTGCTGAAGTGTCCATGGTCTGAGTCTGCAGTTTCTTTAAGTGGCGGATGGGTATTTGTATTGCAGCCTCACCACCGCTGAGGTGTGTGTGTGTCTTTTAATCTGATTATTTATGTAAGACTATCACATGCAGTAGATTAAACGTAGTCATACAAACATAGTTTAATGAATACAGCTATCATTAACTAGCCGATCTTTGTGGGTGGTCATAAATCAAACTGAAAATATCCAGAATGTGATTTGTTGATCATGGTCAAACTTTTTGAAAAAGTGCTACCACACAAAGATGCTTCCCTAGAAGAGTCTTGTTTTTTTTTTTACTGAATTTCTTTTTACTTTTTTTTTTTTTTACTATTTTTACTAAATTATCTAAGATCTAATTGTCAGAGTGACTGCTTGAAATCACCAGTTTCATATTATTTTATTGGAAAAGTTGCACCAGTGGACTTCTCTTTGTTAAAGTGCTGGTCTTAGAGAAAGAAAAGAACAAAGCTCCTTCATGGTGCTGGCCAGTGAGATAATGAACAAAGAGAAGGTAAAAGGATGCTCCTGCAGTTCATCTAGCCATCTTCACTTTATCCTGTTCAGGGTGGAGGGAGCCTGGAGTTAATCCCAGCTCACTATGTGCGAAGGCGGGATCCACGCTGGACAAGTAGCCAGTGCTCCTTCAATGACCACGACTATTATAAATGACCTCCAGCTCCTTATTACAGTGAACCCGATTAGTGCATGTTAATAGATTTTAATTATTTTTCATATCACTCCACAACAAACAACGATTGAATCATTTTGATTCGCCAAAATCTTATGTAACTCTCTGGGATCAGCCTGACCCTCACTACATATGCCTCTGTTTTCAGGAGTTGACATTATCGCCTATCTGCTGTAGTCGAGATGAGACCCATGCAATCAATGAGCTGTCGGATATTCCAAAGTTGGCCTTTAAGGAGGAGTGTACCAGCCACAGCCTCTCACTTAGGATGGCTATGTTAATGATACATGGCTCTATATTATGTATTGTGTAATACAAAATGACATCTACGACAGGGCAGTGTACAAATCACAAACCAGAAAAGTAGTGCCAGAGGAGATATTTCGCTGGAGCTGGAGACGGAGCCAAGCCAAACTGTCACTGTGACTGTTGATAAATCTGCTCCAAAGCTGCAAATAAGAGGCGGCATGTCCCAAAACAAGATGTTGTGCACACACTGAATGTGTCAGCAGCAGACCTCGCTAATCAATTTCATTGACGACCGGGCAGTCTGAATCAGTCAGTGTTTCCCAACAGGCTTCAACACTTTGACTGCGTTGCTGCAGCTTGTGTTTGTGTCTCAAGTCTTCATCGCAGGGCCTGCTTTATACCAGATGAACATGAGACGTGCAGCTCCGACTTCAAGAACTCCTGTATTGAATTTATTTATTTTTCTTCACTTTAATCTTTATTGATTTTCTTGTTAAACAAAACAACATGAAATGATAAACGTCACAAAACAATTTCCAGACGAAAAGCACAGACACAAACAAATAGTCTAAAAACTGTTCAAATTGTTATACAAGTAATTTTATGCTTTATCTCACTGGTGTCACTTGCCAAATAGTTGTCCAATTATATAAACCTGTTATATAATGTATTCCCCTTTGGCCTTGTAATAGAGGTCAATTTCCCCATCAAATAAACCTCTTTTACAAGAAACAAATCACTGTTCCTGTTTTAGGGTATTTTCATACAACTAATTCCTGGTGATGACTTTCTTGTTTGCTGCAAGTAAGATTTTCAGCAAGTACATGTCATGAATATGTCATTACTTTTCTACAGGTACATTACAGGGGTCCATGTTAATAGTTGACTGGCTTCTGATGGCAATATATTTATAGTGCAAGATAGTGTAAGATTTACAAATGAATTGATATATTTTTGGTAAAATATGACTGCAGTATTTCTACATTTATTTACATGCTAAAATATTGACAGCTGTATTCTTAGTTGGTTCAATCTGCCTCTTTAAGGTTCAGACATTTTTACCTCGGATAAAAACGTCCTACCTTGTTATTGGTCAGTTCAGACATGTGATCAATGTAAGCAGTACATGCTGTTGTTGGAAAGTGATGAAGTGCAGACTATATTATAGACCGTTACAGAAAATGTCTGTGTCCACACTGCTGTGTATTCCTTGGAAAAATGAGCAAAATCAATCAAACTTTATTTATATAACAGTCTTAGTACAGTAAAATGCAGCAAAAAATGCATTTCAGGGTAAAAAATGAATGAAAAAACAGTGATAATCACCCCCTGCCATTGTGTATATGATTGTTCTTATCGTTATCTTATGAAATACTCAAGAGTGTTGTAGTGTAGGTTGTGGAAAAGACACACTTGCACTTGCCTTAATGAATTATTGAGTGGGGAATATAAGGTACTCACCCATAAACATTCTCATTTATCCGACAAATAAATAACTGAGGAATACACACCACAATATACATTCCGCATCCACACAATGTGCCAAACAAATGCAATACTATTAAATGTGTTATCAATATTTTAGTCATGTGCCAGCAGCAGCCTTCAAATCCAACATCTTTCTTTCAGCTGCTGTTTCACTTTCCCTTCCTAGCCCCCCTCTTACTGCTTAGTCCCAGACAGCAACACAAATTAAAACCTAAAAATGAGCATCTGAAAGAAATTGAATGAATTGATAATCACATGTTTGGACTGGTAGATGTCATACTTTTGGTCAACATTGTCTGTATGCCTCTTCACGAGCCCTTTTGAGTCTTGGCAAACATTCCTTAGTATTGATCTGAACTGGGGGAGTAAACAATCAGGCATAGAATTAAAGAATTAACATTAACATAATCCACTTGTGTGAGCAGTCGATAGTGTCGACAACCCAGTGGTAATGGTTTTTAATATGGACTTGTCACATGCGTGTGAATGCTTATGTTGTGTCCATGAGAGACATAAACACATTACTTTTGAACTAGTTCGGGTGTATTTGTTTTGGAGACATACATGCAGACGTGTTCATAAAGCCGTTCGTGAGCATCGGATTGATTTTCTTGACAAAATCTGGCGGCTGTCATCTCTGCAAGGAAAGCCAACGAGCGTCCACCGCAGGAGACGTGATCATGTTTTTATGGAGGAGGGGCTATTTACAGGCTGGTCTGCTGTCAATGTGTTTGTGTGCGAGAGGTAAGGAGGGGTTGAGCCAATCAATGCGCTCTGTGCACCTCTACAATGAACTGAGATTTTACACACTTTGAGAGGTAAAGGAAAAAAAATAGAAAATCAATGTGTAGCAGTCAATGTTGATACGGTGACCAGCTGCCACAAATAAATCAATGTATGGTAAACACTGATTAACAACTGTGCATCTTGATAAAAAAAATCAAACCCCCAACCCAAAAAAACAAACAGATTTTTATTAACAAGCCTTGGCATCCTGCTTCTTTACTAACATGAGTGACCTCTGTTAAATTGTTGTTGCACACTCCATAATATATTGCAAATTTGTCAATATAGAAATGCGGAAATATCACAAATAAGTGACTGAAAATGTGGTAAATTTTGTTTCCATGTGTTGTATTTCATGTAGACAACGTATTAGGCTCATCAGATTGGAGCCCCGCTGCCCTAGATACCTGTCCGATTGGTGAATGTGAGTGAAGAGAGTGTCATAAGCGACGTGATGAGAATAAGCTTTGGGCCGCAATGGTCAGACTGATTTGTGGTCATTCTTGACCGTGCTTGTGCTTTCCCTGGGAGCGACTCCGTGCGCCGCTTGCAAAACAATATGATTATTATTCACAGAAATTGCCTGGGGAAGATGGCCGCAAATACGGCAATGTGAATCTTGTCATTTTGAAAACAGATGGTATTTCACTTCATTGCTTTAACATTGTTTCATACCTGGTGGCCAAAGGGCAGAGGTCAGAAAATCAGTGGAAAATAACTAAAAACTGCACATATATTTACATACAAATAAAGGCCCAGGTGTAAATTAGGAGAAAAGGCACCATAATTTGAAAAAATAAATCTCAAAGTGTTTCAATCATAAGTCACACAACATTGTCAACAACATTGCATATTCATCAAATATCGTGCAGCTCTATAAAGGAGTGGGCTACATGAGATAACATGCCAGTGAATGTTTGGCGATAAGTGTGCCACCTTGAGACAATTTAGTCTTTGCGCTCAGGAAAGAAGTCACTAAGCTTCAAAGTCACCTCACAAGCCTCAAATCATAAAACTCTTCAAGGAACTTGGCTAATGTGTAGTGTGAATGATACTACCAAGTGTAAACACTCCTTCAGCACAAAACCAAAGTGCTGGACCAATGCCATGGTAAGTATTGCAGTCATTCTGTGAGCAAAACCTTTGAATCAATTGTTGGGGGTTATGGCTGCAAATGGTCAAACCGTGAGCTATTCATTTTTTTATGGAGGTTGGCATCACCTTTCTAAATGACTGTTTTGGCTCTAACATCAATATATCCAACCTTGCTTTAATGGTTCCAGACAATTTATATTTTTGATTGGTAAAAACACTTGAGATGTTGTCCATGAAACCTGCTCCCTGACTGACAAAGACTTCCAAAGACTATTTTAGGGCTACAGGATAAAACAGACAGAAGCGAGAAAAAAAAAAAAAAACAGACATCAGCCTTGGCCTGGTTAGATTATCAGGCAACAACCTTGAGGTAGTTCCAGTGTGTCAGAGTTGTGTCGTTGTAAAATCGCTTCATATCGGCTGACAAAAGAAACTCAAGTGGATTGTCCTAGAAACCCCCTGATCCTGCTTTTGGCCAGGTGGATTGTTAGTAAGAAACTGCTTGCTGACTCCTCCCAGTGTTAAATCACAGAAACGACTGGTGGGTTACACAATGGAAGTAGGCAGGACATTCCAGCAAAGAGTTTCATAGCTAAAATTCATACATTGTAGGAAGTCAACAAAAAGCAGTTGTGTCTGAAACATGACATGCTCCCCAGTCACTTGAAGGCACCACATTTACATCCATTTCCGACAATTTACACTACAGGTAAACTTGGAGTTCACAGCCTCTGAATTGCTGATAAATGCCAGGAACTTTGTTGGTTCATGACAATACACAGTGCTGATAATCTGGCCTTTCATACTTTGGTGAGTCTCCAGATTCCAGCTGAATGGAGAGGGCGGATGTTGGTATATTGTCTCCCAGCATGGCGTTGAGACAAACCCCAAGGAAATGTAGACTTGCCTTCATTCCGGGGTTTTACATGATATTATTGGTGATTCATATAAAACTTCAAAAAATAGTGAAACCCTTGTTACCTCACTGATGGTTATCCACCGCTAAGAAAGGGTGTCAATCTCAAAGTACCCTGTGGTCTTCATTTCCAGCCAGAAGAGCTGGAACTGCAGTGTGAAGGTGGACAGAAATCTCTAACGTCTTCAGAGTTAGGCTTTGCCAACAAAAATTTGCCATATCTATTGCATACAGATGCAAGTACATCAAGGATTGAGAGATCACTATCCTACTCTGAAGTTGCAACTTCTAGCACTAAACTGGGCAGTGGAAAAAAGTTGTTTTTGACTACTTGAAAGGCCATTCTTTCACATTTGTCACAGACAGTAACCCACTAACCTTACATTTTGACCACTGCTAAGTTACAGTCCAAAAACTAGATTGTCTACCCTCTCCACCTTTCAAATCCAGCTTCAGTACAGAGCAGGGAGACAAATCCTAAAGCTTTCTCAGACAACTTTGAATATTGTAATGGGCTTTCCATACTTCCTCATAATAACTCAAGGAAGAACAAAGAAATTACCCTGCTATTCAACAGCTCATCAACCAGCGAAAGATGAGAGAACTATAGTTCTCCCGCTTTGCATTTCTTTCAGAACTTCCCTTTTTTTGTATTTTGCAAGAGCTTGATACAATTGAATTACTGAGTGCCATACGCTACAGAAGAGAGTGGCGATTGGTTAGAACACCCACTGCCCATTAGTTCATGATAACACTTTGGTCATGCAAAGCCTTCATGTAGTCATGGGTCATTTACCTCGTACAAACTGTAGCATGGTACATGGTTTATCTGTAAGATTATTATATTACAGTTGGCTTCTTAAAGTTAATGATCACAAATTAAAACTTTGTATATTATTTAGTTATTGTCCTCCATTTTGACGTCAAATGCATATTCAAAAATTTCTGCAGGAAGTCATTGTTTCGCTTACTTCATCAAGCAGGCAACAGCGACATCACAATTTGGTCTGATAATGTAATACACCCTTAGGACAGCACTACATCAAATTCGATCCTAAAACATGCATGTTTGCCACAAGCAGAGTGTAATGATCTGTCAGAGCCACTTACGGAAATAGATTAAATTACTACCTTACTGCATTTTCGAACTGGATGAGCTTTCGAACTAAAGGCTTTGGTGACCTGATGTATATGGGTTACAAGAGGGGGTACTCTTGTTAAATGTAGCCTGAGTTTCTGGAAGATGATCGCCTTCATCACTGCAGGCTTAAAGCTTGTGTCCAGAGAGGACACTGCACTTTTAGAAGTAGCAAGGAGACAGAAACTTCACTGTCAATGTGACCTATTGTTTTCGCACTTGGCAAACCCACAGGGGGCTTAAATAGCATATTTCCTACTTGTTTGTGAGAGTGTTGCATGGCCTGTGGCAGTGAGGGCATGGACCACCATCTGGTATACAGGCTTATTCCTCAGGAGGTGTGGCCACACAACAGGCAAGGCAATTATGAAAAGGCAGGGCAACCTTTTATTTAAATAGCTCATTTCATGCACCAGAGACAACTCAGCAGCCTCTAGTGTGACGGTAAAGTGATGTAATCAGAACATAAAGCCCCAGCATGATGCGATGTTTTGTTGTGTTCCTGATGTGGATGCAGCAGAAATGATGGGCAGGCACAAATCACCTGCCTCTTATATTTATTCATCATTGAATCTCCTTCCCTCTAATTATGAAGTATATATATATATATAAAAGACTTGTCCCTGTGTTTGTGGAAATTATGAATGTTATCATAATTATAATTGTGGTGGATTTTGAGTTTTTCATGAGTAACTCTTGTTTGTGCTCAGCAACATTTGTATCACCAAACTAAATTTTCTGTTTTGTTGTAAGTCTTACAATAGGATGGATTTATGGATGGATTAATGGATGGATTCATGGATGGATGGATGGATGGATTCATGGATGGATGGATTCATGGATGGATGGAGTCATGGATGAATGCTAAAACTTATCTGAAAGTTCATTCGAATATGAATTAAATGTGTGAGAATAGCACAAAGGTCACTTAAAAACCTACAACACCTATTGAAGAAATAACCAAATGTTTCAAAATCAAATCAAACAAACTGCTTGCCGTTTTTTTGGTTACATACCATGACTCCAAACTTAAATAGACAAAATATTGGATGTTTTTTTTTTTTTTGCTAAGAAAAGTTCAAGAGAGTAACAAGGTGTAAACACAGGGCAGACAATAGTTGGGTATCTTGTAACAGTGTGCTGTAATCACTTAAAAAGCCTGCTAGCTGTGGAATTTCAATCCCGAGAGTAAAGCTCCCCAAAGTGCTGCACTGTCCCTTCTGTGAGTGGATTGTGGGATAATTTGTTTTGTAATTCATAATAATGTGTGGTTTATATTTATAGATAGTGTCTGTATGGTATCCTATATGTTTCAGTTTGTCTCCTCATTGTGATACTTTGGAACCCTTACTTTAGTTTTGGGGTGATAATCACATTTTGGCTTGTCAGTTCAGGGAGACAAAATATTATGTTTTTTATAATTCAGAGTGTTTACTTTTCATAATGTAAGAAACCCGAGTGGCTTCCATAGTTTGTCAATCAGCTGTAACATTTCAGGACATTAACAACAAGGTTTATTTTGAGTTACATAAGTCTGAGAAATTAAACTATCCTACTTTACATACAAACCCAGATGCAAATAGTGTTAAGGTGTGTCCTTTCATTCTAAAAAGATATGCATAGTTTTACCTCAGCATTCTACTCAAATTGGAAAGTTGCCCATACGTGACATTGTGCCATCATTTCTGTTGCTCCTTGTTTGTTGGGCCTTTTTCATTTTGCAATATAGTGAGAACTTTTGTGATAGCATAGGAAATGACTCATTGAGCATCTTTTGATTAAACCGTGCTCGGCGCTTTCTTTTTCTTTCTTTCTTTCTTTTATTTTTTAAAGGATTCTCCAATCACCTTCTAACCAACCGAATGGGTACCGATGAGCAGGGTACTCAGGGTGCTGAGGTTAAGGGCTGTAGATGTGTGTCTGCGACCAGAGAGGAAGCTGGTCGCAGTCAGAAGGTGAGATTGGGCAGGAACAATTGTAATGCAGGAAAAAGTAATGTATTACATTGAATCTTTTCCGATGTATCATGGCTAAATACATCATGGATTGTGTCATTGGTCAACTGCACTTGATACAATTTAGTATTTAATATTGGAACCTCTGGAACAAGTCTTTAGAATTCAGGTTATTCACATACATTGAAATTGTTTTTCAGATATTGTAAACAATTCTGATGGCCAACTTTGGAGAAGTTGACTTGTGAGTAACTCTTAATGTTAATTAAAGGTGGAGCAGATATTAACAAATCATACTTTTGTATTACAATTCTAAAATTTCTCCTTGAAAAGTCTTAAGATATATGGAACAAAAAAATGAAATGTCATTTGACGTGCGGTCAAATAGCAGAACAGTTTGAATTGTAAGTTTGTGAACCTTGAAATTACTTCAGTTCTAATAGTTTCTCACTCGGTGTTGAGAAGGATTTTCTTTAAATCTGTTGCTAATAGGAACACAAATGGTACAATAGTACAGGATTATTCTTGTGAGAGTTCATTGCCAATGTAAATTTGTATAACCATACTGCTTATTTAGCACAAATGTGGGTGTCTGAATGAATATTGATTGAGGGACAGTATCGACTCATTCATTAATAGCAGCTCTGTGAATGATGTGATAAAGTTTTGCTGTGCTTGGTTATTATGTTAATGAGTGTATATTTGGCAAGCAAGGAGAAAGAAGTCTCTCTTAATAGAATTTATTTTTGCACATGCATCACTCTGTTTCATTTCTTTGCCTTGTCTCGGTGTGCTGTAAGACATTCAGATATCTAGAAAACGGTAGATGATCCACTTATTCATCCATGGTCCCCATTCACAATCTGTACTCTCCGTCCGTCCATCCAGCCCTCCATGATTTCATATTATTGTGATGAGTTGAGAGAAGTGGCGTTCAGCCTCAGTCTAATTATATCTTATTTCCGACCCCTCATTCTTGGATTCGCTCATGGATTTCTGAAAAACGAGATGGGACAATTAATATGGCCAAGCATAACTTTCCATTTTTGTCACTTTTCCTTAGTTAATCCCCATCAGCCATTGTCTGAGTAATTAAATTCTATACTGAGCCCGGCCTGTGCTTGTGGATGATTACAAAGACAGTGCAACCTCAACATAAATCACTGTGACACGCACACAAAGGAAGCTGACTCATTTATTTTCCTTTTACATTTTAAATTGATTTTGTTTCCTCCGTCTTCAAATGGCTGACCCATTGTTGCTGGAAGAAGCAATAATGAAGAGGACATCAATTTAAATACAATCCCTGTATGACATATACAGGTTTATCGTTTTATATCTAATGTGACTCATTCAAAGAGTTTCTTTTTAAAGCACAGGCCTGGGAGTAGGATCTATTTGGAGATGGTCCTGCTTGACTTCACAGGAAAGATGACCTGATACTGTCCACTTGGCCTCTTCACTGAATCCCATGGCTCCAATTAAAGCCTTATGATTGGGCTTAAGTGTGAGTGTGATGCAAGCTTGTCAACCTAACTACAGCACACAGCAGCACTGTAATGGCAGATGATCTGTCAAAAGTTAGATGTGGGCTAAAAGGCATCGAATGGACTCTGCGTCATCCTGTCAAACTCAAACTGTAATGGCTCTGTGTTCATTACCCATAATTACAATGCAGGATGAAATACAAGTTTGTTTTTGACAAGTTGTACAGCAATCTTTAATGTCACTTCTGATGTTTTGCCTCCCATCTGCCATTTTCCAGGTCATGTCTACAACAGTGGCTTTCAAAGTAAGAGGTGCCCATTCCCCAAGGGGATGCCTATGGAAAATATAGGTTTACCGTACCTCTAAAATAAGGTGATCAAACCCTCTCTGATTTCTGATTTGCCAAAACATCACACCAAAGACTTGTCTAACAGACAATACCAGTTTACCAACATACAACCACAAATCAGGTCTGCATTTCTGGTCTGTATTTTATGAAGTATCATATTAATTAATTTATAAAAAAGAGAAACGTGTCAACATCAGATCTGTCTTGATAGACACAAGAGTTTGGTTTATGGATTTTAAAATCATCTCAATATGATTTAGTTTTTAATCTAATCTAAATTGCTTGAATTGTTTTTGAGTCATGATCAGTGGCCATTCCCGTGGGCTCACCACCCGCAGGGCCGGTTCTTACTCGGTGCAATGCGATCTGGGTGACAGTGCTCAGAGTGCCACCCCCGCGACCCGGAAACAGATAAGCGGGAGAAGATGGATGGATGGATGGATGGATGGATCTGTGGCCATTTTTACTGACTGGCTGAGGCTTTCTTGACACATGTACAGGCCACCGCCAGAAACTGAGCCTTTTTAAATATCAACATGTAAAGAACCTTTATATGCTTTATAATAATATTAACAAAAATAAATAAATACATACACAATAAACTTGTTCTGCAAATGTATTCTTGGTGAACCTTTGCTGTTGATCTTTGATAAATACATTACTATTATTAAAGTGTATTTGACATACTATTCAATAAGTTAGGCGACTTTGATCTCACAGAGCCTTACACTTAATTTGTGGTTTCACAATTTGATGTCCTCCCTCACACTTTTTTGTGCATACCTCTGTGGGAAGAGGTTTTCACATAAAGTGGTGGCAAAGACCTGAGAACCATTTTTAAGCACACTTCCATGATCATCAATCGGTATAATGTGATGCTGTACCTTTGACTTTAGCAGTGGTTGGCTCCATGGAATTTTATTTTATTTTTTTTCCTCAAGAGTTTAGCTTGTTGCTGAACAACAGTTATATTGTCTTTGCTCTTTTTCTTTCCACCTTCTATGAATCAATGCCTGATCATCTTTTAATTCCACATTTCTTTTGCTAAATGGATACGTTGCAACCTAACATATTTAGGTGGCTTGAAGAGAACTGTGTGGTGCCAGGGTGTACTGGTGGAGTCGGTTAATGGCAGAATGTCATTTATGTGGTTGCTATTGCTGCAAGTCCTTCTTTTACCAGAAATGTCTCCTCTTTATCTATATAGTTTGAAAACAGTTTTCGTTTGCCAGACTTGCCTGTGAAAAACTGTTTAAAATTCAGTTCAAAGATTCCTGATCAGCTCAACAATTGATGAGCAACACCATACAAGTCTGAGGTGCAGTACTGTGAAATTGATGTTAGGAGGAAACACATTTATGTTAATTATGTTTGGATTTAATGCAGAGATAGAGTATTTGAAGCTAATGTTTTGAAACAGCTGTATCAGATCGAACATTGAAAGTCTATTTCTAACAGGTTTCGTTGCATTTTAGCTTTAGAGGAGTTCAACTCCCGACTCAATTACCAACTGAAATATCTCTTTGCACATTCAGGAGAGAAAAGTCATCTGATATTGCAGTAAAAGGCATGGTTAGCCATCTATATAATTTTCTGTTTCTTATACCACCAAGGGGATCAGAGGTTTAATAATCTGATGTTGGGAGGTGAGCTTTTTTTTTTTTCTTCTTTGGGTGAGTGCTCATTGTTCAGCAGACAGTTTGTATTTCACTCTTCAGTTTACAACTTTCTCTGTGGAGAAGCGTGCAGCCAGTGTACCCGAAACTTTAATTTCACTTGGAATAAGTGTGCATCTATACCAAGTCTTGCAGTTTTACGCCCGTGTTGCTGTTGAACGTTTGATTCAGTCTGATTAGAAACGGTTTAGAAAACAAGTGCGGCTCGGAGTGAGCGGTACACACCAAATGAACAAAAAGGATTGCTTGTGACGACGGAATACGACGGAGAGGCTCCAAGTAGGAATTCGAAAATGCATTTCTGTGAAGTGACTAGACTCTTATCAGATGTAGCAATAATTAAAAGTGATTCAAGTTACACCCACCTGCTGTGAAAGCGTATAGACGGAAAAGATCTCTGGAGAGTGCGAAAGAGGTTGTTGAATATGTCTCAAATATTAATGACAAAGCCTCCACCATGAGAGCACTTTGGGAGACGGGGGAACAATCAAGCGAGGGAAGACACATCTGCTTGTGTGGATAGCAGCACGGATTATTCATGAATAATCATGAGGAAATTAAATGTGCAATTCTCAGGTTTTTATTTTGCTGTTTGACACTTTAATAGAGATGTTCACCCATACACCCTGGTAGTGAGGCCAGTATTTTAACCATCATTGACGTATTTGCAGCTCTCTGTCTCCCAGACCAGTTTGGGCTTGTTGGAGGAATCCAGCCCCTTGCAGCGTTTCCTGCAGCCATTTATCAAATAGTGGGCTGCAGCTGTAGGTGAATCTGGCAGGGAAATTCCCACCAAGTTAATATTTTATTGTATTAATGAATCTCATTTGGACCAAACTGTCAGCAGGGTTTCAAAGTTGGTTACAGTAATTAACCCTGACAAAGCCAGGTCAGAATGTGTCACCAAGTGGAGCTGAGCTTTCAGAGACCTGCAGAACACTGCATCCATCGTCTCTATACATGATGCGACATAACACTCGGTTCTATATCTTAGACGACAGGAAACATTACGATAAACATTTTGATTATCAGTATTTTCTTCGAAAACTGATGTGCTAATGTTATAAAAGTCTTGATGTTCCCGTTATGCTCTTCCTGTCAAGGTATCATTTGTGAGGTGATGGGATGGGGACTTTATATTGGCGGTATAAGTGAACGTATTGTGATCTCTCGGTCTGAACTCTGTAGAAGGCAGAAGATATATTCATAGTGCACCCACTGTTTTCTTTTTTATCAGCTGAAAGACATTCCTGGGACTCTTCTGGACAGAGCAGGTATAGTAGGATGAATGTACACTTGATGGCTGTGCTGTTGTACTAAACTTGGTCTAAAAAGTAAAGGTAATTGTTTTTATAGATGCAACACATAATCCAACGCTCACAATGGATTCTCTTCTATGACAAACGTGGCAAAATTTGTCTTGGAAAGAAGAGCAATTTCTAAAGTAAAAGATTTTTGGGGTAGAAAGAAATAATCAACGAAACACTAATTTTTGTTACGATACAATACACAATACAGAAAAATCACATTTTCTGTAAAGAAATCAATCAGTGACATGTGAGGAAGTCATTTCTGTCTTGAATTCTTACGTTCTTTTATTGGGACTAGATACAGCCTAAATAAAGATTCAGTTGTATTAAAAACTTGCACCAGAGAATCTGAGAAGTCGGCGATCATCAGATTTAAGCTGGTTTCAAGAAATAATTAGAAACTTTTCAAAACAAACTAGATATTCTTGTTTTTGTGGGTCATCTCCTAACCTCACTCAGTGGCTTGCTGAACATTCGACCCGTGACCTGCCTATAGAGTTAGTATTCCAAAAGTGATAACCTGGGTAGCATAAGAAATTTAAAGACAGCAGCTACTATGATATATTCAGCAAGTACTGTATATTCCCATTTTAGAAAGTAAAGTTTGTAACATTTTTTGGGACTTGGACACTGCTGGGAGGACACACTTATTCACTTGAATGCATTTGTAAATAACTCGTCATATTGAATCAAAAGAACATACGACTGACACATTTTAATTGATTTTGAAAATACATGGGATTTTTCTTCAATAAATGTTTATATAGTTCAGGAGAAATGAGGTTGAATCATCATTAAAAAAAAAAAAAAGAATTCAAAGATCAGAAGCAGAGAAATAATTATTATCTAATTTACATACCAGAAGAATACAGTAATTGCAAACATTGAGCAGCCAGCCTTCAGGGAGCTTGACACCATCTAATGCTTTTCATATCACCACTGGTGGATTTAAATAGATAGATAGATATACTTTATTGTCATTCTGACAATATACATCAAAGATGCACTGAAGAACAACATTTTGACGCAAAGTACATACAATACAACATACAATTAAAAATGTGTGCAGCTAAGTCAAATCAGAATTAGTGACGAGGTTGTGGTGACATTAACACTTAAAATGTTTCCTAATTGCAAGAGATATAAGTGAAATATTAAAACAAAAGTCAGATTCACAAGCATTTATTTTTTCCACATTTCTGTACATAATGAAATTAGTCCTGCATTCCATTCAGAAAACTGAAAATACATTCAGGCAGCTATAATGGTGTTTGAGCATTATTGAAATAATGGATAAGATTTTGAAGTTTTTTTATCAAATTTCCGGGTTGGAGGGTTCATGTACCAGTGGGCTTTATTAATCAATTAACTGTGGAATCCCCTGTGCTGTCTACACTCATTTACGACGTCTTTTATCATCCGAGCCCTCGCTGAGCCACCCGACGCGTATTAAGATCACTTTCTACTTATTAAGTCTGGTGAGTTTGGCTGCCGTCACACAAACCGTACACCACCTGTGCTTCAGGAACTGAGAATTGGTGTCAAAGAGACAGCGCAACACTGCTTAAACAATATCATTCACAGAATCTGCCTGTTACAATACTTAGATATATTGACTCGGTTGTACAGATCATCACTGTTGGGAGGCGGTTTTGTTTTACAATGGCCGGTTTACAAGAACTTTGGAGTTTGTAAGAGTTATGAAATTGAATTTGTCACCCATCCTTTGAAGAACTGCATGCTATAATATTATAAGAACTTGCATAATAGTGAGTGGGTTTTTCTTTTGCCATTAGAAAAAAAAAAAAAAAAAAAAAAGCTAGACTAGCTTTCAGTCTATCATTGAAGGTCATTGAACCCAGCAAGATAACAGCAGATCTCTAAGTTAGGATAGAATAGCCTTTATATGGAATTGAAGAGCTGCTCCTCTCACAGTGCAAAAGAACAAAATGTAACCCAGAAAATACTGCAATATAAGAAAGAAGTGTGCAATATGCAGTAATGTTCACTTTCATGGTTTGTCTCACTTGTCTGCAACATAGATATATTACAATAGGAGTGACACCTGCAGACATTTGAGAGCACGTCAACAAAAGTAACTCCTGTTTCCTGAACCATACTGTGTTGTGTGGGAGGAGCAATATTCTGCGGAAAATGACCTTTGCTATTAGGGAATATCACTCCGATATGAGGACGATGTGGTATGGGTTACGTGTTATGTGTTTGAATTAATGGCTCAATAAATGTCAGACACCAAAGCTGTATAGCAGTACTTTGACCAAAGTATCAAATATCCGACAAGGTTTTTGGATATCTGGTTAAATTATTGGTTTAAAGTACTACAAAATTTTGACAGGTGCAAATAAAGAAAACACTGAGAACAAAGAGCATTTGTGTAATTAGTAGTATTGCTAACTTATTTACTCAGTCACCAAATTGGAAAGTGAATGAACAAATGGAAGAGAAAAAAAAAAGTGTTTGGCGAGACCACACATAGCTTCTAATACAAAAACGGTTTCATCCTCATATCTGATGGTTCAAGCCAGGGTTTCAACAGGTTTCCACTTTTTGTTTGGAGAGGAGCTTCTCAGCCAAAAGTGACGCATTGTGACCTCTGATGCCACTCACTCAAAACAAGCTTCAACTCTTTCGGATCAGACGACATGGATCAGGTTTCACTTGGCACATGCATTACTGGGCTTTTGGAGTCCATGACCTTTTACTGGATCATTGGTATCCCCTCCTCGAGAGACATTTGGAGTCTGCTGACAACTACAGATCACAAACTCTTCACAAATGCTGTTTTGTGGATGTTCTATTTCAGTAATGTAATAATCATCAAATCGGCCACTATCATCCTAACACGTTCCTAATATTATATAATATGTAATACTATAAACTCCTATAATACTTGCAGCCTAATGCAACAATTGTGATTAATATTGTGCAAGGAAGTGTAAACATTTTCCTGCACTACACTTCTATTTCTATGTGGTGAATAATGTAACGTGCATTTTCAAGATGAGCAAACAAATACTTTAGATTTTTAAAATGCAATTTTTAAACCTCCTTGGATAAAATCAATCAAACAAATAAACTTTATTTGTATAGCACTTTTTGTGCAACTTGGTACGAATACAAGTGCTTCACATTTATTACACTGATAATAAGACAAAACAAGCTGAAAAACAATGTCTATTAAAACTCATAAAATGATCATGAGGCAACCAAACAAAATAAAATATTGAAACAACAAAACAAAGTACAGAATTTAAAGCACATAAAATATTACAAATCAGACCTCAAAATGACATTAGGTTATTAAGATAACATAAAATATCAATATGGATAATGAAAAGTAAAACTTGTTTTTAAAAATAGATTTAATCAAATTGAAATATAAATATTAAAGAAAATATACAAGTCAAAGAAGGAGGGGGGGGTTGAATTTGTGTTTATGTTCCACATATAGCCCTTATAGCCCTAATGGGGCCGGAGCTGCAAAAAGAAGGTATGAACCTATAAATAAAACTCATGTTGGCAAAAAGCCTTTTGCTTGCTTGGCAGCACAGTTTCTGCACTGCACGCTGATGCAATTTTGATAGTTATATTTTCCCTGTGCAAAGTTGTCCAAATGCACTACATTTGGCCCGTGAGCCTTGCTTGACAGCCCCACCATCAGGCAGCCACACAGCAAATTAATGTCACTACAATTCATGCAGATAAGTTGATGCAGTTGTTCCTTATCAGCTAGAAACCGCTTTTATAATAACAGTCGGAGACTTTATTGAAAACAGGAAAACAGAAAGAGGACAGAGTAAAACATCTTCCCTCCATCCTGCTGGTTGAGCTTCAGGTAATGAAGAGATAATGTGTTTTTTGTTGTGATGTGTTTGAAACAAAAGACTCTGCGTCATTCTCGCGGAATAGATTATTAGCTGCTTTTACAAAGGGTGTTACAGAGGGGCACCACTGTATCAAAATGTCTTTCATTTTTGTAGCATTTCCTAATATGAATAAAAGAATTGCATTCTTGTATTATTTCCACAAATTAGTATGAATCACTTTACCCTCAAAGATACTCTTATGTTCCCTTACATCGTACATGTGGCAAATGATAAAATGGTCTAAAGTTCAACTTTCTCTTTAACTTTTTTGTTTTCTCTCTGAATGTTGAACCTCTTGGCATTATCCTGAGCTCAAAGTCAGTGAGAGGCACACAGAGGTGCTGAAAACTTGTGAAAGACACAGAAGGAAATCGATTTAATGCAGGCCCTTAGTGAGCACCTGTTTATCAAGACTACTGACTGGCTGATATTTTGACAAAAGTTTAAAGGGTTGGTAACAAAAATGTCATTTAGATTTGACTCATCTCAGCTGCAC